>NC_090941.1:927028174-927331204 GCF_040938575.1 Ambystoma mexicanum
CGCTCATTAACTCAAACCATTATCCTGCGCTCCCATACACCATTCACTTGCTCATTCACATGTGCATCCAGCCATCCATACGTCATACACTCACTCAAACACACACAAACATTACATACTATGGAACACACCCTTGCATGTATACATCATAAACATGCAGCATGAATGCAAAAACACACCCACACACACACACAAACACACACAACTGTGTATTGTATTACCTGTTCAGGACCCAAATCCGTCTTCTCCAAGAAAGACACTTCTCAAGCCTACTCCTGCAATCCAGCCTCCACCACGTAGACAGGAAATGAGAACGTTGGTTTCCTGTCACACGCTGTGGGACTAGACAGATTGTTATAGTTGCAGCATGGCTCCTTACTGCAACTAGAATGTCACTTTCTGAAGTCAGAGTGCACGCACTCCAACTTCAGAAAGCTTGGCAGGGATATCTTGAGGGGGGATGCTTTACGCCCTTTATTTTTTGCACCACAGTGTGGTCACACTGCTCTATCGCCTCTAAAGCCGCCCCTGTAGGGCATATATTAAACCACCTCACATACGACAGACACTCACTGTCTAATCTATACAACATCCTTCTCAGTATGGCAAACCACATATGTTCTGTCACAGTGAACATAATGTTTAAATGTATATTCAGTGGCAACCCACCCTGTCTATATGGACTGCAATACATTTGCAAATAACCTACATTTATTTATGTGGATGTTGGTCAGTAGAGTAGCATCTGTACACAGTACTGCCAGGCAGCTTTGGAGAGTAGGTGGCATGGGTAATGGCATGGGTAATGTCAGACATAGGGTGATGAGACTGGCAGAACTCCAGCACAGGACCAGTAGAAACCTCCTCTTTCCCCTTAGAATGTATTTGTCACGCAAGTGCCATAATGCCTCTTACCATTAAATGTTTATTTATGATTGGCGCATAGACAGTCATGCAGAACACCATAGGAAAAGAAAACTGGTGCTCTGTAGGGGCTGACATTTCAATGATGGCCTCAATGTTAACTGATGGAGCCACCAGTTTGATAGATAAAGAGAATAGGATGCCTGATACTGACAGTTATTCAACAACATTGATTTCCTAAGAGGGATTGATCTGGCTCTTGCATGCATGAGATTTAACCTCATCAAGTTGCTCTATACTGGTTACAACCAGCTCAAAACTGCATGTCATCCATTGTTTATACTTAAAATGCCAGCATCCAGATGATGCTCCCAATTTGAAACATGGTAAATTACTGAACTAATGGAAAATGTTAAATTGTGATAACATTATGAATATTGTATTTTTGTAGTAACAACATGCTGTGGGTGTTTGTGGTTTTCATGACCAATCATCCTTAAATGAGCTCCCAATCATCCACACCAATCCAAATAAGGGAGCAAACTAAGATGCAGAAAGAAACCAGTTTCATTTACTCAACACGGCCGGTAGAAGGTCCACAGACATTCTCAATTACTTCCCGGTAACCAGGGGTTATAAACTAAACAAAATACATCGCCATATTCATAAAACGACAATATTTGCAAGGTGCCATTGGTTGTTTAAATAAATCATCCATATTGTTCCATACATCACTTCTAATTGGATAATCATTATCTTTGAGCGTGCCAAGGGTCCGACTCACTATACAAGATATGTCTCGGACGTCATTGGATGGTGCTCTAATTGGTTGGCAAAAGAACATGCTGACATCTTTACAATAATGGTGCCTGTTTCTGATATGGCCTTGGCTGTCACACCTATCCACAACAGTCCAATTAACGTTTTGGTGGGAAATGAGAGATTGAAACATTGCCCTGGCCAAAAAACTATCAAACTCACTTTCAGCTCATCTCCCAGACAGTCTGCCTAACCTTGGACAGCTTGTGCTGTACTCCGTTCTGATACATACTGCAACTTACAGGATTGGGTAATGTTGTGCATACCTTATTCATTGTAGTGTGAGGCCGGTGTATGAGACATTTTGCCTTCATTTTTTTCAACCTGTTAATGTGTTCTACGTGCGTGCATTAAACCTCTTTCACCATTGGAGGCACTGTGGGTAAATCTTGCTAGTGTGTTATTAGCAATGTTAATGTTGCACCTGGCAATTAAAACTTGTCTATTTCTGTCTGCCAGCAACACAACTAACTCAATTGTTACTTAGCTACCCTGGAACCATGAGAAAGATCTATTTGTGCCTTTTCAACTATCCTCCCTTTATCTCAGTTTAGCACTTTCAGTCTTATGGATCATCAAAATATGGCTAATGAGTTATTTAAGCAGCAATGCTGCGCTTTCTACATGTTGGTGGTCTACCCAAAATGACGCTTTATTTTAGTTATCTTATTATATGTTTGCTGTCATTTGGGAACAAGCCGGGGCATGGCCTTGCACATCACTGGTTTAATCTCCACCATCACATTCCCCTCTCTGCTCAATTTCATGACCAACAGTCCTTTATCTGCCATTTTAGCATACTCATGTTTAGGGACCCAAGCTCTACAGACCACCCCTCCTCACCTCAAGCTACCTGCTCTTTTCACATATTAATCTGGTCCACAAGTCATAAAACAACAGTCACCATCTCTCTTACAATCACAGTGTTGTGTGTAGTTCTCGGGATGATATGGGGGCATAACCTTATATCAGGTGGTTGAATAGGTCCCTCTATCAGAACCATCCTTATTTCATCTAGGACAAATAGTGCATCTGTCTGTGTATTTGTGTACACCAGGCCAGCAGTACCTTCTATATTAGGAATAGTAAGGGACATCATTATCATTTATTCCTTCCCCCTTTTTTACTACTTTGCAATGTGCAATTATTATGTGCAAAATACACATATCTACCAGCAGTACCAACAAAAGAGGCACTACTAATTTAAATATTTTACCCAAGCACGTAAGCACCCATGAGATCATCCTACGGTACCAGTCCTCATCTACTACTTTAGTACTCTCCTGTTCCATAATCATGTACAGGGTGCTCAAGGCAGATATAGCTTCTGTTAAACTACCATTCTGTTCATCGTTTGCAGGTTTTAGGGTGCAGCAGCTCGCCTCTATTTTTGGGCACACACCTCCCTCCATAGCAGTGGGGAGGTCTAGAACATACCTATTCTGGAGAGCAGTGTTAGGTTAGATTGTCATTCCTATGCTAAATATTACTCACTTGTGAGAGCCCGGGAACTTTTTGCTGGACTTGGTGATCATTTTTCCCATGTTCCTGGATGTGTAGAAATCTTTTTCCCCACTCACCCTGCCTTTTAATCTCTTCATGGGGACCCCCATAGTGTATTTTTGAATATATCTGTTCCTATTACATTTT
This sequence comes from Ambystoma mexicanum, assembly GCF_040938575.1. Classification (NCBI taxonomy): domain Eukaryota; kingdom Metazoa; phylum Chordata; class Amphibia; order Caudata; family Ambystomatidae; genus Ambystoma; species Ambystoma mexicanum. The sequence goes on from NC_090941.1 coordinate 927,031,508, forward strand.
GGGTATATACATGTATTTAGTACATCACACAACACTTCCTGTGCATTGTTGCTGGGTTGCCCCTTGGGCTTCACTTATTATGTTCTGTTGCTTTACATGCTTAACTTGCAGAATTACTATTATCAAGGTTATTCTCAAGGTTATAGAGGGATTTCCATCCCCCTTTACATTTTATATAGTGAGACCAGCATACACCACATTCGGTGGAGTGCTGGGAAGCTATATGGTATTCCCTTTCTCACTGCTCCAGTAACAGGTCTGTAACACGCTTACTATTATGGGTGGTGGCCGTGGACATCCTTTTATGATGTGTGTGTTAATATTACACTCAGGCTGTCAAACCAGCCATGGTAATGCACAGAAGGGTCGCCATGCTGCAAGAATGGTAGCTCGTTCTTTTATTGCCATTTTTAATCAGCTTGTCCTTTCTGTTCTTCTTCTGCTATCCTAGGTGGTGGAGGTCCTGGTTGAAGTTGTGTCTTTGGCGGGAACCCTTTGTGTAACCCGCTGAAGCTCCAGAGTGTCTGTGAAGGCAGGAAGTGTGAAACTCCACAGCCCTTTGTCTTTTAGTGAAACCTGTTCCAACTGGGTGGCTGGCTATCCTGATTGCACAGCCACATGCACCTTCTGTAAACTGCAGTTAGAGCTTGCTGAAATTGGTTGTAGATTCCTGTTTAACTGTCCATTTCTGGAAGCTGAAGACAAATCGACCACTGAAGCTGAATCTGAAAAGGAAGATGAAGAGAAGATAGCAGTAGCTGATTCCAGTGACCACAGATGTCTGTTATGTAACCAGAGCCTGTTGTGACCCTTTATTCCATGCAACCCAGGAGTCCCAAAGATGACAAATCTGACCCAGAGGCTATTGGTACCCTTCAGTCTTGAGACAACCTGCAAAACAAGCTCTGTCAAGATATGCTGTGAACCTACTGGGCTGCAACCGCCATACCGTGGGACCTTAAGCCTGAGTGTTCTCCATCATATTCCAAAGTCTGATTCTTGCTGAAACTTTGGAGAACTCCTGCTGGAACTCCACCGACACAATTCAATTTAATCCCGATCACAGAGGGGGGCTACTGACATCTGCCTCTTTGGCAACAACCCCACGGTGCGTTGGGACGGCGAAATCCAACTAAGATTCCCAATGATGCTCTCTGGTAGACACTGAGAGTAACAATACGTCCCAGCCCTGGAGGGATTGGAAGGTCACCCTTATCAATGAGCTGAATAATTTTGCCACTGCCGTGAACTTTGATGCTTGGCTTGTCTCTTTAGACATTCCTGCCAAGAAATGCTATTACCTTGCCTCTGAAGAAGTCTTCACACAGTCCAGGTTTTACCCATGGGGCAACTATCTCTCAACAAAGTGAATTGCTCTTCTCAAACAGACACGCCTTCAAATGAAGTTGACTTTCATGTGTATACCTCTGGGGTTCATGCTGTTGGTTCCACCCCCGAGACAACGTTAGCCACAAAAGAAGTATCCTTCCCCCATACAGGTAATACGCAACTACAGAATCACTGCTCTGTTGCCCCTGAAAAAGTACCTGTGGTTGGTCCCTGTGAGTCCATGAATCCTAAATCGGATAATCTTTGGAGTCTGCGCTCAAGAAAATCTAATATGTCAATTTGCAAAGATGCCTCTATCAAAGCACTGGTCTTGGATCACCGTAACTTCATCATCATGAATGCCATGAAACCTGCTCAGAGAGAACCAAGATATGCTCTGTGAAACAAAGTTCTGCATGGCTTTTTGCAAGATCCGGGCCCAGGGTTGTTCGCTGCTCGGACTTGAAGTTCATGTGCAGGATAGAACTGGATGACTGGTGTGCTCAGGGGAATAGGGATTGCATATTGGTTGGGTGTGGAGTTAGTACTTTGCCTCTCTACCTAAGACAGTGTAAATACTTGCCCAGGGGCTCTTCAAACCTCGAACTTGTAGTTTGAGCCAGATCCATTTTTTGTAATTTTTGGGTTGATGGGTCTAATTTGGTCCATTACACTGTCCCTTTGTTTTCTGTTTTCAAATGTTGTTGTTATGTACGTTTGTATATTTGTAAATCATGTCTTTTGTAGTGCTTTAAGGCCTATGGGCAAAACGTGCTTTATAAGAACTTGAAATAAAAAATAAAAAAAAATCCACAGAGCTGCAAGAAGCACTGAAGAATCCTTTGTTGGAGCCGTTTCTATTGACTGATGTTGCAAGTTCCCATCCAGTGTCTGCTCTTTTGTCACCATGACCAAGAATCCAGAGACCGAGTCCTGTGCTGCTGCATCGTGAAGGCATCCGTCTGCAAGCTCCTCTTCACTGCTGAGGTACTGCGTAGGTTTGGGTCATACTTACCTAAGGTTTTGTGTCTATCCGGGTGTGGCTGAATGGGTGATTTGTGTGTTTGGGAGCTCACCCATGCCGTTCGCCCAGGACTAATGCTGGAACGCATCTAGGTCTCCTTCTATGAATTCCCTGAACACTTTATACTAACTCTAAAGTTTGTACGTACTTGCTCGATGAGATATCCTATGCAACTCTGACTTTCCTGCGCCAGAGCCCTATCCTGACCTCCCTACTGTTATCCACTAGACCACTAGTGTCCCTCTTCTACCTCTGAGATCACTCATGCCTTAGCATAGGGAAGGACTCTTAAGTATATGGACTATATGGAATAGAAAATATAAGAAGTGTTGCAAAGTACTTACTTGTAAAGGTGTTAGTGTGTAACTGTGATTTCTGAAACAGAATAAGTTACAAAGTGTTACTAAGTTCTAACTTACCTTTCAGTTGCTTGGTGCCCGTCTGAAAAGTATAAGACACTATTTACTTGCCTTTGAATTGTGGTCCACTGTTCCACAAAGTAATTGAGTTGGTCATTCTTTAATATGTGTAAAAGTCTACCAAATCGGTTTATTCACCTTGAATAGCTGCTGCCATTCTGAAAGTGTGACATTGGGTTCTGCTTCCCCTGAACTGCTTAGTGCCTTTCTAAAACAGTCTCACATTGCTGGAGGAGAACAAGATATGTTTGCCAAATATATCTGTAATACTCTGTTAAACACACTAGGGGATTCACAGTACCCATGTGGTCATCTTGTGTGTTGAATGTTTTAAACAAAGTGAGGTATTGTGAGTCTGGATGAAATGGAATAGAAAATATTTTTTTTAAATAAATGAGTGAAAAAAGACTATGCTTCAACATTATTATTCAAGGGTATACATATTGTATGAATCTCCATGCCCCCCCTTTGCTTTTTTCACTGGATACACAGCAGTGTTACATGGGGATTCTGATGGTACTATTCTGACTTGATGCAGCAGCACAGCTATTGTCTCATATATTCCTTTGTCTCCTTCTCGTGACATGGGATATTTCCTTACTTTGGGTAATATTGCCACCTTCTTCAATGTAAATCTAACCACTACTATGCTTTAGAGAAGACCTACATTATGGGGATTACTGGTTCATAATTCTTTGGGCATTCTCAAATAGAAAAATCTTTGTGACAATGTGGTGATTCTTTGGTAGTCAATAACTTTCTCTGGGGGACCTCTCTATATTCTATTTTCAATTAGCATGGGATACTTGTCTTGAAAATAATCTCATCGTCATTAGCCTTACCTTTGAACAACTGTTCATCAGCATTGTCAGTCAACCGCAGTGCTGGATAAATTGGATGACAATTGGATAAACTGCATGACAGTCAATGCCTCCTTCATCTATTGCATGCAAAATCACTCTGTGCTCCATCACCACTGCTGCATGCACCATCATTTATGTGCCACATTCAATGTCTGTTGGTACTTTAAGTCTAAAAAAATACTCTGTGGACAGCTGCAACACTTTGTCCTTTATTCTGGCTACCCATTCCCACAACACCTTTGCTCCATAGGAGAAAAGGTCTGCATTAAGTGACACTCCTCTCATAACCCTCTGCCCACAAAATGCTCAAATACATGTTTTATCATTCACACAATTAATACCTGGTGTGGTTCATGTCCGAACTGTAACTGTTAAATCTTCTGTAAAAGGAACTATTAACATAGCCCCAGAAAGTCCCTGTGTACCCATAATCATATCTAACAAAAGGAGTTCCCCCTCTGTGATACAGGACCTAGTGGCTCCTTTGTCAACTAAGAAAGACAATGTCCAATTCCTTATCCTTTCCCCCACCCTCAGTTAATCTTCTGGGTTTGGAGTTATTGATAGCTGGACATGTCAGAGCCATTTGTGGGATGGCCTATTGCTAATACATGCTTGTGCCTGTAGATAAAAAGGGATTACATCCAGTAACTGAGGCCCCCCAAAATGTGGTACGCCCCTGCTGATATCTGATGTTTGTCCCACTGTCATGTTGTCTGCTGTGCTTGTGCTTGTAAAGCATTCCTTTTTTGTTGAAATTGGGGCTGTGCCTGTTGCTGTGTATAATGAAAATCATTTGTCTGGGCATATGTCATCTGCTGTGCTTGCGGTGCATCATAAGAATACTTAGGGAGGAAGGATAGCTCAGAGGCAACACGTTTGTCTTTGAAGCAAGCCAATACGGCGCAACACAGGTTTGAATCCTGATCCCGCGCTTAGAAACCACTCAATGGTATTAACCACGTTATAAATTAACAATAAATAAAAAACGGTGTCTGCTGCAGTGGAGGGTACATAGGTGCAAAATGTGTTGCCCTTCCTCTCTGACCCTGAGGCGCTAATCCAAATGGTGCCATCCCTCTGCTTCTGCATCCTCTTGCATAATGTCCTGTCATCCCACATGTCCAACATGATCCTCCAAAATTCCCACAGCCACCAAATCTAGGTCTACTTTCATCATATCATCCTTCATATGATTGACCAAATCCTCTTCCCCTTCTTCCCTGTGGGTTCCCTCTCCACCTGGGATAATGCATCTGTTCTCCCCTCCCCCCATTGAATCCCATTGATTGTGCCCGCTGATATTGCTCCTCTCCTCTGTTTGTAATCACATATCCCTCTTCTGCTATTCTCACCTTGCACTAATTTTGCTTCCTCACTCACTCTGTCTCCTACTTGCATTTGTTCTTTCTCCTGTTTCATCCTACAACAATGAACAATATGGAATTGTATGTAAGGCAATTTTTTCATCGCAATCACTACTACCTTTTGCAACAGAGCTTGCATGCTTTCCAGAAGACCTTGGCATACAATGTGACAAAACACTGGGATATTTGTGTCCCATCCTTCTCTTGTTTCTAAACACCACTTTTCTGTCATCTCCTCAATGTACTGGTTGGGCCCCTCATCTGCTGTCTGATGTGTCTGTGCACATTACTCTTAATGCCTTACACATGTTCACCCTACAATTATTAAATAATAAGCCATTGTGCTGATTACTGTTTGCTGTTACCCGTACGTATCCTGCTTTTTTCCATAGCACATCTGTCTGGTCTCCCACTATCGAAACAAATAATTCCGTCATATCCCCCACAGCTCGAGATATTCCTGCCATTCTCTTTTCCAGTTCAAGAATCCACTTGCCATCCCCTGCTGCAAGGGACAGCCACTTTGTTATTAAATGATTCTTATCTGTCTGGGGCCACGGGATCTACCAAGACAATCCTGTCCGCTTCTGTAACAAGGGAAGCTGTGTACTCCGCTTCATGCACTTGTGTACATTCTTTATTATTTTCCCTGTTGCCATGGCCACATGGCAGAGCAGGCATTAAAGCCTATCTCTATATAGTGATTATATTCTTACATTTACTAGGGTGCAGTAAACGGATGCCCTGGTAGCCCGTCCATGTCCGCTTGCGCGCCATCACCCTGGACATTGTTACTTTCATCTTCATAATCTTCCAATTCCTCTTCCTCTCTCCCATGCAAAGAAACATAATGCATACTGTTAGAGAATCTCACACTCGGAGTAATCTCTCTTCGCCCTAATTGTTAACTCACTCTATCCGGCATGCTCGACTTGTCCCCCTTCTGGTTCTGTGCATTAACTTCTGCTGGCAGCCTCACTTAGGGGTCCTTAACAGCTATGCTGTCGATCTTGAACATAATTTGTCCTGCTCTCCATTTATCTGGAACGTTCCCTATTCTTTGTGCTCTCTTCTTGCATGTCTCTCTGGCTCTATTACCTCCTTTGCTTCTTGCACCTGCTCTTCTAAATGATGCTGTGCATCATTCTCTACCAGCAATCCAAGAGAGATTTGTGTGTACTCTTGTATCTGTCCTATCCTTGTGTCACTGTTTTTGTCAGAGGGAACCAGGGATTAGTATATCCCATGGCTGGCTGTAAAGGGAACCGTCCAGGCATGGTCGATGCTTGAAAACATAGTGGAGGAGGAGGAGCAGTTGGCAGCAAGCGTATTTCATTGCGCTACATGTTACTACACACAGACTTGCTTTCCTCCTCTTCCTCAAACATATTCCACAGTTCGAGAATGCTTAATCTGTTTTTTAACGTCTTTCCCTTTTATGTGGCGGTCAAATGCATTTGCCTGTGCTTTAATAACTCCTTCTTTGTGTTTTTTCCTTCCATGAGCCCTGGCCTAAACATTTTACCCACCGTTTTCTGTACCTATTCTGTGTGATACTTTACAATTTATCCTGAAATGGGGGAAGCGATTTACACATATGTGCCAGCGGGGTATCCATCATACACAATAATAAGCTCTACTTACCAATTTTATTAATCGATGCTGTTCCAGCAGCGTTCATCATCACATTCCCTTTTTCTTTTTCCCTTAATCAAATATGCACCAAAAAGCGCTTTAACAAAATTCCAATCCAACTGACACCCCTTCATACAAATCAATGCATCACAAACCTTAACGCTCCTCAACACAAAAAAATCCTACCCACAAAAAATACAGCCTCTTGCACATAAAAATGCGCAGTTCCCAGCCTGCCTACTGAATGGGACTTGTAAGGCTGGGGAAGGAAAACTCACCCGGCCTACCATAGTCCATGGACATGCACAATGGAAAACAAAAACTGTTAAAGTGAAAACACATTTCCTTTTGATAGTTTAAGCCAACCCAGATATGCTCCCTCAACTGCCAAAAGCTTCTACTGAAGAATCTACAATGGCATTTTTTCCCTCATTAGCCCAATTCATTTCAATGTTTTTAATTATAAAATGTCATGTTGGCACCTATTTCCTATCAGAATACAACAATGAGAAGTACGGAAGATAGATGAAAGGGTAAATATCTATGCACATGGTCTGTGTATGTTTAAGCAGAGAGATCCTACACTCCTATTTTTAAAATGTCTAATGTATTTCCTATCTAGTATGATCAAGATGGTGTCAACATCTCCCTGCTACTAAAATCAATTATGCAACCCATTAGACATTTGATTCAAGTAGTATAATTGAAGAAATTCTAATCTGAATCAATAAAATTAACACAGCGTGGAATTATGTCAGTGGGCCTCATTCCGAGGCTGGTGCTAGTCATGGCGCTACTAGCGCCATGACTAGCACCATTACCAGTACCGTGTCCACCCTGGTTCAATGGGGACTTACCGGTCTAGTCCGACCTTTGCGGGACCGGTAAATCCCCATTGAAAATGTCAATCCCCATGGGGAGGGTGCTAATAACGGTACCGTAAATTACGGTACCGTTATTAGTTCAGAAGTCCCTTTGCGGGTCCCGTCCTTAACGCCTGCTAAAACCAGGCGTTAAGGAAGGACCCGCAATGGGACCTCGGAATAGGGCGCAAAGGGATTACCGGCACCGGTGTCATTACCGGTGCCCGGTATCCCTTTGCGCCCGAGTCGTAATGACCCCCAGTGTTTAAAGTAGGATGCAAAATTGAGTGATGCTCTAACCTGGGTGTGTGGCTAAATTGCAGAAACAAAGAGGTGATGGCTGGAAGGTTTAGACTTAATCTTAACCACTGGCAATGCTCTGGGCAACCCTCCAGACCACCGTTCTTCACCTGCCAAGCCATTACAGAGGGGAAAGACCATATGCAAATCAGGCTTGGCCCCACCCCAAAAGGGGCAGTCCACCCCGAACTGCTAGGCCACATCCCTTCTGCACGAGACCACAAGCATCCCCAAACATGTTTCGCCCTTGTTGGGGCTCATCAGTGAGGAGTAGCCTGGGTCTCTAGGCCCAGCAGGCACGGGACCCACGTCTGGGCATACCCGTCCCACTCGGGGTGACATAGCAAAAACAAAGAGGTGATGGCTGGAAGGTTTAGACTTAATCTTAACCACTGGCAATGCTCTGGGCAACTCTCCAGACCACCGTTCTTCACCTGCCAAGCCATTACAGAAGGGAAAGACCATATGCAAATCAGGCTTGGCCCCACCCCAAAAAGGGCAGTCCAGCCCGAACTGCTAGGCCACATCCCTTCTGCACAAGACCACAAGCATCCCCAAACATGTTTCGCCCTTGTTGGGGCTCATCAGTGAGGAGTAGCCTGGGTCTCTAGGCCCAGCAGGCACGGGACCCACGTCTGGGCATACCCGTCCCACTCGGGGTGACATAGCAAAAACAAAGAGGTGATGGCTGGAAGGTTTAGACTTAATCTTAACCACTGGCAATGCTCTGGGCAACACTCCAGACCACGGTTCTTCACCTGCCAAGCCATTACAGAAGGGAAAGACCATATGCAAATAAGGCTTGGCCCCACCCCAAAAGGGGCAGTCCAGCCCGAACTGCTAGGCCACATCCCTTCTGCACGAGACCACAAGCATCCCCAAACATGTTTCGCCCTTGTTGGGGCTCATCAGTGAGGAGTAGCCTGGGTCTCTAGGCCCAGCAGGCATGGGACCCACGTCTGGGCATACCCGTCCCACTCGGGGTGACATAGCAAAAACAAAGAGGTGATGGCTGGAAGGTTTAGACTTACTCTTAACCAGTGGCAATGCTCTGGGCAACCCTCCAGACCACGGTTCTTCACCTGCCAAGCCATTACAGAAGGGAAAGACCATATGCAAATAAGGCTTGGCCCCACCCCAAAAGGGGCAGTCCAACCCGAACTGCTAGGCCACATCCCTTCTGCACGAGACCACAAGCATCCCCAAACATGTTTCGCCCTTGTTGGGGCTCATCAGTGAGGAGTAGCCTGGGTCTCTAGGCCCAGCAGGCACGGGACCCACGTCTGGGCATACCCGTCCCACTCGGGGTGACATAGCAAAAACAAAGAGGTGATGGCTGGAAGGTTTAGACTTAATCTTAACCACTGGCAATGCTCTGGGCAACCCTCTAAATTGCAGGCCATGACCTTAAAAGTCCAGAGAGGAGCCTCAAAGAGGGCCATGTGACTTAGGCAAGCAGGGTCGGATTGGACCCTCGGCCTTTCGGCCTATGGCCGGGATGAAATCGTCCCTCGGGTGGGGCCGGTTTCTACACATGCCTGGGCCAGTTTTGAAAAAAAGAAAAGAAATTGAAAAAAAATATTGAAAACAAAACAAAAATGAAAAAAAAACAACACCTGCAACAGCATAATTCATTGAAGAGTTATTTGCATGCATGATGTGTGCATCATAAATTATGATGCATGCATCATTCACATGCTGCTGCAGCATGCAAAGTGGAGGGGCCGGGGCCGCCGCTGGGCTGGCGGCTGTCACCGAATGTTGCCAGTGCATTCGGCCTCCCCATTCCCATTGAGGCCTATTGGGCTCAAATGGGAATGGGGAAGAATTTTTTCCAGAGCCCGGGAATGGGCTATTACCGGGTCCACCGGGTCCACCAGGGTTGTAATACCCCAGTAAATGCCCATACCAATGGGTCGGAAAAATGTGCAGGTTTTTCGGCAGCCTGCCAGTTTTACCGGCAGAGCTACCTCCGAACTTGTAATGAGGCAAAATGTGTCTATCTTTCCCATCTCCCTGGCATGCTGTTCAGGATGGTTGTTTGCATGTATGAGGTAATGAGTGCTCAGAGTATGGGATGTCCTGTGAGTGTGCTGCTTTCCCTATTTTGCCCACCTCTGAATCCTGAAAGTAGATGCATGCAGGCTTGACATGCAGCCATCTTTGCACCAGACCTGCAGATGAACTTAACTGGTCTGCTGTTAAATCGCTGAATAATGGCTCATTTAACTATAGCTGATATGATAGCTCAGTGGGTTGAAAACGCACTGCTGCTATGTTTGTGTGATCTGCAGGTTCAAATCCCAGCAAGGCCCTCTCAGCCTTTCATCCTTCTTAGGTCGTTAAATAAGTACCAACACAGGCTGGGTGATATTGTATGCATAATGGTTCTATAAAAACGTGCATGAGCATAAGTGCTATACAATAACATATTGTCGTTTGGCCTTGGACGTCTGCTTGCTTTCACAGTAATTTGACAACATGGAGCTATACACACAGATATTAATGATACATATGGTGATCCATTCTTGTATGAAATGTATATCACATTAGTGAAATCATAACCATATTTTTCATAGTCTACAATGCTAGTTGATGCCACTTCCTGTTTTGTCAAGGAGTGAAAGGTCATGTTTCATCACTTCTCGGGATGTCACTTTGGGGTGAGGTCAAATGACATCACTTCCGTTGATGTCATCAGAGGTCAAGGATCGTGAGGCGAGGGGTGGGCCACTTTTTTTAGGCTAGGGGTGGGGCACTCTTTTTTGTGTCCGGGCCTATTTCTTGTCCCAGTCCGACCCTGTAGGAAAGGGCTGACTGCTCCAAAAAATACATCATGAGAACATGAAAATGTGTATGTTGGTACACGTGGCATCGTCTCGAAGGACTTGTATCTAGTCTGCATAATTTAAATAAATCCCTCTTACTCAGTTTGTAAATAAATCACTGTGTGTAATTACTTTCTCACCCAGTATATTAACAATTAATTGAATGAGAAAATCACTCTCATCTGTAATTAAATGGCCATAGCCTGAGTATCAGGGACAGTTTAATTGCTCTTCCAAGTGGTTATTTAGGGTTTCAGCTCCCTTGATAGCTGCGTTCCTTTGTTCTGTCAGGCAGGGGCCAATACATCTGTTTGGTGATAATTACCAGCTGCTCAGCCCCTCCCTCAATTGCTTTATCTAGGATTTCGCCACAGAATTATACCTGAAAGTGGGGCTCCAGCCATGTGCACATTTTTACAGAGGCATCTGTGTTAACAAACTAAAAGCTGTGTCGCATTAAATGTGCATTTGCTGGCTAAAGACAGAACTCTTTAAAAAGTGTTAACTTATCTCTGACATATTTTAACCTGCTTTTAGCTCTTTAGTGTGGGGTATATAGTATGAATGGGGAATAAAGAAGTTCAAGGTGGGGCTCACGCTATCCATGCTCAGTGATAAACCCAGGGAAATCCCCCTTTGAGTTTGCATTAGGAAACATCTCTATTATATTCTATGCACCAAAATGCTGCCCAAAGGGGTGTGGGCTAATGGAGGCCCTGACTCATAATTTTGAAATGGGTGTCCATACAACCTCTAGCCCTGAAATCACCATTTAGAGAGGGGCAGGGATAAATCACACCAATGTAAGCTCCTGGCTGCTTTGAATAAAATTGAAGAACATTCTGGGGAAAAAAGTAAGACCCACATATTTATATTTAAGGTCTGTAACAATGATTCAAGACTGCAAACCTTCTCAACACAACACACATTGACCCTAATGCTCATTTCATTTTTGATAACACCCTAACAGTGAAACAACTGCAAACCACAAAATATTTATTATTTTGGTCATTCTCAGCTTTTGTGTGTGAGGTGTTGGTGTCCTGCTATGGTGGAATACAGCTTCTCATTCCCCTGCACAACTTCTTTTTGTTTGTTAATCGACGCAATTGTCCCTTCTATTGTAAACCAAATTGAGTCTTCTCTGCATTCGTGACACATACATACTCAAGACACATTTTAATGGATGCATATTTCTGGGGGACTGAGGGAGCACTGGCTGCACTCCAGGGGGCAGTTTATAAAGTAAGCCAGGGCACCACCGCAGTTTGCTGCAGCCCACTTAAAGCCCTGACTATGCTAAAGTGAAGTTGCTCATTCAGCGCTGCCAAGGGGGGCGCACCTACCAGCTGGGGGAATGATGAGAGCAGGACAGGGCACTCCTAGGAACACAATGGGCCTCATTACACAGACGGCGGTAAGGGTTAACGGTCACCGTTAATGGTACCAGTCACCGTTAACCCTTACCGCCTTACTATGAGGTCCCTTTGCGGGTTGGAGACTTTAACGCCTGCTTTTTGCAGACGTTGAAAACAAACCCGCAAATGGACCAGGGAGCTAGTTACGGTACCGCAATTTGCGATGCCGTAATTAGCACCTTCCCCATTCCCATTATGCCATATGGGGCAAAAATGGGAATGGGGAAGGGCAATGGGGGAAGGGGGAATTACCGCCCCACCAACCTTGGAATAGGGCGGTAATTACCCTTTACACCAAGGCGGTGCCAGTATTTTACCGGCATGGACCAAGGTGCTAATAGCACCTTGGTCCACCGCTGTCCGTGTAATGAGGCCCATTATCATTGACAGCTGTAATAAAGGTGTCCAAGGCACACATACAGCTCAAGAAGTCCAGGGACAAGGTCAGGATAGGGCTGCTCAAGGGGGGACATGAGCGGACTTCAGGTGTGTGAAGTATGAGAATACGATAACAAGGTAACCCATTGTGAGGAGAAACTACCTAGTCACCATTATGAGACCATTAAGAGCCGCAGGTATGTAAATATCATGGGATTAACACTGGCAGGCCCTGCACAGTGGGCAAACTTAAAAATTATATGAGCACTCTGTGGTAACAGGGTGTGGGATGATCGATGCCAACTGGCCAACAGCTGGCCGACAGTAGGCACTGGGAACAGGAAGCAGCAGATACATACAAGATTGGTGAGCAAGGCTCTTAGGCGCGCACTGGGACCCGGGAAAATTAAACTCATAAAAACATTTCTTTTTTGTGTATCACGTTTTCTTGATTTTGCAAGTTTTCCTTTACTTTCTTCGTATGTACTAACTCAATGTTTAGCTGTGGGATAGCTCCTTTAGTCTTGCGTTGTGTAGATACTAAAACAGATTCAGGAGTTTGAATTTAGTCATGCTGTTTTGTCTGTTTTGTCATGATGTCCTGGTCTAGGTTTGTTTTGCTGCATTCCCCCAGAGCTGCTTTTTGGCCACTCATCAGAAATTGCCACCATACGTCTTCTTCTCTTGAGGTGTGTGTTCCCAGCATTGGACGTAAATAGGCTTGTCTGATCTGAGAAATGGCCGGGCATGATAGAAGGAGATGTCGTACAGTCTCAGTCTGGTCGCTCTTGTTACACAGCCTGCACAATTTTGTAGCTGATTGGCCTCTGATGTGAAGAATCTCATTTGGAAGCGTGAAGATTAAGTCGGGCTCTCAGGAAGATGTGCCACATTGGCTTATTCGGAAATCTCCGAAAAAGTTGCCTAGTTTCATTTAGTTTCATTGAAAAAGGTGGTAGATGAGACAAGAGTTTGTTTGTGTTGGTTCTTTCTAAGGTGAAAATTCAGTCCAACTCGGCAAGTTTATTTTTTATTTTTAGAGGGTTCGAGATGAGATCTTCTTCTGAGCGCGCAATTGATTCAAGCTGTTTTCTTTTCTGTGTGGCCCATTTTACTAGCATTTTGCAGCCTCCTTCTTTAATTTCGGAGTCAATCAGTTTGTACAGGGGTAGAGCATCTGGGAGGATTGTTTTCCTATATAAGGAGATGCTGCTGAATTCGACCGTTGCTTTAAGAGAAATAAGACCTAGTTCTCTTCTGATTGCTGCCGTCTGGGTTGATTTTGGCAGATTTAGCACTGATTTCCAAAAGAAACCCTCCATTTTCTGCCAAATGTCGTGAGGGATTGTTGGCATTGCGTTTCCATCATCTGTTAGTGCAGGGATCACTTTTGCTTTATAGAACCGAATTAATGGAATCAGGGAGAAGCAACCAAATTTTTTGTCTAAGGCTCTCGCCTGCGTTGTCATTAAGCGGGTCTTTCTCCAAAGGTCAATTTGCATGCTCTTTTCTGAGATCGTGCTGTCAATCAATGCTCCCAGATATCTGATGTTCGTTACTGTTTCAATTGCAACTTTTTCCAGGTTCCAGTGGAAGGTATTGGATCTATTTGTGTTCCTTTAAAATATCAAGATCTACATTTTAGCTTTGTTTATCTCCAAGTTCGACTGGTCCATGTATTCTGACAGATTGTTCAATGATCTTTGTAGGCCGATCTGGGTTTGGTCCAGCAGTGTTATGTCGTCGGCGTATAACAGTCGCGCCACATATCACCCCCGATTTTTGGAGGGAAGGCTCTTATGGCTGGGCCTGAGTCTTTAAGATCTCCAATGAATGCAGTAAATAGGGCTGGGGCCAGCAGGTATCCTTGCTTTAAAACATTCTCAACTCATAAAAACAGTAGTACGGCCAGTGGTTTCAAATTGCCCCTTGGCAGATACTCCTGCGAAGGAGGATGTGGGATGAGGTGTTGATACGAGAAGGAGCCAATTGGACAGTGAGTTTTGGTGTCCCTGAAAGGTAACAAGGATATTGTTCTTTCACGGATGTTTGCAAGGCTCCTCATTGGTCGGATTGTACAGCTTAGGAAGTCTCTTGATTTTCTACATGTGCTGACCAACTACATGAAAATAAAGTTGTAAAGTTGCAGAGGTCAGCACGATTGCCTAGGACAACTAACAAAACAAGTAATTTTCAGGCAGCAGTGGGATTGGCACCACAGGTGGAGGTGATGGAGGCAGGGATCAAGAGCGTTTGCTCCAATCGTTGTTGATTAACATATGTCTAGCTATACGGTACATATGTTTAGATATAGGGGACTGACCTAGTCCCGCAAATCAATTTTGTAAGAAGTCTAAATAACCTCTGGCTGTGTAAAATGTTGGACCGCAGTGGGCGGTGTTGTCAGCTCCTATCAACCAGTACTGTTCCACTGTGCTGTTTGACTTGTGGTTACCCAGCTGCAATAAACGGTGTTACTTCTTGCTCCTTTATAGATAACTTGTGATGCCTATTGCCTACGTGTCCATGGAGGACCCCACATACATTTAGGAGCCCCCAGCGACATTGTCAGTTCCCTCGGCCAAATTAGGATATTCCGGCCGCCATCTGTAAAGAGATTTGGGGATGACTAGAAATAGGGTGACTGGGGGAGACAAGCAGAACAGTAGAGTATAAACACAAAAGAGGCCCATGGTTTAGCAGCCTTTGAGAAAATCTCCAGAATTCCCAGAAGGTCAGTCCACCTGTGGCCCTTACCCAAATGTGATCAGTAAGCGTATTTGCAGTGACGATCGATTAAGACGCAAACAAATGACAATAAAAAATCTAGTAGCAGAGAAATTCTGCAAGAAAATTTGCAACTTTATGCTTTCCCTTCACTTTGACAACCACTGCCCTTTTTCCTCATCGCACCATTTGGGTACTTGCCACAATAGGTGCACCCCAAACAGAAATGGTTTTATTAGGTATGCTGATAGCTGGTAAGATAGCTCAGCGGGTGAGCCTTTGTTGCTGTGATCTGAGTGTGTTTGGAAGTTCGAATCCTGGCAAGGCCAACTCAGCCTTTTATCCTTCCGAAGGGGATAAATGAGTACCATCTCCAGGTGTGATATATCATGTATATATGTAAAGTGCTTAGATGTATCATTATTTTAACGTGTAACCTTCCACATGCTCTCCAGTATCACTGCACACTAGCGTGTAGAGATGCCTCTCCGTATACATTCCCCCTCATTAACTATCAAGAGTATTTGCACTTCCATTGCTCCACAAGTGCACATGCATTGCCTCTCTGCAATGTGCTACAAGCAAGCAGACAATGTTTTTAATTTCAGGCCACATGTGGGCCATTTTAGGTCTATACAGTTTAGTGTTACATTTCTACTACTTTAACAATCGAATTGCATGAAGTACTACCTAGCCTTATGTGGCTCCATCATGTAGAAATGTATTATCCCCAAGGAGAAACATTTTAAAACAAACTCCAATGTACTTCTCAAAAAATTACAATTCCGACTGATGACACATCTATTTATAATGCGTATTTAAACAAACCCAATGTGTATTCTTTTGTAATGAAAAAGTAAGTGCACAGTGCTGCTGTAACTTTATGAATATTCATGTTAGCTTTAGGTTTGTATGTGGTTGTATTGTATATATTGTTTGTATATTTGCAAGGAGCTGGCCAATCCTGCTGCAGTCTCGAACTCTCCTGGCACTCCCAGGTCCTTTGCACGGCACTGACTTCTCACTTTACCACTGAAACTCAGGACATCTTATCCTCCGTCTCCTCTTCCTCTCCCTCTACCTCTCCCGGATCCTTTCCAACCATCTCTCCTCCTCCTTTCTCCTCCTTCCCCGTGATCACTCCTGATGAGTTTTCTACACAAGTCCGATCTGTGAAAGTCTCGTCCAAGCAGATGCTCCCCTGCTCCTCCACAACCATCAAGGACCACATCAACACACTTGCTTCAGTCTTTGCCAAATTTGTCAATCACTCTTTTGCCACTGGAACCTTCCCTTCCTCCCTAAAACACCTCCTTGTGCACCGCCTCCTCAAGAAGCCCCCGCTGGTCCTTCCTCTTTGGCAAATTACCTCCCAATCTCTATCACTCCTTTCCTGGGCAAACTCCTGGAAAAGCTGTCCATCTCCCAGATTACTGAATATGTTGGGTGTCTCCATGACCACTAGTCTGGCTTTAAAGCAGCCAGAAGCACAGAGACTGCTCTCCTCAACACCTGTGAATAATTGCTTTCTAATCTCGACTCTAACCTTCCTTCGGATCTCATTATCCTTGATCTATCCTCTTCTTTCGATATGGTCAACCACACCATCCTGATGAATTGTCTCTGTGACAACATAGGCATCACAGGTCTGGCACTAGCCTGGTTGACCTCCTTTTTCTCAGATTAACTCTCCCGTGTTCAACTTGGGTGTGCTCTCTCCACCACCTCTCTCTCTAGATGTGGTGTTTCCCAGGGTTCTAACCACTCACTCTGGCTCTTCAGACATTACTTGGCAGCTCTGGCTCAGCTCAACTCTACCTTCTCTTCTAACTTTCAGTGTTATGCGGATGACACTTGGTTCTCTTTCAGGCTCCCCTCAGCCTCAGCCTCATCTTTTCTCTCGCTCATTCCTGACTGTCTATCTGTGATTCAGGAATGGTGTGCCTCCAACAATCTCTGCCTTAATAACAGTAAGACTGAGATCCTGCTCATTGGGACCCCTGCTCCCACTTTCCATCTCTCACTCTGGGCCCTCTACCCACACCTTCCTGTGTGGCAAAAAACCTTGGTGGCATCTTCAACTCCACCCTCTACTTCTCTCTTCACATCTCTGATATCTCTAAGAAGTCCCACTAACAGCTGCACCTTCTCAGAGGTATTCTTCTTTTACTCACTTTCACCCACAAGCTCACTGTATCCAGAGCCCTGGTTCTATCTAGCCTGGACTACAGTAACAAACTCTTTGTAAATGTGCCTGCCGCTACTCTTCCCCCTTTGCAACTAATCCAGAACAAGACTGCATGACTTGTCCTTGGCCTCAAGGCCATGAATCATATCTCTCCAGCCCTGAAATCTCTCCACTGGCTCCCAGTGGCTGCAAGGATCAAGTTCAAGACAAACCCTCTGCATTGTGCAAAGCTTTCTGGGGCCGGGGACCACAATACATCTTCCTAAGCATTTTCCTTCTCAAGCCCTCTACTCATCCACCTCCATCTCCCTGATGGTCAGAAGCTTCTGCAGGCAGAGAGTGGGGGGTAATTCTCTGTCCTCGGCTGGGGCCTCCCTGTCTCTCTCAAACTTGAGCAGGTCTACCTAAGGTTCCAGAAGCAACTCTCTCTCTCTCTCTCTCTCTCTCTCTCTCTCTCTCTCTCTCTCTCTCTCTCTCTCTCTCTCTCTCTCTCTCTCTCTCTCTCTCTCTCTCTCTCCTCTCTCTCTCCCTTGCTCTCTTGCTCTCTCTCACTCCCTCTCTCTCTCTCTCTCTCTCTCTCTCCTGCTGATGCTCCTGTCTGCTGTGCTAACTGGTTACCTGGCCACCCTCTGAACCTCACAGGCACCAGGCACCTGCACGACCAGTCGCCCCATGCGCTGTTTCCTCGCATCTCATTCACTTAGGGACTGTTATCTGGAACCCTACAGTTCCCTGCCTCCCTGCACTTACTTGAGCCACCAACCTAACTGCACTTACCATGCTTTTTCCCACTGCACTCCCTCCTCCCCCTGACACTTATCCTCCTCATTCTCCCTGCACTTTCATGATCTGAATGACACACTCCCTAGTATGATTGTTTGTTCTGTCCTCCCTTTGTCTCTCCCTTCCTTGTCTTGTCACACCTAGAAACACTTGTGTACAGGTGCATTATAAATGGCATATCATATCATATCATAACATATAATTTCATATATACATGATAAAAACAGCAAATCCTCCCACCAGGGAAAGGGGACTCCGCGGATACATTCCTGGAACTCAATGCATCGTCACCAACGACCATTCAAAACACTTGCTGTACCAATTGAACATCCATCCTAGCCTTGCTCCTATTTACCAAAATCTTGCTTATTTTGCAAGCCACTATAGAGAGTCAGAAACTGTCTACCTGTTGAGTGTAGTGGGGGAGATGAGCGAAGTCCTGACAATTTTAACCTCTGTTTATCCATGTTGTGATTGAGATCTTCAAGCCCAAAGACATCCTGTGTTGTAAGCTTGTGTTTATCATTTGTACTCTTTTTAGTCAATTATTATCTTCTGGAGCTATTACTGGGAATATGATTGGCCTATTTTCGTTGTGATGGACTATTGTGTACTATATTTAGATTTTAAGTGCTACGGATGAGTATGCACGTCCTTTTTTGCATAGACTTGATTAAAGGTCAGCAGTTAAATAATTGGCTCCTCTTTAATGTTTTGTTTTTTGAGGGTGGCCTGTTTTTGTGTCGCAATTATCAACATGTTGCTTGACATTCACTCTGGATGTTAATGGAAAAAATCAAGTCACATACTGTTCTGTAGGGTTTTGTTTGCTCTTTTTTTTTCCTTTATTTGCATTGTGCATATTCGTTGTCATCATTAAATATTATTGTACCATCATACTGCATTTTGTAACGCGCCTTGTCGTATGGTGCTATAGAAGCAAATAAAACTATCAAACAAACAAACATTGGGCAAGTCAAAATGATTCTACTGGCTAAAATCTGATGTGGAGGAAAGCCTTGGCTAGCCACTGACAATGTGACAGAATGCCATCTGTGATGGTGAAGTCTCCTAGATTTTTCTTTTTTTGTGCCACAAAGTGAACAAAATGTGTGTACAATACAGCGAGATCTGCTAAACCTACACAACATCCACATATGCTCTATCGCTAAAAGTGTTGTCAATCTAAAACCTGAGCTCACGTTATGATCCTTGGGTGCAATTATGTAATCAAATGTTGTTTTAGTTAAACAGTATTTCCTGGCAGGCTTAATGCGTGGATCTGCCTGGACTCCATTAGACAGTTTCGATTTATATACGTGTGCTTTGCAGTGGTGCCTACAGAGGCATCACTAGAAAGCAGCTATGGGGTGAGGGGGGCTATAGTGTCAGGTCTATTGGTTGAAGCCGCAGATAGAAGTTCAGGTGCTACAACCAAGAGGCTAGCTAGCCCCAACTCCCGACAACCCAACATTAACATAGCCCTGGATCTTTTACATACCTAGCAAAACCCGTGGCTGCCTGACTTCCATCCCCACTGTGCTTTGCTTATTTTAACTATTTGGTTACCACTCAACTATTCTTTCAAAGATAGACGTCACACCTAACCACCAACAACTCCCATATTTGATGATAAAATACATGCTCGCCAAAGTCACAACTCGGGCTAGCACCTCTGCACACATCTAGGCCGGAGTCAAGTCAAGTCACAGGCAATGCAGCATGACTCCACCGGCAACTTTTCTCCTGACACCTGCTCCACTTTTCTGGCATCTTCCTCGCTCATTTCCATTCCAGGCAGCTTATTTCCCTCTTCAACCTGTCTTTCCCTCCTCCCTCTGCTCTTCTCTACTCCCCCAGTTTTACTCTCCCTATCAAACAAACGTTCAACTGCTCTAGCCCTCTCATCTTACCATGCAACAACCCAGGTCATTTCCATGCCCCTTTCTTTTATGCTGAACAAGGAAAAAACGGTGTCCCCGGGCTGTGGAGCACTCGTGTCCCATGCACACTCAGGGTTTTGTAAATAAACAAACAATCTTTGTAGAAATGTTAATGCAACGTTAGATCGAGAATTTCGAAAGAGATTAAAGAAAGCAGAAAATCCACATATATTTTTCACAAAATTCAAATTCATAGATATGGCCGTCACAGAAGGTTTTTTTTACTAAAAAGAAATTATTATGCAGTTATATTTCATCATTGTCTTGTTACAATATTTCATTCATATTGTACATTAGTATTGTACACAATATCTGTTGCATAAGTCACAAAACTGTGAAGGGCGTATCTATGAATTTGAATCGCGTGGAAGTCGTTTTTTCCTTTTTCTGTTCAACTGCAGCCTAGTGTCAGGGTTGCTTACACTCCCTTGCACCTCAGCATAATATCTAAATTAGTGAAATACACACTACCTTAAGGTGTGCATCTGTGTAGTTTTTTTCTGTTTCCCTGCCATTTACCACACTCATGTCCTTCTCATTGATATGTCCATTCTTACCATCAGCCAGCATGAAACCCAGAGTCCCACTTGTGCAGCCAGTCATACTCCCAACCATATATTTAGTATGCCTCATCTCGGCTCTCAACCCTCCTGTCGATTTCATATGGACAGATCATCTGGGTCTCCCTTTCGCATGATTCTTCCTGCCAAGATCCTGATTACAACTCCTTTTACCTTTTCCACCACAGCTCATCCTGGAAAGAATGGTTTGTTTATTACTGTAAAGCTGACATATATTGACCCAATTGCTTATCTTTAAGCGGTCAACCATTAGATCCCCTCTGTCGTTGATACTCCTACTTCTTCTAAATTTCACCCTCACTGTTAATCTTCCTCATGCTGAATGGTGGTCCCCCAAACTTGCCATCCTTAAAACTACCACAAAGCACCCTGGATGCTTTTGGCACAGCTCCAATGATTCTTTCATCAGAACCGCCTATTCCACACAGAACTAGATTTGTTTGAAGTTGTCCTCAATTGCCAAAAATAAAAAAATGTTCTGTTGCACGTTAACTCTCTCCGTTGTAGCCTCGTCCTCCCCTGTACTACCTGCAGATGAACGACCTCTTGATTTTCTTCTTCAACAAAGTTGCTGAGAACCACGCTAATCCCACGAGCCAAATGTAAAATGAATCAGTCAATTCCAGATTCTGCTTCAATAGGTTCAAAACAATTCGCTATGGCTAGAATTAGGTTAAACAACTTTAAAAATGTAGATTCTAAGCACTGTTGGGTCGGATTCTTGGATGCAAGAGGATACACACATTCAGATTCCCTTTTTCGCCCCTGTGTATCATATCCACAAATAAAGGGGCATGTCTGTGAATTTCAAAGTGCATCTGAAATCCACAAATGGAATGCTCTGTGACATGCCCAGAAAATGTTTACATTCATCTGCACCTATTCCAAATGACGTTTCTTTTAAATGGAATAGCAGCAATATGAAGCACAGCTGCTCCACGTGCACTTGATAGACATGTTTTTCTTTTTTTCACCTTTCACAATGATGGGTCCCTTTCTCTCCCCTTATAAGACAAAGTGCCAAGGAACCACATTGTGTGCTTGCAATATAGCAGCAGAACTAGGACTATGCCTACAGTTTGATGCATGCAATTCACTGTGCACATTCCAAATATAACCCAGCAGCTGAAAGGTGAATTGGACACTTTTCAGATACAAATGTTAGTTGCAACATAAAATGTGCACAGGGAAAATGGTGTTGCCCTTTTTTTTCATTTTAACTCCCATTAGGTCCCAAATGACCAAATGGCTATGCAATATTAACACACCTTCTTTCTACTCGTCAACAACAGATTGCCTTATTGACACATCGTCCACACCTAATTGTCTAAATATGGCCTCCCGGAACACAAGGGGCTTTAAACACCTGACAGCTAAAAGTGATGTTAAACTGTGAGACTATGACCTCCTATGTCTGCAGGAAACCTGGCTAAGTGAACAACCTACTCTTGACCGATACAAAGTAGTCTTGAGTCTAGCAGCCAAAGGTCAGAAAGGACAGCCCTCATCTGGCCTACTGACTACGGTAAGATCCCACGGGGGTCTGAACATCACCAAAGTAATCTCTGCTAACCTATTTGCCCAAGAACTCCTGGTGAACTGGAGCCACCCCGAGAAACGACTGATCGAAGCTACGTCATCTACTGTGGTAATCATACATCTTTATTGGAACCCTCGAGCTCCCTCAAATGAGACCTTTCTGGATATGGCAACATGTTTAATTGATAAGGTATACATTAACCAGCACACCACACAAATCATTCTATGTGGGGATCTCAATGACAGATGTATAAAGGGTAATTCTGAGGAGAGCGGGACTGAAGAAATTCCTGCTGCAGTGGTTAGAGGTACCCAGCGGATGTCACTTATGGCCTCACGTGACCTGCACATCTTAAAAACTCAAATCAAAAGGGATGTACCATCAATGCCGACTTGGGGGAGAGCGGATCAACATGCAATAATTGATTTTAATTTTATATCCAGGGACCTTTTGCAACTTGTTATATCCTTCCAAGTGGTAAAAACTGCCAACAGCGACCACAACTTATTGTACACAACCTGGCGAGCTGCACCGGAACCAGAAAGACATCAAATGCTGGTATCCGTGATGAAATGCAACAGCGGTACATGGTTAAAATGGACAAAACTGGCAATTCAAAAGTTGATGCCTGACTTCATAAAGATCCTGCAAACGCAGAGTTCTAAAACTGATAACATCAAAGTAGATTATACTCCCCTCCTTAAATGTTATTGTGTCTCAATACGTGGCCCGTGGGTGGAGATAACAACCACAATCAACACTTACGATGCCTTACTTGTTGGGAATAGAAGAAAGTTGAGGAAGGCTAAACGCACAACAGCTAAGACAAACCACCTGGATGACAAAGAAAAAGTAACCTTTGCAAATAAGTCCTATAAAAACTGGCTAATTACATATGGATCCAAAATGTACCAAAATGATTTGGAAAATATGCTTAGAGCGATATGTGGATGGAAAGCAAAAGACTTTTGTTCTCTGGTTAAATCCTCAGTGACTTATACCATCGACATCCAGCAGAACAACGTCAAGGAAGAAGTCTGGGTGGTGCACTTCCGAAATCTCTTCCAAGGGAACACAGATTCAGCCAACGACCCTGTAAAGACTGGAGGTGGGGTCTGTACGTCTGCTCTCTATGTGGTAGAGGAGAGGCACAGAGGACCCCAGCCAAGATTCTCTATTATTGGTACGTGGTCGAGCAATCAAGGCCTAGCTTCTCAGGAGGTGATGCAGGCTGGTTCTTAAGTACAGTGTACCCCAAGCCCCCACAAATGAATCTCCACACACTGTATTACTGAAAACACAGTCTTTATATAATTAATATTCAAAGGTATGTACACTATCACAATAACTCACTTTGTGCTCAGAAATCAATAATGGCAAATATATACAATTCTAAAGTAGTACCACCAATATTATCAGATCTCATTAAAGTGCATCAACTATACTGTCAGAATGTCACACAGATCAATAACAAGGAAACCAGCAATAGTGATAGGAAGGAAAGCAAGATGGTTGAAACAATAGGCAGAATTCTGCCCCCTACCACTGGACACAGTTCTGTGTGGAGATCCCCCCACCTGGGCAACCTGTAAAAGAATGATATAGCACAAGCCCAGTCCATATATCGATCAATAGTCTTATTTTCTCCTATAATGTTTTTACCCCCCTCAATGTACCTGGTGGAGCAGAGTTCTCCGAAGAAGCATTGAGGGATCCTTCTTGAGTGGCCCCCTTTAAAGCAGGAGCCATGGATAGTCGAGAGGCGTAGAAGAAGGTGAACTTGGTGTCAACGGCGTCGATGAGAAGTTCGAGGGAGCCGAGACCACGGCGTCGATCCAGGCGGTGCTCGTCGGCGACGTCTTGCAAGGATGAGGTGTGCGGGGCACCTGGACGATTGATTGTTCATGACCGCAAAGAGTTTCTGAAGAACTGTGGCCCAGCAAGGGCGTCAAGTCATCGAAGTCTTTGTGGCCTTCAGGTGGCGGGAAACCCACCGCCGGATTCTTCTCGGCACGTCGGCGTCCTCGACTTTCTCCGGCGGGAGTAAGTGGTCGTCGGTGCGGACAAGGGAGTCCTTCGATTCAAATGTTCTTAGGCAATTCATGCAGTCAGTCAGCCAATCAGGCACACAGTGCATTCAGGCCATCCTCCTCCCTCTCAAACACTCACAACAAGGAATGTGGATTGGGACAAGTACCCAGCCATTCAACACTACACACTGCATTCAGGCTAGTTTTGGGCAGGGCTGTCTCAGTCTTTGTCTTTCATACCAGAAACCAGACAGCCACAACAAGAAGTGCATATTGGTCACACACTCCATTCACCCGTGTCCCACCCACAGGGTGTACCCACAACATACAGTCACTGGGAAGGCTCCAGCCAGCCTGGACTGGACTTCACAACAACACCATATATGGAACTTCTACCCAACAGCCAGTCAGGGGGAAGGGACAGAGTCAGGGCTTCCCAGGACTTTAGGAAAACAAGGTAACAGGCAATAGAAAGCAAGAGGCCACAGGGGCCATCTTGTTTTCCATCAGGAATCAACTGATTCCAATGGCAGGGCCTGGGTATCCCAAAATGAAGGATACTCAGAGCACCTGTCAAATTCAGCATGGAACTGCCACCAGCCCATACCCCACTCTGTGGTCCACCCAGAGGTGCCCAAAAACATACACTAGGGGCACAGGGTTGTACCCCCACCCATGGGTGCTGTAAGGGTATCCCATGGGTCTGTTCACCAAACCAAAAGAGAGAGAGCTGCACCACCAGGAGTCCCACATGAACTCCTGCACGGAAAACACGACAGAACACACAATAAAAAGGCAGTAAAGGACAAGGATACGGAGGCCCTGTCCCTCCAATGCATTTCCAGCATCACAGACC
Organism: Ambystoma mexicanum; assembly: GCF_040938575.1. Lineage (NCBI taxonomy): Eukaryota > Metazoa > Chordata > Amphibia > Caudata > Ambystomatidae > Ambystoma > Ambystoma mexicanum. The sequence continues at coordinate 927,056,580 of NC_090941.1, forward strand.
CCCGGTGTACTCCATCAAACCATAGGATATCTCTCACTATGTAGAACTTATACTGAGGAAAATACAAAGGCTAAATGCCTCAAGGATCCTCGGCCAAGACGAATTGACTAATGCAACCGTTAAGGAACATCCGGAGCTATCGGCACTCTTTATGCACACTCAAACTCACGTGATAACCAGCTCTTGAAGGAAGTCAATAGTGGTCACATTGTTAAGAGAGAACAAAGAGAAAACCCCAGGAACTATCACCCCTTCGCACTCCTGGATGTGATGGGGAAGATGTTTGGCTCTTTAGTATTACAGGGCTTACAAGACTGGACCACAGCAACGGGATGTAACAACCCTTTTCAAACAGGTTTCGGTAAAGAGAGTGGAACGGCTCACAATATCCTGCTTCTGAGCACATCTAAGGGAATGGTGAGGGCAGGTCGACTGAGGATCTTTGTGGCTTTCGTAGACTTTGTCCAACAGTTTGACCAAGTGAAACGCCAAAGCTTGTGGGAAAAACTGGGTGCCCGCAGCTGCTTGACATAAATTATGGAACCCTTGGTCACACTTCATTCCAACAATACACTGATAGTGGGTCTTAATCGATCTGGAACACTTTTGAGCGGAATCAGTACAGCTAGAGGCGTCAAACAGGGCTGTCCCACCACTCCGGCACTGTTTCATTTTTTCTTGTCCGACCTCCAGCATTTTTAGCCTGCAATTAGACCCTTTGAACCGATTATAGGAGGTGTGCGTTTTACCCGCCTCTTGTAGGTTGATGACTTGGTCCTAATAGACCAAACCCCCGTAAGTCTCCAAAACTACATCAACAAGAATGATCGGGAGATAAACAGTGAGAAAACAAAAATTATGACCTTCAAAAAATTAAGCAAACACAACTAGAAACTAAAATGGTTTCTCAGTCGCACACCGATTGAAGAATTGAACCACTTTAAATAACTAGGAGTCAGGTTAAATAACAGCACGGCGGAATCTCAGAAGGTGGATCTTCTCCACGACAAAAACAAGGCTCTAGCCAGTTAGGCGATGGTGATCAACAAGAGATATGGTTGGTTTTCTATTCTGCCAGTGTTGAACTATTATAAGTCAAAAATATTCCCTTCATTGACCTACGCCACTGAGGGCATGCTGACCATTACGGAAATAGTATGGCCCTGGTTAGAGGGCCTTTTGTGGAAGAGAGTCTTGGGACTTCCAAAGTCAACACCAATACAGATAATACACAGAGAACTGGGCCTCCTCTCTCTCCAAGCTATGGTGGAGTGGAACCGTTTGACATTGTTCACAAAAACCATTCTACCCGCCCGGCCGAATATCTTTGTAATGATCAACAAACAATTGATGGGAAGGACAAACATGACCCTAGGAAAATTGGTACTCAATAGCAAAACTAAACAGGGGGCAATTAATTGCACGGAAGACAATCTGAAGTTCAACCCTATGAGAGTCAAAAAGAAACTAGGAGAAAATGACTGGATTCACACTCTCGACATCTCCGCTGGGTATATGTCAACAGCAAACTTACCAAGGAAGGAAGAAAACTGAAGCTACTTCAAGGATACTTGGTAGAGTTTCTCAATCATTTCTATCGAGACCAATTGCTGCGAATATGACTGAACCTCTTCCCTACTAACGAGATAATAGCAAAATCGGACCAAAACAGATGTTGTTTTTGTAAAGGTGTTGACACAGTTGAAAACTTAAAACATCTTTTGATCCACTGTTCTGGATTAACCAAGGAGCGTATGAAGATATTAGGTCACCACTTGTTGAAATTTCCCTCGCTTGATGCAGACAACTGGTGGGCAACCTTACTGCATGGGGCAAAATCAGATTTGTGCTAGCAGTGGTGGCATTCATAGTCAAGATTCTGACAAGAAAAAGTTAAAGCTAAAAGTTATCAGATGTTATCCCCAAAGGAAGGATTTACAGTGATACCTTGGTTGTATCTTATGGAACTGGGACAGTAATTCAAATTTTGTAAATTTGTAAAAATGTAATCAAGACATATATATATATATATATATATATATATATATATATATATATATATATATGTATATATATATATATATATATATATATATATATATATATATATATATATATATATATATATATATATATATATATATATATATATTAACATATGGAAGGGTAGCCTATCCCTACTAAACGAAATCGTCCAGGTAAAGTATATTATGAATCAGAAAGGTCTTTCAATACCTATTTTCCCTTGGTAACCAATACATTTTATTTCTCTTATGTCTGAAGGCAGAAGACTGGCACCCTGCAAATTAGAGATGATGAAAAAACAAATATCAACCCAAAGGAAAATATTGTATTGTGAGGAGAAATAGGGTTATGTCTACTTCCAATTTTACAAATATTATGTTACTAAACGTCCCTTACTGTCATTGTTTTTTTAGATGGAAGCAGCAGCTCATGAGACAGGTTTCCCCCTTCTAAACTGATGGCATATGGATGGTTTGAGGCCCACCCAGAAAACCCCTTCTGAGCATCAAGTTAAAACCTTAACATTTCTCTGAAGCCTGCATAGCAGAGAGGGATTAGTCAAGAGGAGGTTGTTACAGACAGAGACCCTTTGATCCCAATGATCCAATACATAAGTGGAGCTAAGGCAGCTGGGGAGCTCTGACATTGGCAAAGGTTGTTCAACCATCTTTGCTTCTCCTTGCCTGCCTCAATGTTTCCCACACCCACCCTGCTGGGATCTGAAGCCTTCTGGAATTGCTGCAAAAGAGGATAGGAACTTCTGTAGGAAATTGCCTACATTTAATTCAAGCAAAACAGTTGGAACCTATCACTCCCCTGTTGGGTGCATCCGTTCCGTTGATTATTTCTGGAAGTTGTTGACAATTCAATTTATCTTCCTCTATATGGCTGAAGGTAGTAGATCGAGGGAAAGATTGAGGCCCTTTCCTTAACATCTCTAAGGAACAGAGGGCCATTTGTGGAAGAACTTCAAATATTGCCTGCAATAAGGTCTCCTTTACCAGGACAATAAGTTACCTAGATAGAAGACAGCTTACCTGTTAGTTACAGAGCATTTGTCCGCCTTCGAAGGAAGTGCTAAAGAGAGTTCCAGCTCTATTTCTTTTTTATAAAGAAGTTAAAAAGCATTACCTTTGTAAATGCTGTTGATCAAAATTTAATCAAGAAGCATTCAAGCCTGTTTTGAGACATTGACCCACTCGAGAACACTATCTAGCTGCCTGGGAATACCAGATTAGCCATTCTTGTCAATGCCATACAATTAGGTCAAGATTTTCCGAGCTGCTTGCCACATCAAGATGCATGGACTGAGATATCCCCTTTTGCTACATAGAGAAGAACACAGCGGGAACCAGAAGACCTTCTTAATGTTGACAATACTTCTAAGGAGACTAAGGTAGTGAAGTGATAGTATAGGTGCCCTTTCCCCGGCTCCCTGTGTCCTCTTCCATGATGGCTTTCACATGGGGCCTAAAGACTGATTAGGTTTCCTCATCCAACACATTTTAAAATAACCATTGTACGCTTTTTTCTCTTCACATCTTTTTTCATGTGTTCTCCTTACTTAAGTAAGTATATTTCAGGTGTGTTCTTCCTCTCACCAAATGGAATGGGGTAGAAGTTCGGGGTTGCAGGTTGTTTTGCTTTATAAGGCCTAGTTAGCCTTCCCCGCCTAATTGACGTCCTCTAAAATATCCTGCCACCATACACTACACAAGCAACCCCCCACAAATGGTCAACAAAGGCCTAGCCATTACCACATCAACACTAACTGAGCCATACCTAAGCTCTCCTCTTTAGCACTGTCACACTCTCCCACGACAATGGCTAAATGGACCGAACGCACTATACTCTATCAAATCTTGGGGCTTTCCCTCTGGATGATTCACTCCCAAGCTTCTCTGCCAAATCCATAGTAAGCAGGTTGTCACTCTGGAACCAAGTACTACAGACCCGCACCATCAGAACAGAGGTGTGGCGTCTGTATTTCCCGCTATCCCAGTAATATACCGCATCCCTCTCTTTTCTTTCAGACCCAAGCACAAAGAGACTGACAGTAGTGCCATAAGGGCCCTATACAAGACCACCTACCTTACATATATGAATATAGATGGTCTAAATTGACTTTATTTCTGGGCATTATTTTGTTTAACATGAAGTACATATATTTTTTGAACTTTTATTGAACATTCTATTCATTTTGGTACCTGCCAAACTGTTGTTTTGTAGCTTACGGCTGCTGACTCAAATCTCAGGAGATGAGAGCTTGCTCCCAACCCATGCTAACATAGAAAAAATGAAGTATACTATTCAATGTTATGTGTTATCTTTATGAATGATATGCTGCAGAGCCAATTTGTTGTACAAGTAAGGGTATAGCTGATAACAATTCTTTGCTCCCCCATATGTTTCTTGTAGAATTAATAGGATTTTACAACAGGCACTGTCAAACAAGAAAATCTTCGTTCCCACAGTACAACAAGCACTAGACATGACTGACTGCTGAAAGGCAGACCATCCTCTTACAACTGAACTCTACCCTCCCACCAGCAGCAGGCCATTCTTTCATAACAGAACTGCTCCATCCCACCAGCAACTCTCTTTACTATGTTGCCTAGGTGCCTGCTTATATATGCCTGCCATCTGCTGGTCAGGCAGCACTCCAAAATAAATATCCTGAACAGAGAAATCAGCAGGCCCCTCCTTATTCAAGAAACAAGAAGCAACCATTTCCATCCAGCAAATAACGTTATGTATTTATATTTTATTTATATGAGTTTGTAGATCATGTGGTCATGCAAAGATTGTCATGGAACTTAAAAGAGAGCAAAGACACCTGCCTAGCAAACAGAGCAACAGACCAAGTAGTATAAAGCAACATGTTCAGGCCATGCCTGAAGCTCAATAAACTAACCCGAGTTTGAAGAGAATTAGAACATATTTACAAATGGTGACAGCGAAATCGGAGATGGTCTAGCCAAAGTGGGGATTTGATTTCATAGGCCCTCATTACGACCCTGGCGGAAAGGGTTTTACGCCAGCGTAATGCATGGCGTACATTTCCGCCTTACTACGAGTTCCCGTAGCGCCATGGCGGTTTTTTCGCCTGGTTTTTCCGGGCGGAAAAATCCATGGCGCTACGGGACCTGTTGTTAATTACGCCACCGTAATTTACGGTGGCGTAATTAACGCCTTCCCCACTCCCATTATACCCTATGGGGCAAAAATGGGAATGGGGAAGGGTAAATGGGGATTGGGGACTTACCGCCCCGCCAAGGTCGGAATGGGGCAGTAAGTCCGCCAACCCCCATGGCGGAGTTGGCAGCTCTGCGCCATGGACCATGGTGCAAATTGCACCATGGTCCTCCGCCAGGGTCGTAATGAGGGCCATAGACAACAAGGCACATTTTTTTTTAGCAGGATACATAACTGTCCCACAAGATAGCATTTTGTCCGAACAAGATGACTGGTTCGGTGGGATTGAATTTCAGCCTGTTTAAGTCCATCCTGTTGGTGTCTTCCACTTGGAATCTGTTAAATGCTGGTGTGTGACAGCCTTGCACCCTTAATACTGAAGTACATCTGCTTGTCATCAACATAGATATAACATTGAGCATAAAAGAAAGAATGAAATAAATCTGCTAGGGGTAGCATATGTATATGTTATGGTGCCATGTCAAGATACTGCAGCCACGTTTCAGTAGTGTGCCTTTTTGTGGGTAATGTTTCACTGCTAAGCATGAAAGAAGCGTTAGAGATAGGAGTTCACAAGCAGATATGAAAAAATAAAACAGATGGCACAGCATTATTACAAATAAGAACAAGGGTCACAAAGGTGCCCATCCACCCAGATTTACAAAAAGAGGTATTTGAACAGACCCCTGGGATTTATAAATACATGGATGAGATGGTATTCCCCTGCAAAACCTAGAAACGTGGGTGCTCCAATTGGAAGGATATGCAGGCAGGAGGTGGGAAAATCAATGCCACAGAGGAAAAACAGTTGAACAAACACAATGTTATGAAGAGGCGGAGCTGTGTAACAGGATCCTGTGCATGTGTACCCGGGCGCAGCCTGTGATGAGAGGAATCAAAGACAGCACTAAATAAAACAGGCCTTTCCATGAAGGAGTGGCAAAGATGCATAACTCACAGTTCGGTGAGACTGATCTGTTTTAAGAGTGTTGAAGTTGTTGAAAGTTTTTAAAAAAAATCAATGCATAAATACCACCATTATCTACCAAAGCCCTGATACCTTAAAGCACCAACATCAGAGTAGAGAATAGTATGAGCACTACTGTGAAGTGATCCAATAGACAATTCATAGCAGCAAGCTGATGGAAATGAGCTGTAACACCCCTCTCCTAGTTCTTAACAGGTAAGTCTGCCATCTTCCAGCTGCACTTCCTCAGAGGCATTCTTCCTTTTCTCACCTCCCCCCAGAAGCTCAACATCTCCAGAGCTCTGGTCCTTTCCAGGCTGGACTACTGCAACACCGCCTTTCTCAATCTCCCCCTCTCTTCTCTTCACCTACTCCAGCTAATCCAGAATAAGGCTGCAAGACTAATCCTTGGCCTCAAGCCCAGGGACCATATCTCTCCAGCCTTTTAATCCCTCCACTGGCTCCGAGTGGCTGCAAGGATCCAATTAAAGACCCTCTCCATCATCCACAAGGCTTTCTGGGGCCTGGGACCAGGCCATCTCCAACTTTTCCTTCCCTAAATACTCCCCTGCACAGGCCTGTTGCTCCTCTAATTTCAACTCTCTGTCAAACGCTTCTCTAAGCAGAGAGTGGGGGGCAGATCTCTCTCTGTGGCTGGTGCCACCCTTTGGAACACCCTCCTGGCCCCTCTTAGATTTGAGCCGGACCTCCTCAAGTTCTGAAAACTGCTCAAAACTCTGCTCTTATCTACTTCTTTCTCCCTTTCCCTTCCTTGCTAATCACCCCACTGCCCCTGTGACCAGCGGCTTAATCCTCATGAACCTTGCAGGCTTGCATGCCCTTCCACCTCCTCATTACCAGTACCCCCTCCCCCCACTGTGTTTCCCTGGAGGCTCCTCACTGGTGGCTTCAGCTACCACCATTTAGAGCTGCCTGTACTATCACTTAGCCCGAGGTGCTCCTCATGACTCCCCTTAGCACTTCTGTCTTGGGCCCCTCACCAGCACATGTCCACTCCTCTGCTGCCCCTTCCATCCCCCTCTCCCTGCACTTCTAATCAATGCTCTTCTCATCAATGCACTCATTAATGCATTTGCACAGCCAAATGCCACATATACTATCGTAGTAGGATCAAGACAGTATATATATTATTGTTGCCTTTTGTTTCTTTCCACTGTTATTATTTCCATTGTTCCACTTCCCATTTAGCTTTGTGTTGCTTTGAAACACAGTTGTATAAAGCTCCTTACAAATGATCAATAAATAAAATAACTAATGGTTGTAGGACAAAAGTATGCTAGATTATTCTGAGCCAAGGAGGTCTTATTGAGCATACAAACTACTATACTGTGCTTCAAACGTCAATGGGCTAGTCATGTCAGCAGGCTATTGAGAATATAATTCTTAAGGCTCTCATAGATAATAGGATATAGCCTTTTTACTACCATTATAGGACATGAGTCCTCTGGCAAGTCAGTAGGCCGAGGCGTAGCCAGAAGGTTTCAAACGGAATTTAAGTCATAGTTAGAAAAAGAGACATGAGAAGGAGTTGACTTGCCTCAAATGTTCAAAATAACAACTTGATGTTCTTGTCTTCCCATATAATAGTGACTGATGGACCAGGATGGGAGTTTCAGAATTAATCATGTTTACAACTATTGCAAACTAGGCAAAGAACAAAGCCTAGGACGTTTTGAATATAGAGGTGGTTGCACAGAAGTTGTGCATTTCTGTAATAAGCAAGACAATGTCCGAAGACAAATTGACAAATACAAAGTTATAGGTGTTTAAAAGGAATTAAGGTTTGCTTGTTTGTTTTTTCTCAGATTGCAAAGATACACATGTTGCAGTTCGGGACAATATTTGAAACACCATTTCCACTGTGCTTGATGCAGAGCGATCATTTCTCTAGCTTTTCTCTAGCTAAGATGTATTAAACTATTTATAAGATTATGTCACAGATGTCTATGTTGATAGTCTAATAAGAAACTGCCAGCAACACTAGAGGTTGAGAGATGTGTAAAGGACAGCGACTAGAGTTGCCCCAAAAGGGGTGCAAAAAGCATCACTGGTAACTTTACTCCAGCTGCAATGTCAGAGAGGATAAAGTATTTCAAATTTCAAGTTTCCTAAAAGTGAAGAAAAAAAGAGAAATTAAATTGAACAGTCCACACTTACAGAATTGGTTGCTTAACACTAAGTATCATTAACAAAAACTAAGGTCCAACATATGGATTTTAGAATGAGTCAATAGTACCAGTTGTGTCAGTAATGTGTTTTCGTTCGACCAAAACATAAAATCTTCCATGATAGTAACAGGGGAATTAGATATCAACAAATGTTCCAGTATGTTCATGATGTGCTTCATAGACACATTCATAGAATGGTGAGGCTCCTATATAAGGACAAACTGCCTAATATCAAGTTGGGTTAGCTGACATTTGATGCCCAAGCTACCCGCCTCCTCTTTCACCTTAACATCCTTGATGGAAGATTGACTAGCTGAGTGTGAGTATTGGCAACAAATATAGATGCAGTAATCTTGGAGCAATATATCCATGACATAATTGGGATTATTTAAGATCTGAAATATGTATGTTTTATTTTTTTACTGAAGCCCTTAAAATAAAATGAATATGGAAGCGAGTCAGTTTACTCCCCATAACAACCTGGTCAGAATGTCACTCAAACTCAATGCTTCCCATCAAATCTGATATCTCATCAATTGTACATCGTTTTGAGATCAAAAGGGCATTGTTCTTAACTTTATATTAATAAAATAAATGTATATTTGTTTTAATTCTGTACTACATTATGTGCAATCACACTTAGTTCAACAATGAAAAATAAGAAAAAAACAAATGCAGGCCACTGTCTCCATAGAATGCACAATGTGTTGATACTATATATTCTGTATTCAACTCTAGACATAATTGTGCCACCTTGTCGTGGATGGGCACAGACAGGCTTTTGCATTCGGTGTGCCAGTAGTGTGTCCACTGTTTTTCCCTGCTACATTGCCAATATAGCCCCAGGTACATAAGATAGGTGGCACAGAGGTCATCTGCTACACCAACCAGGGGGCAGTAGATAAGAGATGGAAACTAGTCCCAATTGACTTCCATAGTTGGGTCACCTAAATGCATAAAGAATTGCTAGACAACCACAAACAAAGTAACATATGCACATAAAACTAAATAAAACTGAAAAATAAACTAAGTGCCTAAAGCCCATTATGTAGAAGCAACAGGGTCCTACTTACTCCATTTACCCGGCACCACAGAAGGACATATCTCTCGGCCGGGATTCCAAGGCCATTGTACCGGGCAGGGGGCATGGCAGCCCCTCAGCCAATGAGGAGGCTCAAAGCGGGCCATCCCTGCTCCGAGCCTCCCCATGGCTGAGAGGCTGCCTTCGCCCCCAGTCGGGGACTCAGGTAAGGCTTTTTTTTTCACCTTTCCTCCCTCCTCTCTGCCCTCCCCACCTACTTACCTTCTGCCTCCTTCGTCCCCGGTGAGGGATGATGGCAGCCTCCAGTTGTGTGGAGGCTCTGAGCGGGGCCATCCCTGCTCCACGCCTCCACATGGCTGGAGGCTTCGACAATCTCCTGCCGGGGATGCAGGTAGGGTTTTTTCTTCATGTTTTCCCATGTCTCCCTTCCTCCCTCCCAACCCCACTTACCTTCTTATCCTTTTCTTTTGGGAGCAGACGCGCTGGGAACACTTCTGTTTCCAACTCATATGCTTCCGATGGCCGTCATGGAAAGGGAAAACGGGACAGAAAAAAAATGCTTTTATTGTCCCGGTCACACAAATCCTGCGGGCCGGGGTACTAAAAGCAATATGAGCCTTGCAGCGGGGGCATTACCGACACAGGTAATGCCCCGTTGCCTTCGTTAAAGCTCTCGCTTCATTCAGGCCTATAACTATTGGCCCCGGGGAATTACCTGAGTCGGTAATGCCCCCGCCGTGAGGGTCATATTGCTTAAGAAACTGTCTGTAATAATTAAAACTCCTGCACAAAATTCAGCTGAATTGTCAATGTGTCACTGTTTCTCTTGTTCCTTGCCGCTTACATCTGTATCATTTTCTCTCATACTAATTCTCTCCTCATTTTCACTGTGTCTCTTTTTATAATTCCTCTCCCCCTCAAGTGGAAATCATCCATGTTGCTAAGAAGTTGCAAGACTATGTTTCTATTATTTCAATAATTTATTTATTTAATTGTTTATTTATTTGATCATGTTAATCATAATTATTTTTCACTTCAAAACAAACTACGAGATGGTCCAAAGTGCATGAGAAATCTGAAGCACAGCTGAGTAATGTCTATTTTGTTTTGTTGCATTTATTAAGAGCCAAAATCCCAAACTCAATTTTAGGGAGCCCCAGATAAGACCACTGTCATGAAGGTTACCAAAGACAAGATTATCCAAAGGTTTATCAGGGGTTTTCTGCCCAAAATAAATATAGACAAAGCAAATCTTTCTAAATTGACAGTATGGCTTCTCCCCAAGTAGAACAGTTCAGATCTCATGTGCGTTCTCTCCAGGAACATCATCAGTTTACAGACTCTCTAAGTTCTGAGAGTTTTTCAGTGTGCCCCAAACTTCTTTCTTGTCTTCCAGTATGAAGAACTATGGTTGTTTGCTTCTTCTATGGTCCTGGACTGAGGGACTTTGTTTGCTTTTCATCATTGATAGTGTGAATTGTTGCCTGCTCTTGTATCTATCTCTGGGTCAATGAGCAATTTAAGGTAAGATCTGAACGAGGGCAGACAATGGAGCTGGGTCATATTTGGCAGAGCTCCAAAGCTTTCACATCAGGCTGACAACCAGATGCTGGCCTAGCAGCTCATCTTCTACATCTTTAACAGTTCCCATTCCCAGGGTCCTGGTCATCCACCCCACTGGTTTCTGTTTGCGGCCTACTTGATGGACCACCACACTCTTGATATGAGGGGATCTCCTCAGTACATAGTGACATCTCAACTTCAAGCTATCGCTCCCTTTGCAACTCTTCAACACATTAGACAAGATTGCTCCTCTGCCACTCTCAGGCTCAATACTGGCAGTGGTGTGGTTCCATTCCTATACATTATGAACCCATCACCCCTTTGGATTATTTCTCTTTCTATCTAATTGGAATATTCTCCTATCTCCTCCTCAGATTTCCTTTCCTTCTGTTTAAGGATTCCTCTCCTGAGTGCCTTCACTGAACTGCTCTCTGTCTCTCCTTTCAACCTCCCCCTTGATGTTCTTTATCCTCTCCTACTCAGAGTTTCTGAAAAATATCTTCCATCCTATCCTTCTTGCCACCCCAGTCTTCCTTATCACATCTTACCCTTTCTCTCGCTCCTTCCAACGTTCTCCCTGTGGTTTATTTGCCTCCTTTCAGAGTACTTCCATTGTTATGCAGAATCATATGCAGTACCATTTGGGAATACCACACACAATTAAGACTACATGTGACAGTACAAACTCACCTTTGGTACAAGCCTGTACTACACAGTAAAGTGGTAGCGATGGCTGATCAGCCAGACTTATCTCAAGAGTAAAGTGAGCAATATCAATAGTTACACAACGGACAGCAATAACTATGGTTCAAACAAACACTGACTCAAGGTTTTTGAGAAAAAGAATATACATTTATTTACAAATCAGTTGTAAAACAATCCACTAAAGTAAAGCAGTAGAAAAATTACACTCTTACTATACTACACACCACTCAATAGAGTCAGGACAAGTTAAGCTCAAAATGGAGTGTAAGTAGTCAGGGCGATCTAGAAAAGGCAACTACAGTGAGGAAATCAAATCAAGAGGCCTCGGCCAAAGTCTATGGACCAAAGTCTTTGCTGAGGATCACACAGTTCACAGTAGTTTGCGGTTAAGTCTTTGCCAAGAGTTCAGAACGAAGTTGGTCAGGTGAAAAAGTTACTTTAAAGAATAGAGAAGGACAAGCCCTCAGATTGGTGAAAGATTTCAAACACTTTCACTGCGGTCGGACGGAACGAACAACCGGGTTTGAACAGTGGACAAGAAGGCTGTAGCTGAGGCAGGCATTCCTGGCAGGTCCTGCAGGCTCACGGTTCCTGAAGCGACTGTCAAACTGACACAAAGTAGGAAGACTTGAGGGTCCTGCACTGCCCAGGGAAGAAACCAGCAGCAGAGCAAAGCAACAAATAAAAGGTGCGCTCCTTAAAACCCAAGCAGTGGGTGCTCCTGGCTATCCGGTTCACTGTAGCTGTGCACAGCAAATTTGACCAGAGAAGGGAGGCCTGGCTTTATGTTTGGCTAACTGGTTGGTCCCACCAGCTCAAGGGGAGAAGATTCCTTGCAGATCTTCCCTGTCGTCAAATTTTGGAGATTCAGACCCACAGCAGGGCTTCACTGGGAAGTTCAGTTGTGGTAGAGGTCCTTTTCTGTCAGAATCTCTTCAGTTCTCTCCATCCGGTGGTGACTCTGCCTTCTCAGTTCCAGAGACCTGATTTGTATGCAGTTTTCTCCCATTCACCAGCCTGACTGTCAATCACACAGCAGGGTGGCTGTCCCGGCGGGACAGTCACCACAGCCAATCATACAGTGTGAGACATGGGTCTCCAAGGAAACCCTGTGTAGGGAGTCTCAAAACCCTCCCTCACATCCTGTCCCCCTCAGACATGCAGGCGCCTAAGGAGGGCTTCTGTGCAGAAGTCTGCCAAAGGACGGCGAACAAAGGAACCAAACCTGGTTTGGTGCGCAGTGTAAAACATGAGAAAGTCCTTTACAAAAAGAAATGGCAAATAAACCCAGCTGGAACCAAATAAAAGTAAATGGAGTCCAGTGGATTTAAGTTTGAGGCTACTAACTAAAACAGTACCAAGGTTATTTAAATAGACAGTGGTAGGAAAAATAGGGTAGATACCACTGCCACCAGCCAAATCTTAAAGAAAGGGGAACGAAATAATGTCCATGAGAAACAGACAAAAAGGGATAACTATTGACCCTTTCCAGAACTCTATGTAAGATAGTTTGTACTTGGTCTGTGAATTTAAAAAGGCTAATAAAGTCAATGGCAACTTTACATGTTCTGGGAGATATTAGTCAGTCCCAGAAAATGGAGTTTAAAGGTGGGAAGTCTGAAAAAGACAACCCCGTGTCACTGCACTAATGGTGCTGTGTAACACACAGTAAAAAAATGATGCCTATGGAGTAGGTGAGGCTCCACAGTCTATGAACACAAAAAGGTTAAACACACACAGCAAAAAACATGTAAGAGTGGGGAAAAAAGGATCACACTCTTATCAGGTGAAAGAAAAAATCCTAGAAATCCAGCAAAGCTGCTGAGGGACTCAGAAGGTAAGGGAAATTAGCCATTCTGGAGAATTCTCCCCAACATCCGTCAATCTTTTCACTCTTTTTTTCCTCCAACCTCTTTACTTCTATGTGTGTCCTTCCTCTTTTGTTGCCTTTGAACATCCTCATTCTCAGCATTCACTCTCGTCCACCCTTCCTCTTCTCTATTGTTCTCTAGCATCACTCCTGCTGCGTGTCCCTCAATGTTCCTTTGTAGCTTTGCCTCGCTTCTCTCAACCTCTTCCCATCTCCTCAACTCCTCCACCTCTTCACCTTCAGTCCTCTCTTTACCTCTTCTCAATTCTACGCATTCTCTCCCTTCAGTCATTACTCTCCTCTGCTCATCACCTCTCTTAGCTTCACCTCATTTCCTCCTTCAGCCTCCACATCTCTCTAATGCCAGTTCTCTCCTGTCACCTTGCTCTGCCTCCAGAACCTACAATACTCTTCTTAACAACTCCTGCCACACACACTACTGCCCAGTGAAACCTTAATTATGTGAGAGCTTATCCCCCACTCCTCTTGGTCATCCTGTTCATGAGTTTGGAGAGTATTAACTCCTCAATGGATCAGGGATGCAAATGTAGTAACTAGTCCATGTTACTAACTTCATGTGATTGTGATTTCTGCATTGGTACACTGATGCATGCAAACTCAGCTGATTGCAGGCCGTGTCAGCATTTTGATTTTGCTATGCACCACCTGGAAGCTTACAACAGAGTCACCCTCATGTAATCTCGCAGAGGATTTCAACTGTTGTAATGCTACTGTCCGGGTCTCCTCAGCCACATTTCTGCAAATGTTGCATGTTTTATGACCAATCAGAGTGACCATGTCTAGTTATTCCAGAAGATCAGCAAATCATACAGGACATGGAGAGACCCTGTAAAGGGGCAGAGTTACAGGTATGCAGCATTCTTGACAGTCCCATGACTTACACATAGGGGAAAGGTTATGTGGTTGGAGGATGTCCCATATGCCTCCACCTAGCCCAGCGTCACATAACAGGTCATGGTACACGTTTCCAACCCCACCCCCCGTTCCCCCACAAACCCCAATCCCCAATTACAGACAGGGTATTTCATTGTACCAGAAAAAATACACAAAAATAGAATGATGACAATAAGGGCACCCAGTCAAAAATAACTGCTGGTCAGAACTAGAGGACTACTTACATATATATCTTTTTAAAAATCAACATCTTTATAAATAAAAAGAAGCTGAATTGCCAACACTGTATGTATAGCAAGTAATACGTCCCATTACACAATACAGATGCTTCACTTTGCTTTCCTGGTCAATTCTAATTCAATACAGTCCCAAAGATTCATAAAATGTAGTACCATAGTAATATCAGCACAACTGATTAAACAGTTCCATATAGCTTCATTGTCAAAAGCATCTCTACACATTCCTAAAAACATTCCCATGTGTGCATTGGGCAATAAAGTAATACATGTGTCACTGTTTCACAACTACCCAATCTCAAAACAAAATGTACAGATTCTAGGTGATCTTGGAAGACCATTCCAGAAACCTGTTATTTCTATTATCAGCAGTAGATTGAATATTCATTTTAAATGCATGCAGGGACAAGGAAAGCATTTAATCAATCATGTTCCATATCCCAATTCTGACTCATATCTAAAATATTCTAGTGCTCTTTCTTAATTTACTGACATGTCTCCTGCCTAATTGTATCATTTATAAAAAAAAAAATAGGCTTAATCAAACTATACACTGTATTCCATAGGATTTTAAACAAAGCGGCACAGTCAATATGAAAAACGATAAGGTTGTGGATTCTAATATTGCCTTTGTGACTATGTCAGATATTTTCTGATATAGTAGAAAAGTAAGAGATTCCTAGCATCCATCATTGTTTGATGATAAATCAGTTATTTATCCCTAGCAAACATGTGCAATGAGGCCAGTGCCAGATCAAGGTCTATACATTCTGCAGATGCACAGTTATGAAATCCTAGCGCCATCAAATTCCTTCAATTCTATTTAGCCATATATGACCAGTAAAGGCCCACATTCAGGCGCTATGCAATACAGTAGGAAACATTGGCACGTTATATACCTCAATCAATGACAGCAAGCTGTGCCTGCCATTTGCCGTATGGAAGCAAAATAAGTATTTTATCTGAATAACTACTTTTTTTATATGTGGATTCAAGATGAAGATTCCAAGTAAGGGTCTGATGAAACATCAATCCAAAGTATCTGTAAATCTTGAGCTTTTCAATCTTGGAGCCTTTAGGTTTCCTATTGAAACGTCCGCAGGAACTACTCTCGTTATTAACCATCATTTTTGTATTCTCAAGATTGATGTTGAGGCCATGATCCTCTGAGTGTGTGTTTATACTATCGGGCTCGTGCTGTAAAACTACAACAGCATAGTCAATATCATCAAACCAAATAATTTCCATTCTCAATTCCCCATTGTTGGTGAGTGGCAGTTAGCTCCCTTAAATGTTCCAGGTCTTTCAGCCAAATAACAATCAAACAAGGCTTAATTAGTGCAAATATCCTTGCTAAGAGTACCATGGCTAGGAATTCTGACTTGTACGGTTGTGCCCATATGCGAGCCATAATAATTTTAAAGAGACCATAAGGAATACCACTGCTGTTTAATTTCTCCCAAATCTTGAATGGTAAAATGCTGATGATTAGTCAATAAATGCTAAATAGCCTGTTTTGTTTTAATATTTATACACATTTCAAGAATTAAAGAGATATAAACGATTTAAAGCCATAACATTCAATATTGCAGTACGATCACGGCAAAATCCTAGAGTTAATACCATAGCCTTCTCCGTCCACTCATTAAGTGTAGCAAGTATTTGTATTTTGTTTTATTTGTCTACTTGAGCTAGTGCTACTACTCAATGGGTTTCTCATCGCTCCACCATTATACATTAGAACACAGAGAGCATATTGAAGACATCAGACAGCATACACTAGAACAACATTCTTTTTCACTTTTTCCGATATTTGAGTTAAATCTGTTTCTCTTATGTCCAGTGGGAGGCTGTTTCAGATTTGACAGTTGTCATAGTCGAGTTTTCTTCTAAAATAGCCCTGGCTTATGTGGCAGAGTTATCCACTGATATTCAAAACAGCAACAGTCATCGCTCTCCTGAAAAAGCAAGAGGCAGACCCAAACCTACAGGCTAACTTCCGCCCTGTGTCTCTCCTTCCGCACTACTCGAAAGTGGTGTGTTCAATCATCTTGCCAATTTCTTAAACATCTGCAACTGTAAAGACCCCCTAAAATCAAGTTTCCACTCCCGTCACTCCACTGAATCTGCTTTCAAGAATGTATCCAACGTTATCGCCTCTGGTAAACACTCCAATCTATCCTCTTGCCTAAATCTCCTTGACATGTCTGCTGCCTTTGACACTGTCAATCACTCTGATTGCTTTATTGATATGATATGAGATAGCATTTATAACGCGCCTGTACACAAGTATTTTTAGGCGGCACAAGACAAGGAGGAGGAAACAAAGGGAGGACAAAACAACGATCTTACTAGGCCTTGTGTCATTCAGGTTGTGCAAGTGTGGGAAAGCAGGAAGGGGAGAAGTGCAGGTAAATCAATAAATGCAGCCAGCAGGTGGCTCATAAGTGCAGAGAGAAGGGACTGCAGGGTTGCTGTGGGAGCCCGGAGGCAGTGCGAGGGCAACTGGTCATGCTGGAGCCTGGGCCCAAGTTCAGAGGGTATCCCGGGGACCAGTGCGCAGAGCAGACAAGAGCATCAGCAGAGGAGAGGAAGAGAGAAAGCAGAAGCAAAAAGGAAGGTCTTGAGTTGCTTTCGGAACCAGCTCTGGTTCTGCTCAAGTTTGAGAGAGGCAAAGAGGCTGTTCCAGATGGAGGCCCCAGCCGAGGAGAGAGATCTGCCACCAACTCTCTGCTTGGAGAAGCGTCTAACCCTCATAGAGTTAAAGGTGGATGAGAAGAGAGCTTGAGAAGGAAGATGTTTTGGAAGAGAAAGTTGGAGGTAGAGCAGTCCCAGGCCCCAGAAAGCCTTGTGGAAGATGCAGAGGGTCTTGAACTTGATTCTTACAGCCATGGGGAGCCAGTGAAGAGATTTCAGTGCTGGTAGAGAAACAATTGCTGGGCTTGAGGCCAAGAACAAGTCTTGAAGGCCTGTTCTGGATCAGTTGTAAAGGTGGAAGAGTTGAGGCAGGCAGATTTAGAAAGAGGCTGTGGCAGTAGTCCAGGCTAGAGAGGACCAGAGCTCTGGAGACAGTGAGCTTCTGGGGGAAAGTGAGAAAAGGAATAATACCTCTGAGGAGGTGCAGCTGATAGTTTGACTTCTTAGAGACGTCGGAAATGTGAGGAGAGAAGGAGAGGCTGGAGTTCAAGATGACATGAAGGTTCTTAGCCTCACAGGAGCAGGGATAGGGCCCAGAGTGGACGGCCAGAGAGAGAGAGAGAAAAGAAGGGAGCAGGTGTCCCACTGAGAAGGATCTCCGTCTTACTGGCATTAAGGCAGAGATAGCTGGTGGCACATCATTCCTAAATTGCAGCCGGATAGTCTGGTATGAGAAAAAGAGCAGAGGTGTCTGAGGGGGGCCTGAAAGAGAGCTGGGTGTCATCCGCATAGCACTGAAAATTGGAGCAGAAAGTAGCAATGCTGTGGGCAAGAAGTGTCTGGTATTGGTTGAACAGTCAGGGAGAGAGGTTAGACCCCTGGGGAATACCAAAAGTAGAGAGAGAGATGGAAGAGAGAAAAGATCCCAGTTGGAGCTGAGAGAGTCGATCAGAGAGAAAGGAGGTCAACAAGGCCAGTGTCTGATCAGTGATAGCCAGGATGTTACTGAGACTTTTGAGCAGGATGGCAAGGTTGACTGTGTCAAATGCAGAGCACAGATTAAGGAGAATGATGGCAGAAGGAAGATTAGAGTTAGGATTGGAGAGCAGGGCTTCACGGGTGTTTAGAAGAGCAGTTGCCGTGCTTCTGGCGGCTCTGAAGCCAGACTGGCAGTTGTGGAGGCGATCAACTGACTCAGTATGTAGATTAAGCTGAGTGATGGGCAGCCTTTTCCAAGAGTTTGCCAAGAAAAGGAGTGATGGAAATAGGGCGATAGTTAGCCGGATAGGAAGGATCGGCTGAGGGTTGCTTTAGAAGGGGGTGCACAAGGGAGTGCTTAAGGGTGGTGTGGAAAGTTCCAGTGGCAAAGGAGTGATTGCAGAAATCGGCCAAGGCTGGAACAAGGGTGTCGATGTGGTCCTTGATGGTTCTGGATGAGCAGGGGAGAACCTGCTTTGACAAGACTCTCATAGATCAGACTTGTCTAGAAACATCATCAGTGGTTAACAGGGGAAAGGAGGAGAAAGAAGGAAAAGAGACGGTCTCAGACAGGAAGTGACAGGCGCATGCTCAGTGACCAGGGAGATACTGGGTCAACAAGAAAGACAGAAGGATAGATGGAAAACCACTTCCTGTCCCTGTCTGATCCAAATCATAGGAAAAAAACTTTCCTTAGAAAACGCTGGTGCAACGCTTACAAAAACGAGGACAGAAAAAGAAGGCAAAGAGAAGCCATTTTTGAAAAAACCATAACAATGTAGAGATTGTTAAACTCCTGTATGTCTCAGGTCACTGTAATCCTCATAGGAGGACTGAGGGCAAGCAAAGGGGGTATTAAAACAGAGTTTACACCTAGGACTGCAAAACATGGGGCCGGATAGGCTACTCTGGGTCAGCAATACATTAATATCCCGTAGACTAGTCGGGCCATCCCAGGGTTGCTCAGGATTAAGAACTAGTAAGGAAGCTCAAAACACTGCTGCAGATTGTAACTGATATGCTGCAGACGGTACTCCTTAGTAAGGTTGAGCTCACTTTTTTAAGATGAAGACAAACACTGCCAGCGTCGCCCGTCCTAGAAAAGTACTAGATAGTAGGATGTAGCGTGGGACAGACATAAAACACATATAACAGGTTGTTCATGGTACAGGTAGAGCAAGTTTAAAGCCTCCACCACGTAACAACCGCTGTCTACCGGTTTCAGTGGTGTGTATTTGGGTGGAACCACTTTATTCAGGACAGTCTTCTAAAAGCGAAAAGACTTGGTGATACTCAAACATCAGTCACCATTGTCTGCCACAGGGTGCATACCCTGCTTCTTTGCGCCAATGCAGGGAAGGTCAAGAGGAGAACCTATGGAAAGACAAAAAAATATATTCCATGGTCACTACCCAAACGCTGCCACAGGCTCAGATGCTTGGAGACATCAGACAAAGTCTCCCTTACAGGTCAAAGGAGCTTAGACCTTTCCATTTCACACACTAAAGATCAAATAAAAGTACCAAGCGTTCTGCAGAAACGTCCGAGTTTAGTGATATTATATAAAGTCTCTGCTGGCAGGTAGTTTGAAAAGACATGTCAGGTAGTTTGAAAAACCATGACACACCTCCACCAGGCTACATACACACTCACACGGACTTGAATTGTACAGGCCGTGTACTGACCTTCCGGCTGCATTCAGCAGTCAAAACTGGTTGTTTGCTGAGTCTTAATGGTAGAATCGTGATGTGGTATTGGAAACCCTGTCACGAACAGCTTGCTGTGAAAATG
Source organism: Ambystoma mexicanum (assembly GCF_040938575.1). Taxonomy (NCBI): domain Eukaryota; kingdom Metazoa; phylum Chordata; class Amphibia; order Caudata; family Ambystomatidae; genus Ambystoma; species Ambystoma mexicanum. Next base: position 927,076,693 of record NC_090941.1, read on the forward strand.
AAGGAGAGAAGGGCAATCACTCAAATTGTAAACTGTGATAGCCCCACCTTCCCTTCATCTCCTAAGTGTAAATGCACAGCATGAAAAACATGAAAAAACATGAAAAAACACCCACCGGTAAGCTTCATGTTAATGAAATTGTCGCCTGGGGAGGAAGGAGACCGTACAATGCATGATGAGTGCAGGCTACCACATGTTAATGCTATAGTGCACCAACGGTGTTGTGCACCTTGATGTTGAGGTTTAGAATTAAAGCAAACACTTACTTGCTCGCACAAATGCAGCCGCATCAGGAAGTATAGAGGTCTGCAAATGCGACCATAGAATCTACTAAAGACTCGAGTCTCCTGACATCACGTGACATGGTAACGTGTCACGTGTGCACGCGGCCAGGAAAAGGAAGTCTTTTCCCTGTGCGGTCTGTTGATGGGCGCTGGAGTCAGGCAGGGTCAGGCAGGGCGTAGGGGGGGAGCCACAAACTTTTAAATCTGAAAAAAGTTCTTTTTAAATCAACAAAAGTAGAATCCAGGTGTATGCAATCACTTGTTGCGCGGATGTAATAGCACAAGGTTCCCCAGGGCAAATTATTTCTCTTGTGTCATGTATCTTAGCAGGTGAAACCTCTGCATATCGTAGTGTGTCCGTCTTCCTATACATGGGCTAGGAGGTGAGGTGCCTGTAATTAGGGCCCAAAAGATGGCAGAACAAACAGGCACAAGGGAACATTATATGTTATCTATGTTCCTGAAAACATAAGCAGGCAGGAACATGCATCAGTGATTCCTATATGAGAAATTCGATATAGGGCACTATGATGGTAAAGGGCATAATGTCCAGGTATCCAAAGATGGAAAACACAATATCATGGCAGTGCAGTGTTTATGTAATGACAGAGAGGGCTTGCCAAGGGATGGACTCATTCAGTCCCTCTGTGTCAGTTTTTAGACGAAAAATCCAGCTCTGTTCTCTTTTGAGGAGCATGCTGGCAATGTCACCTCCTCTTCTAGGACACTTCACCCTTTCCACAAAGTTCCATCTGATGTCCTCCGTGTGTGTTTTTGTTCCTGGAAATGAGACACCAGGGGTGCATTTTCACACCTAGTCCTTATGCAGGACATGTGTTCCTGTATCCACTTTTTTATAGGTCTGCTGGTCATCCCTATATAGATGAGATTACAGGGGCATTTTATCATGTAAATGGCATTTGCCGTATTACAGTTGGTAAATGTACTTTGTTTCCAGACAGTGCGGAGACCTAAGTCCAGGGTTCTCGTCCGTGTGGTAAGATTGCATACATTACAGTGCCCACATGGCGCATGTCCTACTGCCGGTGTGGTGTCCCATAGAGTTGTTTGTGTGTCATCGCAGGGTTCCTGGTAGGAATGCACAAGACTGTCTCTGATGTTTTTTCTTTTCCTGATTGCAAAACGAGGGGGTGGAAGATCAATTGCCCCTACGTTCAAGACAAGCCACAGCTTCAAGATTTCCCTTTTGATTATGTTGATTCTGGTGGAGTATCCGAAGACCGCTGTGATAGTTTTTTGTCCCTCTGGTCGTGTTGTCTGTTGTAATGTAACGTCCCTAGGGATGTTCCTTGCCCGTTTTCTAGCTTGCCTATTGATTTTATTAGGGTATCTTCTTTCCAATAGTCGTTCTTTGAGGATTAGGGATTGAGTATCATACTCCTGTAGGCTAGAACAGTTCCTCCTGTACCTGAGGAACTGTCCAAAAGGCAAATTATCACGCAAGCTTTTCGGATGAAAGCTTGAGTATTGTAAGAGGGAGTTGCGATCCATGGGTTTTCTAAATACTGTGGTGGTCAAAGTCCCAGAGTCTGCACTTATCTCTACATCCAAAAATTGTGTTGTTTTTCTCACGGCGCTGTGGGTGAATTTTAAATATCTATTTCTACAGTTCAGCCACAACATGAATGCATGCAATAACACTTCATCTCCTGTAAAGACTAAGAAAATATTGTCAGATATCATGCCTCCACTAGAGTCACGGCCCTCACTGACCACCTCACCAGGCCGCCCAGACCACACACACACCTATACCCACTACCAAACCAGACCTACCTAGACCACCACTGACACCTCATAACGCCACAATAACGCCCCCTGTAACCAAACCAGCTACCAACAAACTGAAAGAAGCTCCAACTCCCAAAAACGTACAATGCGCGCTAACTAACACTAGGTCTGTGCCCGCACACGCCACAGAGATCCACAATCTGATTACCAACCTAGAACTCGACATCCTTGCCATCACCGAGACCTGGCTGCACAATGCTGCAGGGCCTGCTCTCACACTAGCTATCCCACCAGGATACTCTATCGTCAGGCAGGACCGAACTCACCTCCGTAGGAGGGGGTGTCACTCTCATAATCAAGGACCACCTAGAGGTCAGACAAACCCCATCCAACCTGGGAGACAACACTAATGCCCTCACAGTTAAGATCACCATTTCCTCCAACACCACGATCACCCTCAATCTTGTATACCGCCCACCTAGCCCAATACTAGACTTCCACGATAACATCATACACCTACTCGGGGAAAACCTAAAAACATCTTCTAAAACAATCCTCATAGGTGACCTTAACCTCGGCCTCAATGATAAGAAAGATAAACCAGCCAAAGCCCTAGCCCTAGCTCTACAGGAACCTGGCTTTCACCAAAAAATCAACTCACCCACACACTGCAAAGGGCCTATCCTCGACTGGGTCGCTGACCACAACTGTGATATCGACATCAGTTCTATCACCCCAACACCATGGTCACACCACCTTCTCATACACTTCTTCATTCCCGCCCTAGCCTCCAATACGAAAAACCTCAACCCTATGCCCTCAGCATTGGCGAGAAGTGGAAAAAAAAGAGACCCATCAGTACTAGCAGATGTTTACAAATCTGTTATCAGCACCGCTGTAGACATTATCGCCCCCTTGCAGAAGAAAAAAGCTAAAAACATCAAACACTCCAACACTTGGTTCTCCACCGAACTTAAAGAACTCTGTATCCAAAAACGCAAAGCGCTGAACAACTGGCAAAAGACACCAACTCCTGCCACACTATCCGCGTACAAAGAACTTGCCTCGCAATACAAAAAAACTATCATCACTGCCAAATCAGCCTCCTATAATGACAGAATCACCAACGCAAGCTCTGAATCTAAATAACTCTTTGCTATCTTTAAAGAACTCTCTACACCAGCCACCAAATCGCAAGATATCGTTAAAGACCAAAACTGGTGTAAAACAATACAAAATGCCCTACTAAAGAAAATCGAACTCCTACAAGACACAATCCATGAGCACCACAAAAACCTAACACAGCACGTCAAACTAACCGCCAACAATGAACATGAGCTCACCACCTCCGAAGACCCACTAGGCTCAGCCGAGCACACAACACCATTCAAATTCAGGGAAGTCACTGAACTCGAAGTAATCGAGATAGTAAACAAAATTAGGCCCTCTAATTGCAAAGGAGACGCATGCCCAGCAAAACTAATCAAAGACTGTGCGGAAACACTTGCACCTTTCCTCAAATCTTTCATCAATGCCTCTTTCAACTCCAACACTGTACTCGATAGCCTAAAAGAAGCATGGGTGCATCCTCTGCTAAAAAAAAGCACCTTGGACCCTGAAATCGCAAATAATTATAGGCCAATCACCACCGTCCCGTTCCTGCTTAAGATACTGGATAAAATCACCTACACCCAAATTCAACAATATCTTTAAAAAAATCGTATCCTAGGCAAAAGACAGTCTGGTTTCTGCCCAGGACATGGCACAGAGTCCACGCTACTCGATCTCAAAATCCAATTGGGTGACATTATGGACACAGGCAAACCGGCACTTCTCCTCCTATTAGATCTATCCGCTGCCTTTGACCTAGTGAACCACGACATTCTAGGGTTGCACCTAAAAAAAGAGGCTATCCCCTCACCAGAAGCCATCGCTTGAGTAGCCTCCTTCCTGAACGGAAGACTCATGAAAGTCTTCTCAGACACTGCTTGTGCCTCACCGACCACCATCCATTGCGGAGTCGCCAGGGCTCCTGCACTGCCCCCACTCTGTACAACATTTTCACCCTTCCGCTTTTCAACGACCGGGATCATCGCAACATAGCGTATACTAACTACGCTGACGATACCCAAGTGCTTTCCCTCTATCTGGCATATATGAACAAGACGCAACAGCACTACCAAAATCTACTCTGCCATCCAGACTTGGATGGCCGCAAACGCAAACGGTCTCTGCTTAAACGGGGACAAAATTGAGATCCTCATAGTAGGCACCAGCGAGACCCTCAACAAACTCCCACTACAATTCAAGACATTCACTATTGATAACTCTACCATCACAGTTTCAATAGTGGTAAAAACGCTTGGAGTCTACCTCGACTCCTTTCTCTCCATGTCACGCCAAGTCAATGCCATAGGCTCCTCCGCCGCACTCACCATCAAGGTTATCAACGCGGTCAAGCTGTTCCTTTCCACCAAAAATTGCCTATCCATCGCCAGGGCTACAGTCGGTACCAAACTGGACTACTGCAATGCCCTCTTTCTGCGAACCTCAGCCAAAAACCTTCATAAACTTCAAGTCACACAAAACAGTGCTCTTAGAGCAGCCCTTAGCATTCCTAAGAGGGAACACATCTCTCAAGCCAGGAAAGAGACCCACTGGTTACCAGTCAAAGAATGCGTTCTCTTTAAAACAATGGCCATTACGCACAGGTGCATCTCCATGGAAGCCCCACCTTACCTGTCACAAAGAATCACCCTCCGCTCTTCAACAAGACCCACCAGGTCACATTTCTCCAATCAGATATACGTTCCCACGTTCAAAAAAATTAAAGCAGGAGGGTCCAGCTTTCAGCACCTTGCCCACAAGAATTGGCATGCCCTGCCTACTTCACTAAGAAACGAAAAATCCTACCCCACCTTCCACAAACTGCTGAAAACAAAAGTAGTCTGCTAGAACCACATGTATTGATACAATGTTGTAAACTGCATCTTAAGTAACTATATATTTTATGACTTTAATGTATGTGTGTAATCTGCTTTAACCATGTCACCCATGTATCATAAGAAAAATCCTTCTGTAGCAGCGCCTCGATGCCCCTGGGCCGCCTGTGCGCTTTATAAATGCAAATAAATAAATCACAGGGATTGTGGAGGAAGCGGCCTGTGAAGGTTGCATTAGCCCCCGGAAACAGCTTTTCTCTGTCCGAATTTTCCAAAACTCCCGGCCTTTTATGCATTACCTAAGGTACATAAGGGCACTTCACCGCCCCCAGGCCGTCCCATTGTGGCAGGAATCCAATCCATTCTGGAGCCACTTTCTGAATTTGTGGATTTCTTTTTGAGACCTGAAGTTCCAAAAATGCGGTCATACCTAAAGGACACAACTAGTATTCTGAAGATGGTCAAGGACTTACCGTTTGATCCTGGGACACAATTTCTGGTCACCCTCGACATAGAGGCATTGTGTACCAACATCCCAGATGGAGACTCTACACATTGTCGAAAAAACCCTACAAGACCTGGGTTCGAACCTCGACATGCCCGTCCAGTTCATTCTGCAACTCACAGAAATAGCACCTACATTTTTTTTTTTTCTGTACAAAGATACATTTTTTCAGCAGTGCTCCGGAACAGCTCTGGGAGCTACATATGCGCCATCCCTGGCAAACCTGTATGTGGCCCATTTTGAGGAAACACACATATACCCTGATACGAATCCATACTTGAATAACATCTCCGTGTGGGCTTGTTACATTGACGATATTTTCTTAGTCTTTACAGGAGCTGAAGTGTTATTGCATGCAGTTATGTTGTGGCTGAACTCCTGAATTAGATATTTAAAATTCACCCATAGCGCCGTGAGAAAAACAACACAATTCCTGGATGTGGAGATAAGTGAAGACTCTGGGACTTTGACCACCACAGTATTTAGAAAACCCACGGATCGCAACTCCCTCTTACAATACTCAAGCTTTCATCCAAAAAGCCTGCGTGATAATTTGCAATTTTTGCACAGTTCCTCCGGTACAGGAGGAACTGTTCTAGCCTACAGGAGTATGATACTCAATCCCTAATCCTCAAAGAACGACTATTGGAAAGAGGATGCCCTAGTAAAATCATTAGGCAAGCCAGAAAACGGGCAAGGAACATCCCTAGGGACGTTACGTTACAACAGACAACACGACCAGAGGGACAAAAAACGATCACAGCGGTCTTCGGATACTCCACCAGAATCAACATAATCAAAAGGGAAATCTTGAAGCTGTGGCCTATCTTGAACATAGGGGCAATTGATCTTCCACCCCCTCGTTTTGCAGTCAGGAAAAGAAAAAACATCAGAGACACTCTCGTGCATTCCTACCAGGAATCCTACGATGACACACAAACAACTCTATGGGACACCACACCGGCTGTAGGACATGTGCCATGTGGCACTGTAATGTATGCAATCTTACCACACGGACGAGAACCCTGGATTTAGGTCTCGGCATTGTCTGGAAACAAAGTACATTTACCAACTGTAATACGGCAAATGCCATTTACTTGATCAAATGCCCCTGTAATCTCATCTATATAGGGATGACCAGCAGACCTATAAAAAAAGCCGATACAGGAACACATGTCCTGCATAAGGGCTAGGCGTGAAAATGCAACCCTGGTGTCTCATTTCCAGGAAAGGGTGAAGTGTCCTAGAAGAGGAGGCAACATTGCAGGCATGCTCCTCAAAAGAGAACAGAGCTGGGTTTTTTCGGCTAAAAACTGACACAGGGGGACTGAATGAGTCCATCCCTTGGCAAGCCCTCTCTGTCATTACATAAACACTGCACTGCCATGATATTGTGTTTTCCATCTTTGGATACCTGGACATTATGCCCATTACCATCATAGTGCCCTATATCGAATTTCTCATATAGGAATCACTGATGCATGTTCTTGCCTGCTTATGTTTTCAGGAACATAGATAACATATAATGTTCCCTTGTGCCCGTTTGTTCTGCCATCTTTTGGGCCCTAATCACAAGTACCTCACCTCCTAGCCCATGTATAGGAAGACGGACACACTACGATATGCAGAGGTTTCACCTGCTGAGATACATGACACAAGAGAAATAATTTGCCCGGGGGAACCTTGCGCTATTACATCCGCGCAACAAGTGATTGCATACACCTGGACACTACCTTTGTTGATTTAAAAAGAACCTTTTTCAGATTTAAAAGTTTGTGGCTCCCCCCTTTCACCCTGCCTGACTCCAGCGCCCATCAACAGACCGCACAGGGAAAAGACTTCCTTTTCTATGCCGCGTGCACACGTGACATGTTACCATGTCACGTGATTTTGGGAGACTCAAGTCTTTAGTAGATTCTATGGTAGCATTTGCAGACTGCTATACTTCCTGATGCGGCTGCGTCCGTGCGAGCAAGTAAGTGTTTGCTTTAATTCTAAACCTCAACATCAGGGTGCACAACACCGTCGGTGCACTTTAGCATTAACATGTGGTAGCCTGCACTCAACATGCATTGTATGGTCTCCTTCTTCCTCCCCAGGCGACAATTTCATTAACATGGAGCTTGCCGGCTGGGTGTTTTTTCATGTTTTTCATGTTTTTTCATGTTTTTTCAAGCTGTGCATTTACATTTAGGAGATGAAGGAAAGGTGGGGCAATCATAGTTTACAATTTGAGTGATTGCCCTTCTCTCCTCCATTTTCACAGCAAGCTGTTTGTGACAGGTTTTTCCAATACCGCGTCACAATTCTACCATTAAGACTATGCCACCAATCAGTTTTGACTGATGAATGCAGCCGGAGGTCAATACACGGCCTGTACAATTCAAGTCCGTGTGAGTGTGTATGTAGCCTGGTGGAGGTGTGTTATGTTTTTTTCTACCTGACATGTCTTTTCAAACTACCTGACAGCAGAGACTTAACATAATATTACTAAACTCTGACGTTTCTGCAGATTTTCCACTCTTCATTGCAGAACGCTTGGTACTTTTAGTTGATCTTTAGTGTGTGAAATGGAAAGGTCTAAGCTCCTTTGACCTGTAAGGGAGACACAGATACTTTGGCCCTCATTACGACTCAGGCGGTAAGGGGTTTACGGCGGCGTAAACAGCGCCGACCCTTACCGCCTGATTCCGAGGTCCCTTAGCGCCATGGAGGTTTTAACACCTGCTTTTAGCAGGTGTTAAAATCCATGGCGCTAAGGGACCTTGATGTTAATTACGCCACCGTAATTTACGGTGGCGTAATTAACGCCTTCCCCACTCCCATTATGCTCTATGGGGCAAAAATGGGAATGGGGAAGGGTAAATGGGGATTGGGGATTTACCGCCCCGCCAACCTCGGAATGGGGCGGTAAGTCCGCCAACCATGGTGATAAAGGTACGACCCAGGCGGTAACTTACCGCCTGGGTCGTAATGAGGGCCTTTGTCTGATGTCTCCAAGCATCTGAGCCTATGGCAGGGTTTGCGGAGTGACAATGGAATATATTTTTTTGTCTTTCCATAGGTTCTCCTCTTGATCTTCCCTGTATTGGCGCAAAGAAGCAGGGTAAAGTATGCACCCTGTGGCAGACAATGGTGACTGATGTTTGAGTATCACCAAGTCTTTTCGCTTTTAGAAGACTGTCCTGATGAAAGTGGTTCCACCCAAATACACACCACTGAAACCGGTAGACAGCGGTTGTTACGTGGTGGAGGCTATAAACTTGCTCTACCTGTACCATGAACAACCTGTTACATGTGTTTTATGTCTGTCCCACGCTACGTCCTACTATCTAGTACCTTTCTAGGATGGGCGACGCAGGCAGTGTTTGTCTTCATCTTAAAAAAGCAAGCTCACCCTTACCAAGGAGTACCGTCTGCAGCATATCAGTTACAATCTGCAGCAGTGTTTTGAGCTTCCTTGCTAGTTCTTAATCCTGAGCTACCCTGGGATGGCCGACTAGTCTACGGGATATTAAAGTATTGCTGACCCAGAGTAGGCTATCCGGACCCATGTTTTGCAGTTCTAGTTGTAAACTCTGTTTTAATATCCCCTTTGCTTGCCCTTAGTCCTCCTATGAGGATTACAGTGACCTGGGGCATACAGGGGTTTAACAATCTCTACATTGTTCTGGTTTTTCAAAAATGGCTTCTCTTTGCCTTCTTTTTCTGTCCCCGTTTTTGTAAGCGTTGCACCCGCGTTTTCTAACAAAAGATTTTTCCTATGATTGGGATCAGAAAGGGACAGGAAGTGGTTTTCCATCTATCCTTCTGTCTTTCTTACTGACCCAGTATCTCCCTGGTCACTGTTCATGCGCCTGTCACTTCTTTTGAGGGATCACCGCATTGCCTTTTTTTGTAACTACATACAGTTGTGTGTTGCCCTCCTTTTGTGTTAGGCCTTCACTCTGTACATTGTACCTCCAGTGTCCCTTTGGTCATAACTACGGTCTCAGACAGGCCAGAAGTTGTAGAGGAGGAGGAAGAAGAGGTAGAGTAAGAGAGGGTGGACAGGATGTCTTGAGTGTTAGTGGTGAAATGAGAAGCCAAGGCCATGCAGAGGGCCTGGGAGGGAACAGGAGAGGTAGAAACTGCAGCAGGATTGGCCAGCTCCTTGCAGATTTTCAAATGTTTGGCCAAATTGTTAGATGCCACAGAAACGCAGGCTTGGATGTAGGCTATCTTCTTAGAGAGCACAGAGAGTCTGTACTGCCTTTGGAGCAGGCGGCAGGCAAGTTTGTCAGGCACGTCTGATACCCCCACCTCCTCTCCACTGCCCTACACTTACATTTAAGGGCTGCGAGGTTGGAATCGTACCAAAGGTTGCACTTGGATTTGGGCTTCAAGCAGATCCTCATTACAGGGGCAAGGACATCCAGAGTGTTAGAGATGAAGAGATGCAAGTTAGAGAGGGCTGTGTCACGGTGTGAGTCAGCCAAGGGTGCAAGAGGAGGCGAGAAAGTGGCAGCAAAAGCCTCAACTGACACATGCTCCATGGGTCGGAGGTGGCCTGAGGGGTAGAGAGAGAGTGGTGGGAGGAAATGAGAAAAAGGTCACTCCAAGAGAGAGGAGTGGTGAGTGGGTTAGACAGCTGGCGGTCTGAGGAGATCAGAACATCCAAGGTGTGCCCTGCAGAGTGCGTTGGGCCAGAGTGAAGGATAGAGAGAGAGAGAGGGAGAGAGTCGCAGAGGTTGCTAAAGAGTCCTGAAGAAGGGCAGGTAGCATCCAGGTGAATGTTCAGGTCTCTACGGAGGAGAAGTTGAGAGCAAGAGGCAAGAAGGGAGGATGAGAGCTCAGCCCACTCAGAGAGGAAGAGGGCTACTGCCCCAGCCAGCCTGTAGATAGTGGCCACAGTGAGAGAGAGACCCGGCGATATAGAGAGCATGCAAACCAGGCATTCAAAAGAGGAGTAATCCTGCATTGGAATGATAGAAGCAGTGATCCACTATAGGAAAATTAAGGCTACACCCCCACTGGAATGGTTGGTTCTGGGTTCAGAGGGGATCTTGCAGCCATCGGGAAGTAGAGCGTCAAAACTCGTGACAGAGCTGGCTGTGAACCAAGTCTCTGTGAGACCAAGTACACCCAAATCAAGTTCTTCCATGAGACTGCAGATATCAGAAGAATGTTTGACAGCTGAACGAGGGTTGAGAGTAGCGATGTGGAACAGATTGCTATATTTGAAAGAAATCCGGGGAGGGGTACAGGCCAGAGGTATGCTCTGGGGAATTGTTGGAAGTGCCCTAGGATGGGCAGAGGAGGAAGGAAGAAAAGTTAGGGTGGTCATAGAGGAAGAAGAACATGCCAGAGGAGTGGCAGAGGAGGGAGGCAACAGAGTGGCCAGAGAAGCAACAGGAAGTGCCAGCAAGGTGGCTGAGGAAGGATGTGGCAGAGGAGCCTAAGAGGGGTATGAAGGGATAGCAGAAAAGGAAAGGATGTTGCTAAGGCACGGGAAGCATCGATCAAAAAGGAGGAGATTGGCCTGAGGGCCCTGGACCAGGATGGTGCCATTTAGGTAGACATTAATGATGGTCTTCGAGGAGTTGAAGGGGGCCAGGAGGGCTTCCCAACCTGTGGCAACATTAATGCGAGAAGAGGAAAAAGGAGACAGAACAGATACCATATGGGCAATCCATAGGCCTAGCGAGGGAAAGACAAAGAGTATGTCGGCAAGGGTCTGTTTGGAGGAAGCACTGGTGTAGGTATCAGCAATAGGGAGGCCTGGGTTTGGAAACCAGGATGTCCCTTTTGAGCTTCTTCCTACCAGACATAGTGAGAGGCATAGGAAAAGCAATTAGAGATGATAGGTGCAACAGAGAGCACCATAGGGAGTGTGGGGAGGAAAGAGGGGGGAGCCCAATTAGGGAGGGGGTTACGGAGGGTGGTTGGGCAGCTAGAAGGTAAGCACAAGCAGGAAGACAGGAGGGAGAGAAGCACAACAAGAGCAAGAGCAAAGGACCTAAAAATCAGAGGCAATACAGAACAAGCACAGAGCGTACCAGGGAACCTACAAGTAGAGAATACAAATTCAATACTGAACCAGAAACAAAAGCACAGAGCAAAACAGGGAACCTTGAAGTAAGGCAAGCCAAATTCAGAAACTACAAAACAAGGCACAGAGCCAACAGGGAACCTATAAGTCAGAAAGCAAATGTAATACAGAACCAGGGAAAACACAGATCACAGCAGGAACCTGGAAGTGAGGAATGCAGGCAATGCAATGTATTGCCACAGATTGTGGAGAACAACACAATATCCCAACCGCAGGGATCAACATAAAGTCAATAACATAAACAAGGCACAGAGCACAACTGGAGCCTAGAGGAAGGAATGCAGTGGAGCAAACACAATAACGAAAAAATTTAACAAAAGTTCAAGACGGCAGGGGATAAGAAAAGGAAGGAACAGAATGCAGGAGGGAAGCGGAACATGATATGGGGACCTACAATGCGAGCAAACGCATGCTGCTAGAGGAGCAGAGGAGTGTATGTGGCCATTTGCAAGGGAGCGCATGCACGCAAGCAAGATGCATGAACCTATGATGAAAGGGAGCTCATATGGCTAAAGATGCAAGGGAGCGCAAGCGGGCAGGTGCGAGGTAAAACATGCACATGAGAAGCATGAGGGGACCTACGATGCGAAAGAGTGCATGCAGCCTTAAATTGCGTGGGAGTGCACATGTCCCTGAAGTTGCGGGGGAGTGCATGCAGCCTGAAGTTGCAGGGGAGCGCACACAGCCTAAGTTGCAAGGGAACAAACATAAGAGGGGGAGTCGTGAGCGCTGGGGGGGATGCGAGGGTCGGTTGCAGCTGGGGAACGCCTATGCAAGAGTGCAAAGGGGTACACGGTCAGGGGTGGTTGTGTGGAAAGTAGCAAAGCTAACTCTCCACACACCTTCTTACCTTGCGACCGAAGAAAGGAGGGTGAGGACGTCCGCGCTCACAGTCTGCACTGCTGCCCCATCACCACCAAACACCTGCATTGCTCAACACTGTGGCCTTGTCCTGCGAGGGCTTTCCTGCAGAGGGTCTGTACCTCGGTTCTTATAAGCACAGTAGCATGGGCGTAGCAAAGTGTGCTATGTATAATTGGGCAGTGTCTCCTGCTCACCTGCGTCGCTCAACACCACGGTCTCGTCCTGCGAGGGCTTTGCCACAGAAGGTCCATATCTTGGTCCTGTTAGGCATGGTAGCGTGGGCATAGCAGAGTGGGCTACATATAATCAGGCAGTCTCTCCTGTACACCTGCTTCGCTAAACACCATGGCCTTCTCCTGTGAGAGCTTTGCCACAGATGGTCCATACCTCGGTTCTTGTAGGCATGGAAGCATGGACGTAGCGAAGCATGCTAAGTATAATTGGGCAGTGTTGCTCAACACCGCAGCCTTTTACAGCAAGAGCTAATACTCTCTTTCCTCTTGGTATTTGTAATCAAGCACATGCCTGGATTGAGTCCTACCTTGCACCTCAACAGTTATCTGTCTCCTGGAGCAACAACACCTCTCAACTCACTCATGCCTGTAAATGTTGATGCTCCACAATGCTCTGTCTTGGATCTGCTACACTTTGTACACTACACCTCTACTCTTGGGGCACTCATCTCTTCCTTTGGGTTCTTGTCCCAACTCTTTGTGGACAACACCCAAATCACTTCTCTTTTCTGAAACTATCCTTTGATCTCTCTATCAATATTTCAAACAGTCTCTCTGCCATTAAATATTGGATGACGTCTCGACATCTAGAGCCCCTGGTCCAGACGGGCTATCGAATATTACGATTAAAAAGCATCCTACAACCTGGGCTATGATCTTATGGAACATCTTTCTCCAGTCAGTTAGAACCAGAGTATTGCCCCCGTCTGAGAGGAAATTGATTGTCATCCCGATCTACAAGAAGGGAGAACGTCTGAACCTTCAAATTATAAACCCATAACTCTCCTGGATATACCAGGAAACCTTTATGCAAAATTCATTCTGAGGGATTTAAACCAGTGGTTGGACCTGGAAGGACCTAGAGATCCCAAACAGACTGGTTTTATGCCCGGCCTGGGACCTACTATAAATCTACATGTTTTACAGGCAATTAAATCCTAGGAAATGTATAAAAAGCAGTCAGTTTTCCTGGCCTTTATAGATTTCCAGGCCGCGTTTGATTCAGTATATAGGGGTCTCCTGATGAATACATAACATTCTGCTGCCTGCCACCATCTTTGTTAAACTGGATTAATGAACTGCATAGCCAGACTTCCATTCAGATTAGATTACCTTTGGATGGAAATTTATCTGATCCCATTAAGACCTTTAGGGGTCTTAAGAAGGGCTGCCTTTTGGCCTACACGTTGTTTAATTTATTTGTCTCTTATGTACCAGGGGACTTTGCAAAGGTAATTCCGGACCGCCCAAGCTGGGAGGGTGTGCAGTCCCCTGGCTATTCTACGCTGATGATTTGGTGTTGCTGGCTAAGACCCCGGGGGATTTACATGCCCTCCTTGACAAATTAGGTGATTATGTGCAGGCGAATGATCAGAAGGTTAATCAATCTAAATGTAAGGTTATGGTTTGTGATCCCAAACGAAAAAGGTCTAGAGGTGCAATTCCTTGGTTTTTGCAGGGATAGAAACTGGATGAAATTGAGGGATACACGTATTTGGGACTTATTATTAGTACCCACTATAATGAACATCTTTATTCCTCAGACCTGGATTCTAAGTTAAAAACAGGCATGTCCCAGGCACATAATATCCAGGATAAATACAGCAAATTTTCATTCTCACCAGCGATAACTTTTTTAAAACAAAAAGTAATTCCCATTCTCACTTATGGGTCTGAGACAAGATGTTGCCTTCTATAGTCCTTTTGGTTGAAATTTTAAGCGCGTTTCTGGCGAGCCATTTTAGGTTTGCCTCAGATGGTATCTATGTGTCTAATACGGCACGAATTAGGAATGGTCTCATTATATGCGGTATACTGTTGGAAGGGTATTTTGCTTCATAGAAAATACCTCTTGGTGTCTGGCCCTATTACTTTTGCGACCATTTTGGCCGAATATGTCTTGACCTCTGAGCATTCTAAAATTAAGGCCTGGAGAAATAGTGCTGTGAACAACATCCTGGAATCTATTGGAGTAATAGAAATTACCTTGCTCGATAACCCAAATCGAGGAAAAGCCAAATTATGGATGTATGATTGGATCCAAACTAGAAGTGAATGCTTGCAACGCAGACTCTTTCAAACACAGCCCTATGTTTCAAAGAAACTATTTATTACTGAACAATATATTCTGAAATTTCCGAATATGAAGCTCAGATTCCTATATTTAAATCTTTTTTATACAAAGGAAGTGCTTTTAATGTGGAAACCCTTAAGAATCTGCTAGTCGAATGCCCAATGCTCAGACCTTTGAGAGTGCGACTGTTCAAGCATTTGTTCCTAGGTCTGATAATACTGGATCCAGATACGCTATGGATTATCCTTTTTGGGTAAGCGCTGTTTGAACAAGGGCTGTCAGTGGCTGTGTCGTGCTGGAAAGCTCTGTGGATCTCTCTGCCTGCTCCGTGCTCGTATTTTGCTGTTTGCACAGTGTTGGGAAAAACAAAAGCATATATTTTTTTCTATGTCCCTCAGCCCCGCCCCTCACTACCCATAATTCTATCTACCTGGTGGACTTGCGCTTTTGGGGCATGCTTTTTGGGTAAGCGCTGTTTGGACAAGGGCTGTCAGTGGCTGTGTCGTGCTGGAAAGCTCTGTGGATCTCTCTGCCTGCTCCATGCTCGTATTTTGCTGTTTGCACGGTATGAACTTTTTTGAACAGGCTTTAATGTGAGGACTTGCACTCTACAGCTCTGCTCAAGCTGCACAAGCTGATTTCACCTCCCTTGTGTTTTTCAGGTGTTGGAAAAAAAAGAATGTTTTTTATCTATGTCCCTCAGCCCGCCCCTCACTATCCATAATTCTATTAACTTGGTGGACTTGTGCTTTTCCGCACGTGCTTTTTGGGTAAGCGCTGTTTGGGTAACCGCTGTTTGGACAAGGGCTGTCAGTAGCTGTCCGTGAATGTCCGGAGTGGCGGGATATTACATTCTATTTTTGGTATGAACTGTGTGTGTTTTCTTTTTTATCGTTTTCTTTACTGATGATATTTTTGAAAAATGCAAGTTTTATAAATTGCACCCTCGGCAAAGTACTTTTCATAAAGTATTGCTTTGCCCGGTACGCCCAGCGCAGCCGAGTGAAGCTGTTTCTTGCTTCATACTATTTTTCTTGTTTGCATTTGTTAATTTGTTAAATTGAGACAGTTAAAGAATATTTTATCTTTCCATCTTTAAGTTAAGGGTTCTTTTTTTAAGCGTCTACAACTTCAATGTTTAATCACCTATACTCTCTAGAATCTGGTATGCCTGACCACGCGCTTATTTCATTTAAGATGGCAGCCACTGGCAACTTGCATGCAATGGCCAGAAGCATAGCTCGACTATGCTGACCCCCAGTCGCAATAGCAAAAGCACATTAAACACACTAAATGCGACCATCAATGTGAACCATTTGGAGTACTGCAATACCTCTAATGCGTACTCCTCTAGCCATATGCCTCTAACTTTTGGAAATACGTGCTTACCCGGTTTTTCACACTCACCTTTTTGTGGCATTGAGGGTCACCTTCGACTCAATCGCACTAAGGCTTTTGCCAGTAATGTCATTGCTATGCCCCAGTTGCTCTCTGATGCTATCCTGCTCGAGGCTGATGGCTTCAGGGATGCAAAGCATATGGCACCTTCAATACACATACCTAACACTGACAATGCTTCTCAAGAAACGTATGATTCGTCAAATGACGATAATAGTTCTATACATGCGAGGCAACATGCATCCCTCATCTCTATTGGCAGCGACACTGCTGAGCATCAGAATTACATTTCATCAATAAGCAGTGCCTCTGATGAGAATTCGCAGTATGTCCACCCTACCCATCGTTGACGTTCTAAAGCACCACCAGAGCAGTTTCTTCCATCAGTGACTCCCATGATGTTAGAAATAACTCTCGCCGCCATAAATACTTCCATTCTGGGCGTTTTCAAATTACTCGAACGGTTACATGAAAAGACCTTCAAACAGAATCTACAGATCGATTCAATATTGAATGGATGGCTGCCATCAAAAGTTAGCTCCTTGTTCCAAATCCTTTGGTTTGTCCCGCACTAATTGTTATTGCAGATGATCCTGTAAATTATCCCACTGTCCCAGCCATCACTGAAATCATTCGATCCCTTGATGATCCCAACTCCAGCTCCGTTTCACAAGGGTGTGATACTTCCTGGTCGAGTATACTATCTGTTCATGATCATGTCTCTCCTGAGATTATAGATAATCCAGGTGAGGCTGCCTTGGAGAACGCACTACCTTCTCCTCACGCGTCCACTAGTCCAGTGCCTTCACGATACACTCGCAAGGGTAAAAGACAGAAGGAAAAAAAATGGCATCCCGTCAGTCCTTGATAAAAAAATCAAAAAACATGGTTGCCCCTAAAATACCTAAAAATTATATTGCTTCCTTCTTTAAAGTGATATCTACAAGCTTCCATACTGAGTCTGACTTTACTAAGAAAACCCTTTTGAAACCACATGAAGTCCCTGCATTAAATTTAGCAGCGGCCTCGACTCTCAGTCTAGAATATTCTCCCTTAAGTAATCTTGTTCAAGCATTGGAAAACCTGGCTGGTGAGCCTTTAACAAAAAATACTCCTCCTTCAATATTCAAGCCTATTGTCAAGCCTGTTCCAATTGGTCCTGTTCATGATTTGATATCCCATAAGTCGCCTATCTCCTGCTCCAATTTTGCCAAGAAAAAGTTGTCTATTGATGAGTATTTGAATTCTAAAACTTTGGCGCAATTTGCACAGCCTGAAAAAGTTACTCAAACTTCATCCCAGGGGAATTTGAGAGAAATGGTGGACAAATATTTGCAAACTAAGTTTGTGCCTATTCTCCCATCCATCTTGAACTCATCAAATAATCTCTCTAGAAATGCTCAATTGGTTTCCCCTCTGGCTTCATCACTTGATGGTGGTCCACCTGTCCCCCAAAACCTAGACAATGACTCTTCCCATCCTAACTCATTAGCATTACAGTTAAAGAGTATTGTTGACACTTTCTTTGACAAACAGGTGAATGCAGTCATGAGCAAGGTCCAATTAGCTCCCCTGCTGAACCTTTGGCACATAATCTTTCTGTCCAACAAACAATGAGCTCTGTTGTTCTTAATATCAATGTCACTGATGCTAATCTTGCACCATGACCAGTCAGGTCGTTAGGAGCATCAAAGTCTGATAGATCGCCTCCTTCTCTCTCTATGAAGCCCTGTGATCCGAATACTAGGCCAACCAATAAGCTCACCGAAAGGAAACTGCCCCAGTCCTCTAATATTCCAACTTCAAGTTGTCATTCTCTCATTATGAAGTGCAGAGGAGGGCAATTCCCCTTATACGATCTCAACAGACAATGTATATTGAACATTCACAATGATGTTGATACTCTAGAGAACGTAACTTCAGGTGATATCGATCTTGTAGAGTTTATAGCTGGCTTAGATCGTACTACTGTGCGATTATGGATCCCCTTGGCGATAGTTGCAAAAACCATCTGGAATGCTAAACTATCTATTTTTCATTTGGGTTTCCTGATCTCTCAAGATCCTGAAAGGTCTCAAACACTATTTGTTTTCATGATTCCGTCATTAACTGGGCCAAACTCATCTATTTCTCAGTCATGCAAATATCTTTCGACCAAAAATGTCACCACATCATAAATACAAAATGTATGACAAATTAGTTCCGTAACCTTATGTAGTTGGAACACGAGGGGACATACACATTTTCAGTCATCCATTGCTAAATTTGCGCACCCCTATAATGTTCTTGTTCTCCAAGAGACTTGGCTGACTATTCCTCCTGTGTGGGACAATTATACCATTTCTCTTGTACCTGCTTTGAGAGGAGATAAGGGACGATCCACGTCAGGCCTCTTGGTGGCAGTTAGCTTAAGCTCCGGCTTTTCGATTGAACCTTGGGCCACCTTTGATAATTTCCTACAATTGGTTAAATAAATTGGTCCTTGTTGCAAGATTGCGCTAATTAATATCTATCACAACCCGCTGAACATTACAAACAACTCCTTTCTTCAAGAGCTCTCTGATATATTAGAGACAGTTGCTCTTGCTCCAGACATAAAAGCCACCATACTAACGGGCGACATTAATATTGACTGCCTAAAACCGGAAAATGATGCTGCTACAAAGGAAACCCTGACGTGGTCTACCTTTATGTCAGAACGTAATCTCAAAATGGTCAATGGAGCTGTGCAAGGAGATCTACCGGCTGCCACTACCTGGCATAGAGATATATTAGTCAGCACGATTGATTATATATATGTAGATTCAAATTTATTCCAAGATATTAATTCTCTATCTATCCTTCCCCAGTTTCACAGTGATCATAATTTGTTGTCTCTCACTTTTTCCACATCGGTACTATCCACAACTTCAATTTGACAATTGTACTATCAACCACTTTCAATCAACCAAGCAAGAACTTGTTTCTCTTGGTCCCCCAATAAGTTACACAATCTCAATAGACTTGTTACTCATTCATCATATGATAATAGGAATACCGAATACACTCATCTTCTTCAAAAATTTCAAAATAATATGTTAATTGTGAAGAACAAGCCAATTACTCACTTGCATTCTTTTGATACTGGGCCTCATTACAACTCAGGCAATAAGGGTTAACGCCACCGTTATCCCTTAACGCCTGATTCTGATTTTAACGCCTGCTTTTAGCAGGCGTTAAAATCCATGGCGCTAACCTGCCATGGTGCTAATTACGCCGCCGTAATTTACGGCGGCGTAATTAGCGCCTTCCCCACTCCCATTATGCCCTATGGGGCAAAAATTGGAATGGGGAAGGGAAAATGGGAAATGGGGATTTACTGCCCCACTCACCTTGGAATGGGGCGGTAAATCCGCCATCCACCATGGTGTAAACAGAGTTTACACCATGGTGGTAAAGTTGGTGCACTTAGCACCAAGGTTGTAATGAGGCCCATTGAGTTACATCATAGGAGGGCCAAGTATAGAAGTGAACGTAAGATTCTTCTTGCTTCTGCCTCCACTAAGCGCTTTCATGCCCTCAAAACGGCCAAATGCAGATATACAAATTGGGTGCATGCACGTAGATCCATTATTTTCCAGCACGATGGTGAAATTATGCTCAACACCCTTGCTTCTAAAAGCTCCATGGATCCTGCATTTTTCTAAGATGTATGCTGATCCCCTGTTCGATAATTTTTCTTATAGCATACAGACCAAGTCCAAATTGCTCTTAAACTGCGATATTGAATCCATAATTCACTATATAAAACTTGCCAATAAATCTAGAGCAGCTGGTCGAGATGGATTAAGTAATAATATGCTAAAGAATGATCCTTAGCAGTGGGCGGGTATTCTTTTTCATCTATCCCAGCGTATACTAGTTACAAAGACTCTACCTACATCTTGGCATAAGTCCATCATTGTGCCAATTTTTGGGGGAGCGGTCTCTACCATCAAATTACAGACCCATTGCTCTACTTGATACTCTGGGAAATATTTTTGACAAATTTGTTCTTCGAGACTTCTGTGCCTGGACACTGCGTACTCACCATCGAGACCCTCATCTGTTTCTTCTCAATGCAATAAAATCTCAATGCCATTTGCAGAACCAACAGATCTACTTTGCCTTTGTAGATTTGCATTCAGCGTTTGACTCGATAGCTAGAGTCAAACTTATGACTAAACTTAGCAGAGACAAATGTCCTTCCACACTCCTTGATATAATTTACAGTTTTCACTCTTCTACATCTGTTCAAATTAGACTTAATCTCAATGGTTTCCTTTCTAGACCCATTCCCACATTGCGTGCTCTTAATCAAGGCCATATTTAATTATTTTATTTACGACATAAAATATGCATTTGATTCTGTTATGTCTGACTCTCCAAGAGTTAATGGCATTCCGATAAAAGCTCTCATGTATGCAGACAACATTGTTATGATCTCGAAGACTCCTAGTGGATTGCAAAAATTAATATCTAACTTTGAATCTTATATAGTTGAAAATGAACTTAAAGTAAACACCACTAAAACCCATGTTGTTATGTATATCCTAATCGAGGATGCCACAATATGAAACATTGGACCATTGATAATGTAAAATTATTAGCTGTCCCAGCCTATACATATCTGGGTGTTATTTTGAAGCAATACCAAACTCAACTAAACATCTGAAGCACATTGACTCTAAACTTATCTGCAACCTCTCAAGCTCGCATCTTACTTGCAAGGTATGGTAAATTCTCGATCATCCCAACATTGACCTTTTAAAAAATGAAGGTTATTCCCACAATCTTGTATGGTTTGGAAACTGGGCCTCCGTTGCCAGCTCTTATGCTTGACAAATGGGAAGCAACATTCTGGCATAAAGAATTACATCTTCCCCCATGCATTCCAATTTCGTGGTTATGCTATGAATTGGGTATTATCTCACTGTCTGCAATCTACCATTGGAGGCAATGTGCACTTTTTGAGAAAGTGCCTCATCTCAACTCAAGCAGATACCTTGTTAAAAATATTGTCAAACTAAATGTTAAGTACTGAACAATTATGTATTCAAAAATGGCTTACTACCACATACAAGATTATGGAACATGCAGATATAACAACTGATTTATTAATTTCGAACCCAGATAAAGTCAAACACAAAATGTATCAATGGATTGGATTGACAATCAACTCAAATGTTTGACTTATAGAAATGCTTCAGGTCCACGCTTTCCACCAAAATCAAGTGGGATTATCGAAAAGTATCTGTCCAAATCGCCATTCCCTACTTATAGGCCACTGATTTTGCGTTATCGTCTCCATATATGGAAGAATAGAGGTTTGCTCTGCTCACGCAAAATTCTTTTGATTGATCAAAACATCTGTCGCTTTTGTTGTACTTCTGGTACTGCAGAGTTATTGGAACATCTCATCACACAATGTCCCATGTTATACACCAAGAGACAAATACACTTTAATAAGCTGTGTTAAACATTTGCCACCATGGACTCAAGTCAAATTTGGACACTAATTTATGGTTCTTCCTCTTTATCTCTTCAAATAGCAACTGTACATTTTTTGACATCTTTGCAACTAGATATGGGTTGAAAAATGTGTTTTGATGAAACTTCATGTCCATTATATATTGGCTTTAAAATTCTCAATTAACATTGTTTTTAAATATGTCATATCTTAATGTTATATCATATTTACATTTTGACATTTATTTTTTTCTCATGGAGTCATTGTTGCTGTTAATTTTAAATTGTGAATGTGAGCCATGAGATTTGTATAATTGTACTTATTTGTATTGATTTTATTTAAAAGTATATTGAAGATTGATTCAATTAAATCAATAAAAAAAATGATCCTGTATAATAGTCAGAAATCAAGCCTGAATATAGCGATGGTAACCTTTATGCAGGCTTTGAACTTTTTTGCAACAGCTATGAGATAGTGATACCACTTTATAAAGGCTGTTTTCAAGAAGGTATCTAATTGTATGTGATTTGGCGAAATTTTGAGAAATAACTCTGGTGATGTGTTTGGCTTATTAGTATTAGAATTGTGTTAGTTTGCATTCTTTAGGTTTTTCTTCCCTTTGTCTTAACAAAATGTAGGTCTTTTTTATAAATAATGTTTAATTTCAGTTTTTTTTTATTCTGTAAAGTATAATGTTTATTTTATGAATGTCTTGAATATGTTGTAAACTTTTCAATTTTTTAAAGGCTGATTTTTTTCAGCTAAATCAAAAAATAAAATATTGGATGACTTCACATGCTCTGATGTTAGATTCTACCAAAACAGAGTTGCTCGTCTTCCCTGGCAAAAGTTATCTCTCATCTCTTCCTCTGTCTATTGTAGGGGAGCCATGGTATCACAAGTATGACACTGACACAAATATGCCTGCCCTATCTCTTGTACAAAAAGTGTATAAAGGATATGTCTATGTAAAAGAAAATCAGTGCTCAAAATATAAAGAATAAAAAAGGCTGAGGCCTATCCTCAATTGTGGAGTCAGTGTGAATATATGTTCACCTACTGGAGGAAATTAGGCAGATCACCGAATTAGAGCTCTCAGTCCTTTCCGGGCTATCTCGGTCTACAGCGAGAATAATAACAAAAAAAATAAACAAGGGACTAACAAACATTGCCTAGTTCCAAAATGGTGTTCAGCGTTTTCTGGTGTTTTCTGGCAACTCCTGGATCGAGTAAAAGCAAAGAGAGGATCCCGATGCTTGAGTTTCACTACAACTGCTGATCGAGAGGATGGACTGAAGATGGAGTATCGCGCATTTACATTGCAAATCTATAGAACAAGGTAAGAGCCTAAACAATGTACATAGAGACTTTGGAAAGTGGGCACTACTGCACACCACACTCGGGAGCCCTCATGGACCCGAAAAGTAATAAAGCGTAAAACGTAGATTGCATATCTATACTTAGGATGATTCAAACATACTTCCCCTTTTTTACTAGATTCCAGGCTTGGAATTACTTAATCATCCTCCCAACCAATTCTACTGAAACACAAGAAGAGACACCTTATTCTCTACAAAATCTGCTATAAATATAAGGATCCCACTCAATGGACAACAACTCCTTTATAGGTAAGCCGCTTTACAATGCTTGCTAGACCAATACACAGAGGCTAAGACCTTCTCACCTAGATGGATATAGATTTTGTGCATTTATTAATTCAATGGCAGTTAATGTTCCACCATACACTGGCTAACCTATGTTTATTTAAACATCCTCTGTCACTAGGTTACTAAAGGTGTTTAGGAGACCCAATTTACTTGTATGCAACAAAGTAAAGACCGGGCTACCATAGCCACACCCAGTCAACCTCAATACTATAAAAGACTTGATAGCTTCCAGGTAAGCAAATTTGAATAATCGGAGAGCGCATTGGTTGTAGTTCGCCTTTCAAAACATGGGGTCCTCATAGAATTAAGCATGTATTTTCACAGACGTAATTCGAACAAGAACCAAGATCCATTCTTTGATAGCACCCTATATATTTGAAGGACCACATCCACTCACTGGAACAGGTAATTTATATACCCGTGTCTAGCTAAACAGCATTATACTGTTATTAGGAAATATAGCATTTATAGCTTATCCTATTTTTATGTTTTGTCAACAGTTCCACTAGCTACAATTTGAAAAAGTCATCCATAAAAGAAGAAATTGTATTTTATCATAAAAATAATCAAAGTGACCCATCTCCTGAAGAATGTTTCTCATCCATGCCAAGAAGAGAAACATGTTGAGTCTAAACTTCTAGTATTTGTTTAGCTAGAATCCTATGCGAACAAAACAAAGTTTGTTACTAGCGGAAAGAAGACATGTACGCTGATGTTGTTTTGTAATTAATTGAGTTAATTTACTACTCATATTCCTACTATGAAGGATACATTGTCACAAGACTAATGTTTTATAATAGTTTTTAACATGTATGCACTTTTCCTCTCAACATTGTGTTGTTGTTTTTTATCCATCAAGCTCTAATAAAAGGTGATATATTTTGATATTTACTGTATTACTGGTCTAACTATTGCAAAATCCAATACCTTTCTTATGTATTGCCAGAACCCCTCCCAAATAAAGGTAGGGATATCACTACAAAGTGTAATTTGTGATTCCCCAATCTATTTGAGTGAATCATTTCTCCTCCCCACATTTAGACAGCATGGACTAAGGTGGTCTTCATAAGCAGGATGACATACTCTATCTCTGGTCTTCAACACAAAAACAGTTCAGAACATGAACCGAGGCCCACCTGGCCTTCCACGTTAAAATCTCTCTTTACAGTTTTTCAAACAACGTTCAACACAAAGTTCATGTCAGTCCCGCTCTGTTGGGCTCAGACCTCTTCAATTTACGTTGGTCACTCTCTGTCCGGCTCAGAAATTTCACATCAAAAGGTTCACGTTGTTCCCCCTTTGTCGGGCTCAGACCTTTCACAACAAAAAGTTCACATTGGTCCCCCTCTGTTAGGCTCAGACATTTCACAACAAAAGTTCAACAATACGTGCAGGCGGCTCCATTACCCAAACTTATTACACTTCGGTTTTCCCTCAGTCGGACTCAGATGGTTTCTGGATGTCAAACATGTCTGAATGTGTGTGGCTTTCTCTGCAGACCTCCTCAGGACCACTTCGACTCAAAGTTCAATTCTCAGCTTTTTACTCTCCATTTCTCTCAGAAGTGCTTATCTTACCTGTGTTTTACCTTGCTCAGAGTGTGTCTCTATGTTCCATCTTTTATCTGTGTGAGGAGAGCTAATTGGTATCAGCTGTATGCACTTGAAGTCAATTGCCCGATTTTTCCTGACCCGATTAACATGACATGTCCAGTGCGATGTATAAGAGTTAGTCTTTTTACTCTCAGTCGCCCTCTTCCTTGGCCCAGTGTTTGTGTAAAAAGGGGGCTAGTTGGGGCAATAAGGGAATCCTAAAAATTAGGATGGTTTATGTGTACAAAAAAGGGGGGAATACGCATCTCACCATCGGAGGTCTCACCCTCACTCCCCGAAGACCCCTCACCCATATCATCCTCCCGCACTGGTCCACCCCCAGGGTCTGGATCCAAAGGTGATGGCTCTTCTCGGGCAACCTGAGAGAGAGATCCCAGAGGACTAGTGGGTGAGATACCCTTTGGTTTCTAACATACCTTTCCCTTATGCGTTATAGCCACATCGGTTTCCCCTGTTCTTACCTTTTTGGTGTTTCACAGGGAAACAGTGGGGTTGCAGGCCTAAACACATGACATGATTCGAGGGTTTCTTTGACTTATCCATACCAAAGGAGAGGAGTCAGTGACAAGTGTGAACTTTCTCCCTAGAAGGTTGTACCTCAGTTGGATAATTGCACATTTGATGGCAAGGGCTTCCAATTCCAACACAGAGCAGTTTTTCTCACATGGGAAGAGTTTATGGCTAGGGAATGGGATGAGGTATTCTAATCCATCGCATATTTGTGATAATACTGCTCCTCACCCTGTGGGGGAGACATCGGTTTCTAACAAAAATTCTTTTCAGAAAACTACTGTGTTTAGTATCAGTCCAATGAATCCTTTGAGGTTCTGGATTTCTTAGCTTGTCTGTCAATCTTATTGGTTAGATAGCACAGCAAGTAGTGCGCTTGCTTTAGCATCCTTGCAGAGCCTGCCGAAGCAGGTTTGAATCCTGGCGGGGCCAAACTCAGCCTTTCATCCTTTTGAGGTTGATAAATGAGGACAACACACTGCGTGTAATAATAAGCAGCACTCAGATGCCTGAGGGTCCGTAGGGCTATATAAATGCAAATTAGTATTATTATTATGAATCTGGCTGTCCTATCTGAACAATTTGGGATACACCTATAGTAATAACCAATCGATCCTAGAAATGCCCTGAGGTCTCTCTTGGGCTTGGGTGTGGGGGCATCTAGGACGGCTTTCATTTTTTCTTGCTGGGGCTGGACATTGCCATTCCCTACAAAGAAGCCTAGATTTTTCACGGATGATTGAGCCAGCTTACAATTTTATGGATTGGCAGCTAAGCTGACCTCTTGAAAGGTTCTCATAATAGTAGAAAGATGAAAAAGATGGTCTTCCCAAGTTTTACCATAAATGACTGTCGTCCATATAGGCCCCACAGAAATCTAGGTACGGCTGTAAAATCCTGCCCATACATCACTGGGAGGACTTTGAATTGCAATAGACTGATTGGTGTTGAGAAAGCTGTTTTTTCCTTATAAGGTCCATGTACAGGGACCTGCCAATATCCCTTGGTTAAACCTAGGGTTGACAGGAATGTGGCGTTTCCAGGTTTCTCTATTAACTCATTGATGCGTGTCATAGGATAGGCATCAAAGGCAGAGATGGCATTGGCCTACCTAAAGTCTATGCAAAACCTCCAACACTGATCAGGTTTAGTCAATAACACAATAGAGGAGGACCATGGACTGGAAGAGGGTTTGATAATGTTTCCCTTCAGCATTTTATTAACTTCATCAATTATTATTTGCTTCCAAGCTTTTGGGAGTCTATATGATTTCATATGGACCATTTTTCCCTTTGGTGTTCTTATATAATGATAAGTACCATGTACTCTCCCTTGTTTCTCACAGAATACATCATGGAATGCCACAATAAGGTTGTTAACATCTTTGTGTTTCTGTTTAGATTCTTATTGGGGAATAAGTTCAGAGCTGTCTATCTCCTCAGGTACCAAACAAGACAATATAGAGTAGGTAGTAGCAGAAGGATTTTCTTTCCACTCTTTTAGGAGATTTACGTGGAAGAGGTGGGTCTTATGCTGTCTATCAGGTTGGGCTATTTTATAGGTACAGGTTCCTGTTTGCTCTAGCACCTCATAGGGCCCATGCCACTTTCAGAGAATTTTATTTTCAGAGCTAGGTAAGAGGAATAATACTTTCTGTCCCACTGAAAATTATCTTAAATGTACCTTCTTGTCATAGATGGATTTTTATTGGGCTTGAGCTTTCTCCATATGAGTCTGGACTATACTCTGGACGAGTTTCATGTGCTCTCGCAACCAGGTAGCTCTCTGTGAGAGGGGAATAGGTGTCTCTTCTCTTTCTTCCCAAGTCTCCCAAAGCATGTCTAAAGACATCTTTTGGTTCTCTACCGTAGAGTAACTGAAAAGGGGCGAATCCGGTGGATGCCTGAGGGTTCTTTCTCACTGCAAATAGGGCCCATGGGATAATATTTATCCCAGTCCTTCCCCTCCTCATCTATCAATTTTTCTCAAAATCATTTTGAGGGTTTTGTTAAATCTTTCTAGCAATACATCCGTTTGGGGGGTGGTAAACTGAGGTTCTTAAGGTTTAGTAATTCCTTGACTTCACCCGTAAGCTTACCCATAACATTAAATCCCTGGTCCGTTAGAATTTCCTTGGGGAAACAAACTCTAGCAAAGAAAGTCAGCAATTGTTTTAAAATGTGCTGAGTTGTGTTGTTCTGCATGGGGAAGGTTTCTGGGTACCGGGTAGCGTAATTACCAGAACATATTCATTACCGAGTCTAGAAGTTTCCAACTGTCCAATGATATCCATCCCAATTTAGGAGAAAGGGACTTCTAATATTGGTAATGGGTTTAGAGGGGCAGGTAAGGGAGTATGCAAGCTGGTGTTTTGGCATATTTCACATGTTTGAAGTTGTTCATGTCAGCATGGATACATAGCCAATTGAATGTCCCACTGATATGAGCTTGGGTTTTGGATTGTCCCAAATGTCCCCCTGTCAAATGAGAGTGTGCAATCTCTAGCATGATCTTGTGATGGGTTTTGGGTAAGGCTAACTGAGTTTTACTTAGACCTTCCCTGGAGGTTTCCTTTCTATATAGTAATCCCTATTTCAGGAAGAAAAAGGGGCTCTCCTTCTCTTGTTCTTCTCCCTTAGGAATCACTTGTAAGAAAGTCTTTGCAAGTACTGCGTCATTTTGCTGGGCGTGGGCTAGATCAAAAAGGAGGGTAGGCTCCTCTTCCCCTTTGGCACAGTGATACTGCCTCAGTGATACGTGTTTTATCCGCCTCTCTTAAGCCTATGCTACCTCTATCAGTTTCCTCTGGTTCACTTTCTTTGTCAAAATGAAGAAATATTCCCTGTACAATTTTGTCACCACAGCATATTTCAAACTGAGTTTCGCCATGTTTCTGTAGGAGAACCTGATGTCTCCCTGAAAGTGTGAATCTATAATGCCTGCTTGGACAACTAGACCAACCTTTCAGGCAAGTCTATGAACTGTACTGAGAAATATAAAGTAGATGGAGTCTTTACATTATTTTTTTTTAGTTGTATTTTTTAACTGTGAAAGGTAGTTCCTAAATGAATATGTCTTTTGTTGTTTTTGGATGTATTTTTTGGCAGGAGAGCTAAGAACGAAAGGTGGGGAGGGATATGAGGGAAGAGGAACCAAACACTAATATGGAGGGGTAGGTGGACAAGGGAAAATGTTGCACGTCTGTTATTTCTAAGGTAGAGGGCAGTGTTTCTCATACTCCTTGATTACAGCAGTGGTGGTGGCTCTTGGGGAGGAGGGATGGCATTAGCTGATGCCATTTTAAGATAAATAGCATAGCAGTTTTGCTAAAAGTATGTACTGTGTACTAGATTGTTAATGGATAATGAGTAGGAATAGGTGTTGGAGCTGTGCAAGGGAAATTTTGAAGTTGAAAGTTCCTATATCAGTTGAAAATGCAGTTCTGAACTGTCCGCGAAGCAAAGATCTTATTGTGAAGTGTGGACGGGTTCTCGGACACGTCATCATGTCGCACGCCAGCGTATGGTCATGTGGCACTGTCTGGAAGGTCTGCTATGAAGTCAGATGTTCGTAGACGTCTATGAATGCAAAACTAGTTGAATTAGTTGCAAAAAGTGTATAGAAGTGTTACATTTTTTTCCAGACGGTGGGAAATGGCAGAGTTTTAAGGTGCCATTTTGTAAATTGGACACAAACATTGCTATATTGGGTAAGTATGATAATAGTAAGTCGTAGGAAAATAGCATGCACTGGTAAAAACCTTTGAAATTCACTGAGAAAACTTTGTAAAGGGACGTTATGGTCATTTTGGACTAATAAAAACCTATGAAATTCAAAGAAAAAACTTTGTTAAAGGGACGTTTTGGTTTCAAGTAAAATAAAAAAAACTGAATTTCGCCAGTTATGGTAAACTAAACAACCATAACTCGCGCCACCACCGTGCACTGCTAAAACTAACACCCACGACACCAAAGATGACATCACAAATGTCATTGATGACATCACTGATGACATCACATCTGAAATACATTTTGATGACAAGTCCCTACAAGGAGTTGTGTTTATATTGTTGGTAACAAGATGTCAGGGGTGATCGGGAGACCTATCATGAACTACTTAATCTATTAAAGAATGTACTCATCTAATATAATTGTATTGGTGTGTTGTCATTAATACAGAAATCTACTCAAATATAAACATAGGCAATGACTGCAGCATGCACCATAGAAGTACACTATTCATAATCTTGTAATCTTGGATAGTATAATAATGAATGCTACCGTATCAGAGTTTTGAGTAATGTTAAACATGTAATAACTAGCTAACAAATCAAGACTTACAGCACGTGTGCTGGTACAAACAATACATATGAAGAACCACAATGCATAGCAAGCAGAGGCACATACAGGGAAACTAAAGTAAGGTACAAAGAAACTGCATCATCAGAAAATGTTAATGACATTAAAGTTTATCTTCATGTATACAAATGAATTGTGTGTTTGAGGCCTTCTCATTTCCCCATGTATGTGCACCATGAGCTGAGACCAAACCGTAAGGAACGTACTTAAAGAACATATGACAAGGTTAACGTCTAGCTATATAGCACCTTTTTCAATTTTATTATTCTGGCTGCCAGTGAACATAACCACCTGGCCCATACATGTCAATAAACAAAAACAAGTGGCCCAGTTATGTGATGTCATTAGTGATGTCATCAATGACATTTGTGATGTCATCTTTGATGTCCTGGGTGTTAGTCTTAGAAGTGCACGGTGGTGGTGCGAGTTATGGTTGTTTAGCTTACCATAACTGGCGAATTTCTGGGGTTTGGCAATGACCTAAAAGCATGGTGTTGGAGACGTGGGAGTGTTTTCGTATTTGACAAGTGTCATAATGTAGTTAAAAAAAATAGCGTTATACCTTTACTGACTGGGGGGTAGGCTGTAGCCATGGGGAGTAGGCAGAATGAAGGGGTCATGGTATAAGGTCATGATCCGCACAATGTGGCTACCGTGCATGACCAGAAGGGAGAAAAGATAGGATTAAAGTGGCCATGTCCACCTGGGACTGGCTTTGTGGTAAAGTTGTTCGACATTACGATACATTTGAAAGGGAAGAAAAAAGTGCTTGTGGTAATATGTTAACAGGCTTTCCTTTTTTCTTTTTACAGGTTGCCATGGAAAGCGAAGAGGGGCCATGTATGGAGCACCCGCCTTCCCTTTCTATGGTAGCCATCTTGAAAAAGGATTTTGTTTCCTAAACCGGGACGCCAGAGGTGTCCCGGTTTAGGACGAAAAATTCTCTTTTTTAGTAGCACGTGTTACTGCTTTGGAAATCTAGATTGTTAATGTCATTCTCCCCAATTTTAGAGGTGGAAGGGGGGGTAATGATCCAGAGATCTCGTTATGCACTCTCGCTTCGATCGGGCTGATAACTTGGCCTGCTGGCCCTTTATTCACCGTTCCAGTCCCTGGAACGGAGGATGAACGCTACAATATTCCCATTAGCATAACACAAACTGCAAATGGAAATGTTGGAAAATCTTATTGCGTCTATGTACTTTACTGAGAAATATAAAGTAGATGAGTCTATGCAATTTTTTTTTTACTTATATGTTTTATCTGTGAAAGGTGGTTCTTAAAGGAACATTTATTTTGTTTACAGATGGCTTTTTTTGAGAGGACTGCTAAGAACGAAAGTTGCGGATGGAAATGAGCAAAGAGCCACCAAACAGTAATATGGAGGGGTAGGTGGACGGGGGAAAATGTTGTGCGTGTGTTATTTGTAAGGTAGGGGCAGTGTTTCTCATGCTCATTCATTACAGCAGTGGTGCTGTTTCTTGGGGAGGAGGGAATGCCTTAGCTCATGTCATTTTCAGATAAATAGTACTTTTGCTAAAAATATGTACTGTGTACTAGATTGGTAATGGCTGAGTATGTATAGGTGTTGGAGCTGGTAATGGGAAATGTTTAAGTTGAAGTTCCTACTTTAGTAAAAAATGTAGTTCCACACTGTTCACGAGGCATAGATCTTATTGTTAATTTTGTACGGGTTCTCGGACACGTCACCATACTGTGCGCCAGCATATGGTCATGTGGCATTCTCCGGAAGGTGTACTATGAAGTCAGATGTTTGTTTACATTATGGTTACGTGCCACTACTAGAAACCTATGAACTTCAGTAAAAAAGAACGTTGTTAAAGGGACGTCATGGTTAAGTTGCACTACTAAAAACCTATCAAATTCAGTAAAAAAAACGTTGTTAAAGGGACGTTTTGGTTAAGTTGCACTTGTAAAAACCTATGAAATTCACTAAAAAAACTTTGTTAACGAGACGTTATGGTTCCAAGTAAAACCCTTGAAATTCGCCAGTTATGGTAAGCTAAGCAACCATAACTCGCACCACCACTGTGCACTGCTAAGACTAACACCCAGGACATCACTGATGACATCACATGTGCATTTACTTTTCATGAAAACTCTGTAGAAGGGATTCTTATTATAATGTTGACCAAAAAGTGTCAAGGATCATTGGAATAAATATCAAGTGCTAATTAGTGCATTAAGCAATGCATTGATATAAATAGCATTTTATTATGAAATTCTATCCAGTATAGTAAGCTACTCATGTAGAAACGTAGGCATTGTTTGCAGCATACATGATGGAGGTGCAATATTCATAATCTTGCCATGTAGAATAGTGAAATGATAACTGTATTCTTATTAGAGTTTTGCGTACTGTAAACCATGTGATAAGTAGGTAATAAAACCCACTTACTACATAATTGCATTATTATAGACAAAACACAAAGATACAACAACACATACACATATGAGTATATGCAAGGAAATTGAAGTAAGGAAACAAGCAGCAGTAGTAGCAGAAAGTGTAACCTAACTGATTACTATTATGCACAGAAATTATTGCTCTGTTTCAAAGCTGCTACCTATCCTATGCATATGTATCACATGATTTGACTGGACCCTAAGGGAATTACTGTAAGAACATACTTGAAGGATAAGTCTACAAATATAGTACATCTTCAATTTTTTAATTCCTGACTGTTACTGTCATATAAAGGAAAAAAGGGGGAGCCAGACATGTGATGTCATCAGTGATGTCATCAATGGCATTTGTGATGTCATCTTTGTGCACAGTGGTGGCGCGAGTTATGGTTGCTTAGCTTACCATAACTGGCAAATTTCAAGGGTTTTTCAGTTTTACTTGGAACCATAACGTCCTGTTAACAAAGTTTTTTTTAGTGAATTTCATTGGTTTTTAGTAGCGCAACTTAACCATAATGTCCCTTTAACAACGTTTGTTTTACTGAATATATATATTACATGGCCACGGTAGTGGCCATGTAGTTATGGTTAAGTTGGTGTTTCCATAGGAAGAGCCCTTTATGGACAGCTTCTAACTTCGCTCCCCCTGGACGAATCCTCACCAAATGTTACAATGGCCCACTCTGAATCTTTTTGCAAAGTTTGGTGAGGATTCGTCAAGGGGGAACAAAGTTATAGGGGGGGGGTCCCAAAACTTTTTTTTTTCCCATAGACTGAATGGGAAAAATGTTTTGCCCGCCCCTACAGCCCAAACCGCTGGACGGATTTTCACCAAATTTGGACCAGGAGCAGCAACTTGGTCCCGAAAGCGTGCTTTCACAAATTTGGTGAAAATCCATCCAGTAGTTTTTTTTTAAATGACCGAAAAGTAGGTCAGAAAAAATTAGTGATATCTGTGTTCGCTTCGCGGACACACTTCCCTGTTCGCTCCGCGGACAGGACGGTGATTGGGCAAGCAGCTTGCGTGATGTCCGCGGACATCTGACGTGCTTTTCTATTGGCTGCCGTAAAGCGTGCAGTGCATCTATTTTCAGAGACGCCCGTCATCTTTGTTTATCGGAGTAGATCTGCTGCCTGCACAGTGTAGATGTGGGCTGCGTCAGCCACGAAAAGGCGGTGAGGCACAGGCCCTCGTGTCTCTCTCTTGTTCCCCCCACCCCCGCTCATGGCAGTGTCTCCCATGTCCCCCACCCTCGCTGATTCTCTGTGTGTTCCTCCCACCCCCCTCATGCTCCGTTTCTCTTTCCCGTTTCCCGCTCATGTCCCGTGTCTATTTTCTTTCCCCCCGAGCCCCCACTCATGCCCCATGTCTCCCTACTGTTCCCCCACCCCCTGCTCATGCCCCGTGTGTCTCCCCCCTTCCCCCTCACCCCCCGCTCATGCCCCATGTCTCTCCCTCCTTTCCGCCACCCCCGGCTCATGCCCCGTGTGTCTCTCTCCTTTCCCCCCACCCCCGCTCATGCCCCATGTCTCTGCCCTTGCCCCAACCCCCTGATCATGCTCCGTTTCTCCCCTGTTCCCCCCACCCCCCGCTCATGACCTGTCTCCCCTGTTACCCTCCACCCCTGCTCATGCCCCGTGTCTCCCACTGTTCCCCCAGCCCCTGCTCATGCCCCGTGTCTCTCTTGTGTTACCCCCCACCCATGCCCTGTCTCCCCTGTTACCACCATCCCCCGTTGATGCCCTGTGTCTCCCTTGTGTTACCCCCACCCCCGCTCATGCCCCGTGTCTCTCCCCTTTCCCCCAACCCCGCTCATGCCCCGTGTCTCCCTTGTGTTACCCCCCACCCATTCCCTTTCTCCCCTGTTACCCCCCACCCCTGCTCATGCCCCGTGTCTCCCTTGTGTTACCCCACACACCCCGCTCATGCCCCGTGTCTCTCCCCTTTCCCATACCCCCTGCTCATGCCCCGTGTCTCCCTACTGTTCCCCCACCCACCGCTCATGCCCCGTGTGTCTCTCCCCTTCCCCCCACCCCCGCTCATGTACCGTGTCTCCCTACTGTTCCCCCCACCCCCGGCTCATGCACCGTGTGTCTCTCCACTTCCCACCACCCCCTGCTCATGCCCCGTGTCTCCCTACTGTTCCCCCACCCCCCGCTCATGCCCCGTGTGTCTCTCCCCTTCCCCGCTCATGTACCGTGTCTCCCCTGTTACCCCGCACCCCGCGCTCATTCCCCGTTTCTCCCTTGTGTTACCCCCCGCTCATGCCCCGTGTCTCCCTACTGTTCCCCCCACCCCCGCTCATGCCCCATGTCTCCCTTGTGTTACCCCACCACCCCCGCTCATGCGCCATGTCAACCTTGTGTTACCCCCCACCCTCCGCTCATGCCCCGTGTCTCCCTTGTGTTACCCCCCACCCATGCCCTGTCTCTCCTGTTACCCCCACCCCCCGCTCATGCCCCGTGTCTCCCTTGTGTTACCCCCCACCCCCCGATCAGGCCCCGTGTCTCTCCCCTTACCCCCCCACCCCCCGGTCATGCCCCGTGTCTCCCTCCTTTCCCCCCGCTCATGCCCCGTGTGTCTCTCTCCTCCCCCCACCTCCTGCTCATGCCCCGTGTGTCTCTCCCCTTCCCCCACCCCGTGCTCATGCCCTGTGTCTCTCTCCCCTCCCCCCACCCCCCACTCATGCCCCGTGTCTCTCTCCCCTCCTTCCCACCCCCGCTCATGCCCTGTTTCTCCCTCCTTTCCCCCCACCCCCCGCTCATGCCACGTGTGTCTCTCCCCTCCCCCCATCCCCCGCTCATGCCCCGTGTCCCTCTCCCCTCCTTCCCACCCCCCGCTCATGCCCTGTTTCACCCTCCTTTCCCCCCACCCCCCACTCATGCCCCGTGTGTCTCTCCCCCCACCCCCCCGCTCATGTCCCGTGTCACCCTTGTGTTACCCCCACCCCCCGCTCATGACCCGTGTCTCCCTTGTGTTACCCCCACCCCCTGCTCATGCCCCGTGTCTCCCTTGTGTTACCCCCCAAACCCCGCTCATGCCCCGTGTGTCTCTACCCTTCCCCCCCTGCTCATGCCCTGTGTGTCTCTCCCCTTCCTCCCCACCCCCGCTCATGCCCCGTGTCTCCCTTGTGTTACCCCACCACCCCCGCTCATGCCCTGTGTCAAACTCGTGTTACCCCCCACCCCCCGCTCATGCCCCGTGGCTTCCTTTTGTTACCCCCCACCCATGCCCTGTCTCCCCTGTTACCCCCCCACCCCCTGCACATGCCCTGTGTCTCCCTTGTGTTACCCCCACCCCCCACTCATGCCCAGTGTCTCTCCCCTTCCCCCCGACACCAGCTCATGCCCCGTGTCTCCCTCCTTTCCCCCTGTTCATGCCCCGTGTGTCTCTCCCTTTCCCCCCTGCTCATGCCCCGTGTGTCTTTCCCCTTCCTCCCCACCCCCGCTCATGCCCCGTGTCTCCCTTGTGTTACCCCACCACCCCCGCTCATGCCCCGTGTCAACCTCGTGTTACCCCCACCCCCCGCTCATGCCCCGTGTCTTCCTTGTGTTACCCCCCACCCATGCCCTGTCTCCCCTGTTACCCCCCACCCCCTGCTCTTGCCCCGTGTCTCCCTCCTTTCCCCCCGCTCATGCCCCGTGTGTCTCTCTCCTCCCCCCACCTCCTGCTCATGCCCCGTGTGTCTCTCCCCTTCCCCCACCCCGTGCTCATGCCCTGTGTCTCTCTCCCCTCCCCCCACCCCCCACTCATGCCCCGTGTCTCTCTCCCCTCCTTCCCACCCCCGCTCATGCCCTGTTTCTCCCTCCTTTCCCCCCACCCCCCGCTCATGCCACGTGTGTCTCTCCCCTCCCCCCATCCCCCGCTCATGCCCCGTGTCCCTCTCCCCTCCTTCCCACCCCCCGCTCATGCCCTGTTTCACCCTCCTTTCCCCCCACCCCCCACTCATGCCCCGTGTGTCTCTCCCCCCACCCCCCCGCTCATGTCCCGTGTCACCCTTGTGTTACCCCCACCCCCGCTCATGACCCGTGTCTCCCTTGTGTTACCCCCACCCCCTGCTCATGCCCCGTGTCTCCCTTGTGTTACCCCCCAAACCCCGCTCATGCCCCGTGTGTCTCTACCCTTCCCCCCCTGCTCATGCCCTGTGTGTCTCTCCCCTTCCTCCCCACCCCCGCTCATGCCCCGTGTCTCCCTTGTGTTACCCCACCACCCCCGCTCATGCCCTGTGTCAAACTCGTGTTACCCCCCACCCCCCGCTCATGCCCCGTGGCTTCCTTTTGTTACCCCCCACCCATGCCCTGTCTCCCCTGTTACCCCCCCACCCCCTGCACATGCCCTGTGTCTCCCTTGTGTTACCCCCACCCCCCACTCATGCCCAGTGTCTCTCCCCTTCCCCCCCACACCAGCTCATGCCCCGTGTCTCCCTCCTTTCCCCCTGTTCATGCCCCGTGTGTCTCTCCCTTTCCCCCCTGCTCATGCCCCGTGTGTCTTTCCCCTTCCTCCCCACCCCCGCTCATGCCCCGTGTCTCCCTTGTGTTACCCCACCACCCCCGCTCATGCCCCGTGTCAACCTCGTGTTACCCCCACCCCCCGCTCATGCCCCGTGTCTTCCTTGTGTTACCCCCCACCCATGCCCTGTCTCCCCTGTTACCCCCCACCCCCTGCTCTTGCCCTGTGTCTCCCTTGTGTTACCCCCCACCCCCCACTCACGCCCCGTGTCTCTCCCCTTTCCCCACACCCCCCCGCTCATGCCCCATGTGTCTCTCCCCTCCCCCCCACCCCCGCTAATTCCCTGTGAGTCTCTCCCCTCCCCCACCCCCCGCTAATGCCCCGTGTGTCTCTCCCCTCCCTCCCACCCTCCGCTCATGCCCCGTGTGTCTCTCCCCTTCCCCCACCCCCTGCTCATGCCCTGTGTCTCCCTCCTTTCCCCCGACCCTCCCGCTCATGCCCTGTGTGACTCTCCCCTCCCCCTCCACCCCCACTCATGCCCCGTGTCTCCCTTGTGTTACCCCCACCCCCCGCTCATGACCCGTGTCTCCCTAGTGTTACCCCCCACCCCCTGCTCATGCCCTGTGTCTCCCTTGTGTTACCCCCACCCCCCGCTCATGCCCTGTGTGTCTCTCCCCTTCCTACCCACCCCCACTCATGCCCTGTGTCTCCCTTGTGTTACCCCACCACCCCCGCTCATGCCCTGTGTCAACCTCGTGTTACCCCCCACCCCCTGCTCATGCCCCGTGGCTTCCTTGTGTTACCCCGCACCCGTGCCCTGTCTCTCCTATTACCCCCACCCCCTGCTCATGCCCTGTGTCTCCCTTGTGTTACCCCCCACCCCCCACCCATGCCCTGTGTCTCTCTCCTTCCCCCCACCCCCGCTCATGCCCCGTGTCTCCCTCCTTTCCCCCCGCTCATGCCCCGTGTGTCTCTCCCCTTCCCCCCTGCTCATGCCCCGTGTGTCTCTCCCCTTCATCCCCACCCCCGCTCATGCCCCGTGTCAACCTCGTGTTACCCCCCACCCCCCGCTCATGCCCTGTGTCTTCCTTGTGTTACCCCCCCATCCATGCCCTGGCTCCCCTGTTACCCCCCACCCCCTGCTCATGCCCTGTGTCTCCCTTGTGTTACCCCCCCACCCCCCACTCACGCCCCGTGTCTCTCCCCTTCCCCCCACCCCCCGCTCATGCCCCGTGTGTCTCTCCCCTCCCCCCCACCCCGCTGATTCCCTGTGTGTCTCTCCCCTCCCCCCACCCCTGCTAATGCCCCATGTGTCTCTCTCCTTCCCCCCAACCCCGCTCATGCCCCGTGTCTCCCTTGTGTTTCCCCCACCCCCGCTCATGACCTGTGTCTCCCTTGTGTTACCCCCCACCCCCCGCTCATGACCTGTGTCTCCCTTGTGTTACCCCCCCACCCCCTGCTCATGCCCCGTGGCTTCCTTGTGTTACCCCGCACCCATGCCCTGTCTCTCCTGTTACCCCCACCCCCTGCTCATGCCCTGTGTCTCCCTTGTGTTACCACCCACCCATGCCCTGTGTCTCTCTCCTTCCCCCACACCCCCGCTCATGCCCCGTGTCTCCCTCCTTTCCCCCCGCACATGCCCCGTGTGTCTCTCCCCTTCCCCCCTGCTCATGCCCCGTGTGTCTCTCCCCTTCATCCCCACCCCCGCTCATGCCCCGTGTCAACCTCGTGTTACCCCCCACCCCCTGCTCATGCCCTGTGTCTTCCTTGTGTTACCCCCCACCCATGCCCTGGCTCCCCTGTTACCCCCCACCCCCCGCTCATGCC
Organism: Ambystoma mexicanum; assembly: GCF_040938575.1. NCBI lineage: Eukaryota > Metazoa > Chordata > Amphibia > Caudata > Ambystomatidae > Ambystoma > Ambystoma mexicanum. The sequence goes on from NC_090941.1 coordinate 927,115,173, forward strand.
CTGTGTCTCCCTTGTGTTACCCCCCCACCCCCCACTCACGCCCCGTGTCTCTCCCCTTCCCCCACCCCCCTGCTCATACCCCGTGTGTCTCTCCCCTCTCCCCCACCCCCGCTAATTCCCTGTGTGTCTCTCCCCTCCCCCCACCCCCGCTAATGCCCCATGTGTCTCTCCCCTTGCCCCAACCCCGCTCATGCCCCGTGTCTCCCTTGTGTTTCCCCCCACCCCCGCTCATGCCCTGTGTCTCCCTTGTGTTGGCCGCCACCCCCGCTCATGACCCGTGTCTCCCTTGTGTTACCCCCCCACCCCCTGCTCATGCCCCGTGTCTCCCTTGTGTTACACCCACCCCCTGCTCATGCCCCATGTGTCTCTCCCCTTCCCGCCCCCCGCTCATGCCCCGTGTGTCTCTCTCCTTCCTCCCCACTCCGCGCTCATGCCCCGTGTGTCTCTCCCCTTCCCCCCACCCCCCGCTCATGCCCTGTGAGTCTATCCCCTTCCCCCCACCCCCTGCTCATGCCCCATGTCTCTCTCCCCTTCCCTCCCACCCCCGCTCATGCCATGTGTCTCTCTCCCCTTCGCCCCACCCCCGCTCAGCCCTGTGTCTCTCTCTCCTACTGCCCCACCCCCCGCTCATACCCCGTGTGTCTCTCCCCTTCCCCCCACCCCCCACTCATGCCCCGTGTCTCTCTCCCCTCCTTCCCACCCCCCGCTCATGCCCTGTTTCTCCCTCCTTTCCCCCCACCCCCCGCTCATGCCCCGTGTGTCTCTCCCCTCCCCCCACCCCCCGCTCATGCCCCGTGTCCCTCTCCCCTCCTTCCCACCCCCCACTCATGCCCCGTGTGTCTCTCCCCCCACCCCCCTGCTCATGTCCCGTGTCACCCTTGTGTTACCCCCCACCCCCCGCTCATGACCCGTGTCTCCCTTGTGTTACCCCCCACCTCCCGCTCATGCCCCGTGTGTCTCTCCCCTTCCCCCCGCTCATGCCCCGTGTCTCCCTTGTGTTACCCCCCACCCCCCGCTCATGACCCGTGTCTCCCTTGTGTTACCCCCCCACCCCCTGCTCATGCCACGTGTCTCCCTTGTGTTACCCCCCACACCCCGCTCATGCCCCGTGTGTCTCTCCCCTTCCCCCCTGCTCATGCCCTGTGTGTCTCTCCCCTTCCTCCCCACCCCCGCTCATGCCCCGTGTCTCCCTTGTGTTACCCCACCACCCCCGCTCATGCCCTGTGTCAACCTCGTGTTACCCCACCACCTGCTCATGCCCCGTGGCTTCCTTGTGTTACCCCACACCCGTGCCCTGTCTCTCCTGTTACCCCCACCCCCTGCTCATGCCCTGTGTCTCCCTTGTGTTACCCCCCACCCCCCGCTCATGACCCGTGTCTCCCTTGTTTTACCCCCCACCCCCTGCTCATGCCCCGTGTCTCCCTTGTGTTACCCCCCACCCCCGCTCATGCCCCGTGTGTCTCTCCCCTTCCCGCCCCCCCGCTCATGCCCCGTGTGTCTCTCTCCTTCCTCCCCACTCCGCGCACATACCCCGTGTGTCTCTCCCCTTCCCCCCACCCCCTGCTCATGCCCTGTGAGTCTCTCCCCTTCCCCCCCCACCCCCTGCTCATGCCCCGTGTCTCTCTCCCCTTCCCCCCCACCCCCGCTCATGCCCCGTGTCTCTCTCCCCTTCCCCCACCCCCGCTCAGCCCTGTGTCTCTCTCTCCTACCCCCCACCCCCCGCTCATACCCCGTGTGTCTCTCCCCTTCCCCCCCCACTCATGCCCCGTGTCTCCCTCCTTTGCCCCCACCCCCTGCTCATGCCCCGTGTGTCTCTCCCCTTCCCCCACCCCCTGCTCATGCCCCGTGTGTCTCTCCCCTTCCCCCCCAACCCCCGCTCATGCCCCATGTGTCTGTCCCCTTCCCCCCACCCCCTGCTCATGCCCCGTGTCTCCCTACTGTTCCCCCACCCCCCTGCTCATGCCCTGTGTCTCTCTCCCTTCCCCCCGCTCATGCCCCGTGTGTCTCTCCCCTTTCCCCCTAGCCCCCGCTCATGCCCATGTGTCTCTCCCCTCCCCCCACCCCCCGCTCATGCCCCGTGTGTCTCTACCCCCCCACTCCACGCTCATGCCCCGTGTGTCTCTCCCATCCCCGCCACCCGCTACTCTTGCCCTGTTTCTCCCTACTGTTCCCCCACCCCCCTGCTCATGCCCCATGTGTCTCTCTCCCCTTCCCCCACCCCCCGCTCATGCACCGTGTGTCTCTCCCCTTCCCCCTAGCCCTTGCTCATGCCCCGTGTGTCTCTCCCCTTCCCCCACCCCCCGCTCATGCCCCGTGTGTCTCTCCCTTTCCCCCCACCCCCTGCTCATGCCCTGTGTCTCTCCCCTTCCCCCCTAGCCCCCGCTCACGCCCCGTGTGTCTCTCCCCTTACCCCACCCCCCGCTCATGCCCCGTGTCTCTCTCCCCTCCCCCCGCTCACGCCCCGTGTGTCTCTCCCCTTCCCCCCTAGCCCCTGCTCATGCCCCGTGTGTCTCTCCCCTCCCCCCACCCCCCGCTCATGCCCCGTGTGTCTCTCCCCTCCCCCCACCGCCCGCTCATGCCCTGTGTGTCTCTCCCCTTCCCCCTACCCCCCGCTCATGCCCTGTGTGTCGCTCCCCTTGCCCCCAACCCCTGCTCATGCCCCGTGTGTCTTTCCCTTTCCCCCCACCCCCTGCTCATGCCCTGTGTCTCTCCCCTTCCCCCCTCTCCCCGCTCACGCCCCGTGTGTCTCCCTCCTTTCCCACCACCCCCCGTTCATGCCCTGTGTCTCCCTCCTGTTACCCCCCCACCCCCCGCTCATGCCCCTTGTCTCCCTTGTGTTACCCCCCACCCATGCCCTGTTCCCCCTGTTACCCCCACCACCCACTCATGCCTCGTGTCTCCCTTGTGTTACTCCCCACCCCCGCTCATGCCCCGTGTGTCTTTCCCCTTCCCCCCACCCCTGCTCATGCCCCGTGTGTCTCTCCCCTTCCCCCACCCCCCGCTCATGCCCCGTGTGTCTCTCCCCTTCCCCCCCACCCCCTGCTCATGCCCCGTGTCTCTCTCCCCCTCCCCCCCAACCCCGCTCATGCCCCGTGTCTCTCTCCCCTTTCCCCCCACCCCCGCTCAGCCCCGTGTCTATCTCCCCTACCCCCCCACCCCCCGCTCATGCCACGTGTCTCTTTCCCCTTCCCCCCACCCTCTACTCATGCCCCTTGTCTCGCTCTCCTTCTCCCCCATCCCCCGCTCATGCCCCGTGTGTCTCTCCCCTTACCCCCCGCTCATGCCCCGTGTGTCTCTCCCCTTCCCCCCACCCCCTGCTCAGCCCCCTGTGTCTCTCCCCTTCCCTCCACCCCCCCACTCATGCCCCGTGTCTCCCTACTGTTCCCCCTACCCCCCTGCTCATGCCCGTGTCTCTCTCCCCTTCCCCCAACCCCACTCATGCCCTGTGTGTCTCTCCCCTCCCCCCACACCCTGCTCATGCCCTGTGTGTCTCTCCCCTTCCTGCCAACCCCCGCTCATGCCCTGTGTCTCCCTACTGTTCCCCCCACCCCCCTTCTCATGCCCCGTGTCTCTCTCCCCTCCCCCCCGCTCATGCCCCGTGTGTCTCTCCCCTTCCCCCCCACCCCCCACTCATGCCCCTTGTGTCTCTCCCCTTCCCCCCCACCCCCCGCTCATGCCCCATGTGTCTCTCCCTTTCCCCCGCTCATGCCCCGTGTCTCTCCCCTTCCTCCCCTCTCCCGCCCTGTGTGTCTCCCTCCTTTCCCCCACCACCCGCTCATGCCCTGTGTCTCTCAATACACCCCCCCACCTCCCGCCCACGCCCCGTGTGTCTCTCCCCTTCTCCCCCACCCCCGCTCGTGCCCCGAGTGTCTCTCCCCTTCCCCCCACCCCCTGCTCATGCCCCGTGTCTCCCTCCTTTCCCCCAAACCCCCTGCTCATGCCCCGTGTCTCTCTCCCCTTCCCCCTCACCCCCCCTCAGCCCCGTGTGTCTCTCCCCTTCCCCCCAGACCCCGCTCATGCCCCATGTGTCTCTCCCCTCCCCCTACCCCCCGCTCATGCCCCGTGTGCCTCTCCCCTTCCCCCCACCCCCCGCTCAAGCCCCGTGTGTCTCTCCCTTTACCCCCCACCCCCCGCTCATGCCCTGTGTCTCTCCCCTTCCCCCCTCTCCCCGCTCATGCCCCGTGTGTCTCCCTCCTTTCCCCCATCCCCGCTCATGCCCCGTGTGTCTCTCCCCCACCCCCGCTCATGCCCTGTGTCTCCCTCCTTTCCCCCCACCCCCTGCTCATGCCCCATGTGTCTCTCCCCTTCCCCCCCACTCATGCCCCGTGTGTCTCCCCTGTTGCCCCCACCCCCCGCTCATGCCCCATGTCTCCCTCGTGTTCTCCCAACCCCCACTCATGCCCTGTGTCTCCATCGTGTACCCCCTCACCCCCTGCTCATGCCCCGTGTGTCTCCTGGTTCCCCACCCCCCGCTCATGCCCCATGTCTCCCTTGTGTTCCCCCCACCCCCCACTCATGCCCCGTGTCTCCCTCGTGTTCCCCCCAACCCCTGCTCATGACCCTTGTCTCTCACATTACCCCCCACCCCCGCTCATGCCCCGTGTGTGCCCTATTCCCCCACCCCCTCTCATGCCCCGTGTGTGCCCTGTTCCCCCCACCCCCTGCTCATGCCCCATGTGTTCCCTGTTCCCCCCACCCCCCGCTCATGCCCCGTGTGTGCCCTGTTCCCCCACCTCCCGCTCATGCCCTGTGTTTGCCTTGTTTCCCCCACCGCCTGCTCATGTGCCGTGTGTCTCCCTCGTGTTCCTCCCCACACCCCGCTCATACCCCGTGTCTCCCTCATGTTCCTCCCCACCCCCGCTCATGCCCCATGTCTCCCCTGTTCCCCCCCACTCACTGCTCATGCCCCGTGTCTCTCTCGTGTTCCTCCCACCCCCGCTGCTCATGCCCCGCGTTTCCTTCCTTTTCCCCCCACCCCCTGCTCATGCCCCGTTTGTACCCTGTTCCCTCTCACCCCCCGCTCATGCCCATGTGTCTCCCCTGTTCCCTCCCACCCCCTGCTCATGCCCTGTTGTGTTCTCTTTATACACCCCGCCTTCCCTGTCCATGGTGGCCATCTTGGTAAAAGATTTTCCTTCCTACACCGGGACGCTGCAGGCGTCCCAGTGAAGGAAGGATTTTTTTTTTTTTTTTTACCACCCGGGGTTCCCACTTTGAGGACCTAAGATGCTAGTGGTCTTCATCTATTGAAAAGGATGTTATGGTGACGTTGCACTAATAAAAACCTATGAAATTCAGTGAAAAAAAAATGTGTTACAGGGAAGTTATGGTTAAGTTGCGCTACTAAAAACCTATGAAATTCAGTGAATAAACTTTGTCAAAGGGAAGTTAAGGTCCCAAGTAAAACCAAAAAAGCCTTGAAATTTGCCAGTTATGGTAAGCTAAGCAACCATAACTCGCGCCACCACCGTGCACTGCTAAGACTAACACCCACATCACTGATGACATCACATGTCTGGCTCACTCTTTTTTCTTTTGCTGACATATCTATGCCACATGGTTTTCTTCAGTAACAGTCAGAAACTAAAAATGTTATTTTATTTGTAGACGTATCCTTCAAGTAGGTTCTTACAGTAATTCCCTTAGAGTTCAGGCACATCATATCAAACATATACATACTTGAAGACACAAGCTTGAAAGACAGCAATCCTTTTTGTGCATAAAGATAATCAATAGACTTATGAGCACTTTCTGATACTTCTGTTGTTTTTTTATGGCTGTACTTTCCCTGTATATGGTCATATTTGTATACATTGTACTCACATTACTTTCCTTAGGGTCCGATCACATCAAGTGCTACATATATATAGGGTAAATAGCAGCTTTGAAACAGAGCAATCATTTATTTGAATGAAAATATTCAGTTAAGTTATGAATTGTTTCTGCTACTACTTGTGCTTTTTTGCTAACTTCACTTTCCCTGTACATACCCATATTGGTATGTGTTCTTGTGTCTTTATGTTTTGTCTATAGTAATGTAATTATGTAATACATGTGTTTTATTAGCTACTTATTACATATTTCACAGTACACAAAAATCTATTAAGTAAACATTAGTGATGTCATGTTTGATGTCCTGGGTGTTAGTATTAGCAGTGCACGGTGGTGGCGCGAGTTATGGTTGCTTAGCTTACCATAAATGGCGAATTTGAAGGGTTTTTCGGTTTTACTTGGTACCATAACGTCCCTTTGACAAAGTTTTTTCACTGAATTACATGGCCATGGTAGTGGCCATGTAGTTATGGTTAAGTTGCTGTTTCCATAGGAAGAACACTTTTTCACTCTTGAATTTTTTTGCAAAGTTTGGTGAGGATTCGTCCAAGGGGGGTAAAGTTATAGGGGGGTCCCAAAACATTTTTTTTCCGATAGACTGAATGGGAAAAAATGTTTGCTCACGCCTACAGCCCAAACCGCTAGACGGATTTTTTAAAATGACCAAAAAGTAAGTAAAAAAAAATTAGTGATATCTGTGTTCGGTCCGCGGACACACTTCACTGTTCGCTCCGCGGACAGTGTCCTGATTGGCCAATCGGCTTGCGTGATGTCCGCGGACATGCGACGTGTTCGCTGATTGGACGGTGTTAAGCGTGAAGCTCATCAGATTTTCGGTAACGCCCGCCATCTTGGATTCGCGGACGTCCACAGACAGTGTGGTGAAAGTTTGTTCAAAATGTGTACTTAGTAGAGTGTGTTGGTGTGTAGGAGTGTTTGGGGAGGATGGAAGGCTATGAGATAGGTTAAATGTTGTGCTTTTATTATGTGGTAGACGTTCTTTTTGTGTTCGATTTGTCTGCAGACATCACAGGTGTTCTGAAATGTTCTAAATAAACTGAATGGGGGGTGTTCTGAGGACTCAATATGTGTCCGTTTTGTTCGCAAGCAAGCTGAAACTGTTCTAAGAACACTCGCGGTTTCCTGAAATGTTCGCAAATAAACAAAATTGGGGTGTTCTGGGGACGCTGTCCGTATTGTTCTGTGGCAAGTTGAATGTGTTCTAAGAACACTCGGGGTGTCCTGAAATGTTCGCAAATAAACAAAACAGGGGTGTTCTGGGGACGCTGTCCGTATTGTTCTGTGGCAAGTTGAATGTGTTCTAAGAACACTCGGGGCGTCCTGAAATGTTCGCAAATAAACAAAATGGGGGTGTTCTGAGGACGTTGTCCGTATTGTTCGTTGTCAAGTTGAAAGTGTTCTAAGAACTCTCGCGTTGTTCTGAAATGTTCGTAGGGGGTGTCCTGAAGACGCTGTCCGTATTGTTTGATGGCAAGTTGAAAGTGTTCTAAGAACTGTCTCGGCGTCCTGAAATGTTCGCAGGGGGTGTCCCGAAGACGATGTCCGTATTGTTTGATGGTAATTTGAAACTGTTCTAAGAACACTTGCGGTGTCCTGAAATGTTCGCAAATAAACAAAATTGGGGTGTTCTGGGGACGCTGTCCGTATTGTTCTGTGGCAAGTTAAATGTGTTCTAAGAACACTCGGGGTGTCCTGAAATGTTCGCAAATAAACAAAATGGGGGTGTTCTGAGGACGTTGTCCGTATTGTTCGTTGTCAAGTTGAAAGTGTTCTAAGAACTCTCGGGTTGTTCTGAAATGTTCGTAGGGGGTGTCCTGAAGACGCTGTCCGTATTGTTTGATGGCAAGTTGAAAGTGTTCTAAGAACTGTCTCGGCGTCCTGAAATGTTCGCAGGGGGTGTCCTGAAGACGATGTCCGTATTGTTCGATGGTAATTTGAAAGTGTTCTAAGAACAGTCGGGGTGTCCTTAAATGTTCGCAAATAAACTAAATGGGCGTGTTCTGAGGACGCTGTCCGTATTGTTCGTTGTCAAGTTGAAAGTGTTCTAGGAACTCTCGCGTTGTCCTGAAATGTTTGTACATAAACAAAATGGGGGTTTGTTCTAAGAACACACGCGTTGTCCTGAAGTGTTCTAAGAACTCTCGCAGTGCCCTGAAATGTTCATAGGGGGTGTCCTGAAGACGCTCTAAGAACACTCGGGGTGTCCTGAAATGTTCACAAATAAACAAAATGGGGGTGTTCTCGCGACGCTGTCCATATTGTTCTGTGGCAAGTTGAATGTGTTCTAAGAACACTCGGGGTGTCCTGAAATGTTCGCAAATAAACAAAATGGGGGTGTTCTGATGACGCTGTCCGTATTGTTCGTTGTCAAGTTGAAAGTGTTCTAAGAACTCTTGCGGTGTCCTGAAATGTTCGTAGGGGGTGTCCTGAACAGTCTGTCCGTATTGTTCGAAGGCAAGTTGAAAGTGTTCTAAGAACTGTCTCGGTGTCCTGAAATGTTCGCAAATAAACAAAATGGGGGTGTGTTCTAAGAACTCTCGTGGTGTCCTAAAATGTTCGCAGGGGGTGTCCTGAAGACGCTGTCCGTATTATTTGATGGCAAATTGAAAGTGTTCTAAGAACACTCGGGGTGTCCTGAAATGTTCGCAAATAACACTGGTAATGTCTGCGGGCATTAAAAGTTTCCATAGGCCATAGTTGAAATGTTTCACTCTATGGGTGTGATATGCTGCAGTGGTTGTGGCCAGGGCATAGAGTGTTGGGTGCATGTCCATTTGGGTGCTCCACCCTTCCCCCCACCCCCCACTCATGCCCTGTGTCTACCTCCTTTCCCCCCGCCCCCGCTCATGCCCTGTGTCTCCCTTGGGTTACCCCCAGCCCCCACTCATGCCCTGTGTCTCCTTTGTGTTAACCCCCACCCCCACCCTGTGTGTCTCTCCCCTTCACCCCCCCGCTCATGCCCCATTTGGCCATGCACCCAACACTCTATGCCCTGGCCACAAATACCGCAGCATATCACATTTAAAGTTGCTTATAACTTTGGGTCAAAAACACATTTATAAGGAACAAAGTTATAAGATACTATGGGTGTGATATGCTGTGATGGTTGTGGCCAGGGCATAGAGTTTATAATATACTTACTGTTTGGTTTAGTAACTGGAGTACATGTATTTCTTGTTAATTTCTGTGATAAAAGAAAATAGCATGTTAGTATTAGTATTTTGTAATGACTTTTTACATTGTATAATCAACATTTTTTTTTGGACCCTCATATTTAGTAGATTACAAACCAGAGTACTGTGCAATTTGCTCATTTTCTGTGTTTGTTGCTAAAATCATTGGGTCTGTGGGAGAAAAAAAAATCCATGTTGGATTAAAAAAAACAACCTTTTTCTGTTATGCTACAGTTTATTTGTTTGTTTGTTTTCAGTGTTCATTTTTTTTTTCTGGCTAATGCTTTACACATTGGGTTGTTGCATTTTTTTTGGAGCAGTAACATATTTATTTGTTTGGTTATTATGAAATTTTGGAGAAGTTAGATACCAGTAGGCATATTCTAACCATCTATTATTTGATATATTTTAGTGGTATTGATTTATTTGTTTGGATATTGTTGAATTTTGGGACAATTAGATACCAATTGGCGTATACTAACTGTCTATTTTTTGATGTATTTTAGTGGTATTGATTTATCTGTTTGGATATTGTTACATTTTGGGACAGTTAGATACCAATTGGCGTATTCTAATTGTCTAGTTTTTGCTCTAATTTAGTGGTATTCATTTATGTGATTAATTGTTGTAGAATCTTTGGGCAGTTAGATAGCTTTTGGAATATTCTAACAGTTTATATTTTTTACTACAAGTTTACTTGAGGTTTAAGTACAGTTTAGTTATCAAATTTTGCTTTTAGGAACTATAAATACGTGTTTGTAAGATTTGCTGGTAATCTCTGCTTTAGAGTAATGGTACTACCATTACATTGAAACCATCCACATTTCTTTTTTATATATGCAGTGTAGTGCCCTGAATTGGTTGTGGCTCCTGCGTGGTAGATTATACCTATTGTTGTGAAGGGTTTCTTACCAAGTGATATTTGACCATGTGTGAATCCAGTCAGCTTGCAGTTGTTTTTGGTACCATCTGCATTGTAACGTAGAAGCATTAGTATTACGTTTTTGCTATGTGTTTGTATTACTAACAAGGAGCGATTATCTGAATTGCAGGTAGAACATAATCTACCATGGTTTGCATTTTGTACAAGTTGCTGAAATGGAATGGATTCACAATTAGGTATTGATATATATATGAAGCGTTCATTGGGGATTTCTTCTTGTGTCACATTGTTGCAGAGAGTGCATGTCTGTTTCCTCATGTATGAAATCTGGAAGATTTCATTTATAGGTATGTTTTTGTTTTCCAGTACTTGTAGTAAGTACATTAGAAATTCTTGTGGATCTTCCTGTGAGTTTATAGTGATTTTCACCATACCAGCACAGTAGTCCAATTGTTGTTTTATTCCATAAACACTATACGTGTTGTCAGGATTGTTTGCTGCATTTCTGTGAAGTACTAACATTTGCAAACACAATGGGTCTGTACTGTGTAAGTAAATGTTGTCAACAATTGGTGGTAATTGAAATAGAATATTCATTACTACATTTGCGTAGCCACTTACACCAACTATACTTGAGAGTTTAAATGGACCAGGTAGTTCTGTATCTGACTGCTTTTTTTGGAGTTTGTCTTCCTTCTTTGAAGAAGTACCTGGTTTACTTTCCCTAATTGATTTTTTTTACTTGTGGTACTTGATGAAGTATTACTTTCTTTTACTCTCTTTGGAGGATTTGCAGTGACATCCTGTTGCTTTTCTGTTTGATTTAGTTTTCTTTTATAATGCTTTACTTTTTGTGGAACAGAATATGTGTTTAGATGGAGAGTGTATAGTGAGTGAAGTCTATTGTATTCTAAAATGCAAGGAATATCAGCGTTTATTTTACTTGCATCAAAGTTGATTAGAAATAGATCGTCAAGTGTACGTAAACGTGATAGTGTTACATAGCTCATGCCTTCTTTAAAGACTGTGTTACCAATATCTATCATTGCTTTGTCTAGGGTAAGACCTTGTTATTTATGAATCGTGACTGCGTATGCAAGAGATAGAGAAAATTGTTCTCTGCGTACATACATGTCTTTGAAGAGAAGGAATCGAGCTGTTGAGCGTTTTATCCTTTTAACTTCTGAAAGTTTGTCAAAGAGTATATTGACAAACTGAATTGTGTTGTCACGCGGGTATGTTTGAAAGCCAACAACTGTACCCAGTGCTCCATTAACTAGTCCTTGGCCCACATCAAGGTTACGTTTAAGCATTACTCTGCAATTTAAGGATAATTTTAATATCTTTTCTAAGCCTGCTGTGTTTGAGATTGATTTTTCTAAACTATTTAGTCTTGTTGTGGCTTGGTCACACATAGGTAGTGTCATACCATGTACACCCGGTTTGTCTGTGGTGCTAATTTCCATTATTGGTTGCATTTCTTTACTTAACATTATTTAATTGAATTTGAAACAGCTTGCAAGAGTTGGCGTTAAGGCCATACAATTGACATTTTTGTGGGCTAATTGTTCCATAACATCTGTAGCACATGCATTATCGCCATAAAGTGCATTAATTTGCCGGGTTTTCAATATTGTTTCTGCTTCTTTAGAGAGTATACCAACTCTGATATGTTCTAAGATGTTGTCATAAGTGAGATCTGCAGATTGCTGCATGTTTTCTGTTAATACTCTGTATTGGAAATGTTGGCAAAGGTTGACATTTCCAATGCTGCCAACAGTTTTACGGCAGAGTTTGTGTCCTAATGTTTTTAAAAAAGGCTCACCTTTTACTGGTGTCAATTGAAGAAGATCTCCGAAAACAATAATGTGTTTTCCTGCAAAGAGATCTTCATAGTTTGTTTTCAGTACTTCTTGTAATCTGAGGTGAATCAAAGCCAACATTAGGTTGGAGACCATGCTCACTTCATCTATTAGTAGCATTTTCATTTGTTTCAATACACTGCGTAGTTCCATTGAAGCTTCTGCAGAAAGTTTGTAATAGTCTAATTTGTTCTGGTGTTCTACTGGAAATAGAAGTAATCAGTGTAAATTTACACCACCTATGTTGTAGGAGCTAAACCTGTGGGGGCAGTGACAACAGCTGACAGTTTGTTGTTTGTCAATTGTTGAAGGAATTTACTGATGATTTTGATTAGGAATGTTTTGCCAGAACCAGCTTCACCACTGACGTACAGTAGTATAGGTTTATAATTATAGCAGGAACATTCTTTATTTTCATGTTGTACACCATGTGCAATTTGTTTTGTTACTTCTTCAAAAATGCTACGTTGTTCGTTGTTTAGTTTTGATTGTAGTATAGTTAAGTCTTCTTTATCTTCATACTGAAACATGGTGTTTTCTACTTCTATCATAGCTAATTCTGCCTCATTTATTATTAGTGGTTCTCCCAGTGGTTCTTGGCTTCCTGTTACAGAAGGTTGACTACTGCCAGGAGTGTCTTTATCTAGTTGGGCCTGGAGTTCTTCTTCGTGTTGCTGTTCATTGTGCAACATTGTATTGTATTGTGTAAAGTTTACATCAGTTATAGTGCTTTCATTTGCTTTGAAAGCATCTTCATATGAGTCATAGTTTTCTAGTATTTCTTCTTTTTTTCGGTTTGAAGAATTGTAGCAGGGACATGTAATATATGTCTTTATGTTGAGGAGTCTTGTCACGACTCGCTCCCTTCGCTCCCGTTCCCACCACTTGGGGGCATGATTTGGGGTTTATTCCCTACTGGACTTTTCCTCCGAACCTTATGCTACAGTGCTGTGATGAATTGGGAGCGCTAAATCCCTATTTTCCAAGCTACTTCCCTTCCGGATCCATTCCAGGTTTTGTGCAGCCTGCATGCTTCTTTAACCAAATGACTATGCTTCCCAGAATGCCTGGCCCACTGCTTCACCTCCACCCTTGCAGGACAAGGTTGGGTGGAGGATAGGCAACACCTGTGGCTGCAGGTGCAGCAGTCAGCAGACCTGAGGCGTGTGCTCGTTAAGCAGCTTTAAAAGCCTCAGTCTTACTTCAATCCAGCGCTGGTCATCGTTTGCAGTGTTCCTGTTGTGACTAGTCCCTTGTTCCTTGTTCCTTGCCTTTGTACCTAGTTCCTAGTTCCTGTTTTCTTGTTCCTCCGCCCTGAATCTCGGATTCATGCGCTAATTGATTTCTGCTCCCTTGATTCCCTTTTTGTCTTCCTCTGTTTGAAGGCATTTCTCAGTGCTTTCCCCTTTAAGATGCAGCACAGTTTGTCTGTGTTCTATATTTCTTTGACTCTGTCCTTTGCTGCTGTAAACCCGTATGCCTTAGCCTTCCTCTTAGATTAGCTTCCTGTCTTTTCCTTGGAGGGGTAGGGAGAAGTTTGCATTGGTTATTTCGTTTTTCCCTGCTCCTGATCCTTACTTTCTATTGGGATCCATTCCATGTTTTCCATTGCACTTCTGCATTTATTTCCCATTTGATTATTAGGTGTGGTGTGCGGTTGTAGCTAGCTCCTGTGTGAATGCTTATGTTTTCCTCACTAATTTGTAATCACTATTCCAACTTAGGTTTTTAGTTTTCCTCCCATTGCTGTTCTAACCTTTCTGGGTCCCAGTTTCATCAACAGGATTCGTGGGCTAGCTGACATTCAAGTGGTTTATCTCGTCCTCGTGAGTACAGTTCTTTAGTTCCCTTATTTAATACCATCAAGAGTGTTAGTTCATAGATCCTGTCATTGCTTGCCCTCCACGTGGGTTTAGCGCTGTCAGTACCTGTAACAGCAATTGGGGTAAGGCGCTTGCCGACTTTCCTCGCGGTCAGGTGCTTACCCCACATCCCTTTTCATATATCGGTTTTGTTGTCACACTCTATTTGCACTCCTGGGTTTTAGCATACACGAGTCTTGGTTCCTGTGTGCACGTAGTTTAATTCAAGGCTATTCACTGTGTGATTTAGTGTACATTTCCCTTGCCATATTCGCTGCCTTTATACTCGCCTGACTAATCCTGACAAATCTTCAATGACAATTTGATATGATTAATTAAATTTGGTTTAGTGAGTTTAACTAAGCTGCCTTCACAGTTTGTCACTCTGTATTTACCTTTTTTTCATCAGGTTTTATATTATTTTTGTATGTGTAGTTTTGGGCTATGTGGTATAGACACATGGTTTCAAAAGTATTACTTCTGTTTGGGTAGTATGTGTCCAATAAATTGTTTTTTAAAATGTCTTGGCTGTTGGGATCATGTTTGGCTATTGTTTCTATATCTTCGTTTGTTTTTAGAACTCTTTTTCTAGATTTAGCTGGACCAATACTTAGCCATACTATATTTTCAGATTTACCATACAATGCAGTACCAGTTAAACAATCAGCTGCTTCATATGATCCACATTCTCTATGGGAAAGCATTTTTATGCCCAAGCTGTATAATTTCTGAGACACTGTTTTATCTGATGACAGGTCATTCCAGAGGTCTTGGAGCTCTGTCTTTTCTGCTTTGATTGAGTATGCTGTGACATATTGTGCAACTGCAGTAGAATTGTCTGCAATGTACTGCACATCTATGTTTGCATTTCATAAGTGGGCAATGATTGTATTATAATCATTGATATATTTTTCTTCTTCTTTTCTTTTTATGTAATATGTATTTTTAGGTGACTTACCTTTAACACTATGTCTAACTGAAGACATGAGGTTGTTCACTTGACATGTATTTGTAACTGGTCTAGGGAAACCTAATCGGCATTTGGTGTAGTATTTCCCTTCGGTTTTGTATTTGCAGCGACAATATTTGCCACATTTATGTCTTTGAAATTGTAGAATTTGTGCATGAAGATCACTATTTGTGGATTCTGATGGAATTTCACAAGTGACATATTTTTCAATAAACTGTAAAACAGTGGCATCACTGTCTTAACCAAATTTAGGAGCATCTTTAATCCATAAAATCATGTGGATATGTGGTGCTTCTCTGGCTTGGTATTCTTTTCTCCAAAAGAAGTGTTGCATTTCTCCAAGGGGAGGAACAGGTTTATTACAAATGAAATGTAGCATAGCAATGAAGCAATGGTGAAAATATCTTGAAACATTAACAGGATCCAAAGAACAAAGTTCTCCTGGTGTTAGTATATCTATATTTGTTTTGTTTTTATTTGATATGCATAGGAAATCATGTAAATCGTCCCATGCATATTCTGCACAATTTAATGTAACAAACCAAGTGGGTTGGCCAAGGTTTCTGATCATACAACGTACATCTCCATGACATCGAAACCTTTACTCTTTAGTACCACGCATACTTGCTAATAGATTTGTAATATTTGATTGTAAAACCTCATCCTTTTGTTGCACTTTTTGTAATAATTGTGTAGCTGTCATATTTTGAAAGTGGGATCCTGATTTTAATATGTGTGCAACTCCGTAACATAAAGTTGCTAGTTCACTTTCAAAGAGTAGGTGGAATATGTATTGCAGATTTTGTCTAAATCTGGGATCTTCAGAATACATCCGTAATGAGCTGTATTCTGAACCTGATATTTGAATAGGTCTATCATCATACCTTCCTCCTTTGCCAGTAGGAAAGAGTAGAGGAAAAGCATGTGCTTCTATACTTTTTTCCCATATGCTGATCGGTGATCCTTTTGTTTGACGCATTTGGTATGTTTCCAGTGCATCTTTCATGGTGTCATTAGAGTGCAAAGGATGAATTGTATAATGGTCTAAAGTATTTTATATTGTAGCAGGTCTAGTAGCTCAAATTGACCAGCTTCTTGTGTTTCTTGAATTATTTCAATTGTATCTTTCAAGTTTTCTTCAATATTAATTTCTTTGTAATATTCATTATTCTCTATAAGATATTGTAATGCTTGCCTTACTTTATGTAAATCTACCAGCTGTTGCCATATTTTTTTGTCATTTGTAGGTACTCCATTTACTAAAATAATTAAAGATTGCTGCATTGGATGTTGCACTCCCGGAGTATGCACATTTTCTTTTAGATCTAAAGGTAAATAAACTACTTTTCCACGAATGTCTTTTACCAATTCAGAGGGAGGTAATTTTACTGTTTTTGGTTGAAGGGCGTATTATTGCTTGAAATGGGTGTACTGTTTGAATTATGATGCTCTCATATAAAATAAGTTGTTGTAGGAGTTTTGGTAGTGGGTATAATTCCAAATTATTTGTAATAGCACGTGAAGGAATTTGGTTGTTGTCAAGTTTTGTAGTGCAGTAACTGCAAAGTATTAAGGGGTGAATTATTTCTAATTTGTTTTCTGCTAGAAGGTAGAGAGCTAATTCAAACCATTTAGAATCTTCATTGTCTTCTATTTTATATGATAGGTGTACAGTTTTCGTGTTACGTTTATAAAAGGTTCTGCGGCAACATTCACATACATGGTTTGGTACTTCAGCTGATGTACTTTTAAATTTTAGTATTTCTTTTTTGTATGTGTTTAGCAAAAGGTGCCATGTGTAGAATTGTTGCTAATTTGGTTTAAAGCTATTACATTCTGTAAATGGCTTTCACTTCCAAAATATTTTTTCTGGATATAGTCAATTTCTTGAAG
Organism: Ambystoma mexicanum; assembly: GCF_040938575.1. Lineage (NCBI taxonomy): Eukaryota > Metazoa > Chordata > Amphibia > Caudata > Ambystomatidae > Ambystoma > Ambystoma mexicanum. Next base: position 927,131,669 of record NC_090941.1, read on the forward strand.
TAGGTCTTTCGCTGTACCATGTAGAAAAATGTTATTTAAATTTGCTAGTGCTAAAGCAGGACTTTTAGCATAGTACAGTTTATAGACTAGATTTCTTATAGTTGAATGATGTATTGATATGCTTTTGATATCATGGAAGGTGGTTTTACAAGTAGGTCCTGTAATGCAGGCCAATGAATGACCTTGTAGTCCTGTGTATGTGCGCACTGGACAGGTATCCATATTTTGCAGTAGTTTAATTTTGATTTTGTCTTTGCTTTTTACATATTGATTGAGGAATTGGCATAAAGACTTGAAAAATTGTTTAGGAATGTTACATATTGACTTGCATGGCCATTTGTACACTAGACATTCTGATTCAGTTGAATGGAGGGGTAATTCTAAGATTTCAGGGCATATTTTTGTAAGGAGTACTTCTTGTTCAATTATGGTACTATTAACTTTTTCATAACCTCGACCACTGCTATGTATGGCAATTGTATTTGTTTGTTTTTGTTTGTACGCTTCTTCATTAAAGTATGGTTCTGTGCTCGTAGTGTGACTCCATTCACCTCCACAGATACTTAAGAAGTTCTTTCTGTTGACATTTCGTTTATTGAGAAGTCTTTTTTGCAATTTAGTTATTAGTTTTGTTAGTGGTTTCATTTTGTTTAACACTAAAATGAATAACTTTCTTTTGAGAAGAATTGCACTATCTATCAACGCTTCTAAAATTAATTTCCTACGATAGGTTTTAAGCATTGAACCTGATTTCTCTCCTGTTTTTATAAGATTTTGTAGGACTTTGTGATGGAACTTTTTGGCTAAAATAGTTTTCTTGGTATGCTTACTTTGCACTATATTAAAATTTAAAGAAGTAGTTTTATCTGTAGTGATAGCTGATTTTCTATTAATTGTTTTTTGGTTTGTTTTACATTTTGATAGAGGAGGCAAAGTTTTGTACTTGAAACTTCTTGTGTTTCACTAAATGACTGTATTAGCTGTTTTGTTTCAACTTTTTTTTTACAAATTCTGCTAGAGATGGATGCTTATGTTGGACAGTTTTATTTTCATTTGCTCTACTTCTGCGTTGCTTTCTACGGATTTGTCTTTTGGTAGGCATTCTTTAGGTTCTGTTGAAAAAAATAAAGAAGGTGTGGGTTGGGGTGTTCTGCAATGTATGTGTGCTGTGTGCATGAGTGTTTGAGTAAGATGATGTATCCAATGGTGTCTGATTGTGCATTGGGAACTACAACTAGTAGGGTTGTGTATTCTTCAATTAATATGTTACTAAACTCAGATTCAGATGACAAAAAAAAGTAAGCTAGTGGTGTGGAAAAGTACAAATAGTAAATCTAATGTATACAATAAAAACAGTTGTTTGTTCTATAATATGAAAATTCTAGCGGTTGAGTTGGGTAATTTGTGTGTCCAAAAGTAGGAATTTTTCCGCCATTCTGGCTGTAAATCGCTGTTTAAGACATGGGGACTTTTGGACAGAATGGTGCACAATCTCTATTTTTAGGCACAGAAATAGCATAAATTAACTTTACAGTATGTTTGAGTAATAATACAAATATCATAGTGATATTCTACCTACTTATTTTCTAAATTGAGCAGTTTAATTCTTAGTTCTTCTTTGTTCTTGAAATTCGGCTGCTTCTTTTCAGGAGAATGTCTTCACTGCAATTGTAAAAGAATCAAATTAGTAATTTTGTTTGTATATAGCATTGTTTTCAATTTAGATAATGATTTTTTTAATTGAAATCCTCTGCGCCTTCCTTAAAACCATTAAAACTATCTTATTCACATAAGATACGTTGCACCATTTCAATACATGTGATATGTTCTTAATGAACAAATTGTATTGCAATGAGTAACTGTAACACACAAAATATCTTTAGTATGTCTTGTGAAATTCATAACGTACCACTGAATACCACCATTTCTGTAACTAAGCTGTTCTAGGTAATAGTGCCTTAATGTGATTCTTAAATTAAAGTAATCAAATAAATAAATAAATAAATATATAAATAAATGCAATTGTATATTTATTATTTTTTGAGATTGGAACATAGAGTGTGCATGCATGCAATTTTGTTTGAATATATGTAGTCTATAAATTTCATTTCAAAAATGTTAGTTTAACATGATTTGATAGTGTGCCTATAAAGAAAGTAAATAGTATAAAGGTTTATAAGTGATAGTTGATTTTAGGAAATTGGAAAAAAGACAGTAGATTCATTTTACAGATTACACAAGCTAAAAGTCAGTTTGAAAATGTGTTCATGTACTGTACAGAAAATGTGCATACCTGTAGTTTGTGTTCATGCATATGGATATGCATGGAGCTGCAAGTAGAAATCTTGGAGACTTGTACAGTATTTCTTGTAGATGGTGCTTGCCAATGATATGACACTTGTACTCGGAGAGATTCACAGTACATTTGCAGTGCTGATCTATGATGATGCAGTTAGATGTAGAGGTCTTGAATGTGATTGGTGCATGGTCATGTGATTTCTTAGCTACATCCAATGAGGAAATGGCACAGAGAGTGAAGTGGAAATGGAAGAAGGGCTGTTCATGTTACGATATGTCCGCGGACATGGCGGTAGTTCGCGGACATCGGGAGTTACAACCGGGGATTTTTGGGTTCAGAAGTCATGAAAATGAGAATGAGCAGTGAAAGGGATTGGTCAGGAAAGTTTAGTGGGTACGTTGTGCCAGGAGAGAGTTTCTCGGATACTCTTTTTGCTGAGAGAAGAACAGATAGCTGTGGCTGTGAGATTCGTGGATACATTGGTTGAAGGTGCATGCAGAAAGCTGTGGAGTAGCTGTAGATCTTGGATTTCCACATGTGGAAGTACATTGGCATTGAGTACGTTTGAATGAAGTGGTTGGACTTGATACCTCTCTGTGCTACTTTGGAAACATCCAGACATAATTGTAATTCATTGTGGAGGGAACAGTTTAGGACATGTGTCTGGAATTTCTTTGCAATTTGCTATGAAAGAAGGACTTGGGAAAGTCATGGACATGTTTCCTAATTCTCAAGTAATATTTTCACGGATTGCGCAGAGACAAATGTGGCTTCGTTCTTCTTCATTTGGTCCACAAATGGAAAAAGCAAGGCGCAATGTTAATAAGGCTGTTTGTGCATTTCTAAGAGATTTTGGCATGTCCTCTTTTCACAATGAAAATATTATGTTTTGTAGTACATATATTTTTCGCAGAGGTAGAGTCCATCTTACTTATGCTGGCAATCAGATTTTTCTGAGAAATGTACAAAATGCATTGCGACCTTTTTTAGAAATACAGCATCCATTTTGAAGTAGGTGTTAAGTATTTATAATTGTTGACATACAAACACCTCCCAAAGGCTCTTTTCAGAGCCACCACTTCCTCCCAGAGAAAAATGCCTATGGTAACAATAGGGTAGCACCTCAATTTTTTTAATGTTCGCGAACTGTCCGCGGACTTTTAAGAAATACAAATGGCCCTGCTTTATTTATCTTCACTTCTATTTTTTAACTGTGAAAGGCAGCTCTGAAAAGAGCCTTATTTTGTTTGATTTTTGTAATTTTGTATTTTTTTTTGTTTTTTAGACACGACACACTAGGAGAGGAGGGGAAAGGAGGGTGAAGGGGGGGGAAACCAACCATAGGGATAAGAAAGGGCGAGCCGAGAGAGGAGGATGTAGAGTGGGTTTTATTTGGGTATTGAGCAGGTCTTCTCGTGCTCTGAGACGATAGTCTCAAAAGCACTCCGAAGTCGCTCCCCTCTGCAGAGTACTGTGTCACAGCACATACATACAACTGTGACCCTCGAAAGGTAATGGTCATCAGAATTCTGTATGGCCTGTGAGGCAGCTTGAGGAAGACGCTGTCCCACAGAGGTGGTCCTTGTGGTGACAGGATCAGAAATGGAGGATGAAGTAGAGGAAATCAACCTACTATGTTCTTCGCAATGTACAACCTTGCGAATAGCCCCAGAGTGAAATGACCTTAGTTGTCACTTCAAGGTCGGGGGTCCCAAAGCTGTACGAACCGTGCTTCCCGCAACTGAGTATCACTCATTGCAGATAACACGGTTCGCACGAGCCTTAGGACCATTCCCATAAATGGAAAATAACCGCCACACCTAAGACTCACATCTAGTGCGGGTAGTAGGGATTTCCTCCACCTCATTCTCGTCATCCTCTTCTTCCTCCTGTGCATCCTCACTCCTGTTCCCCTCTTCAGGCCCTTGGGAATGTGGTGGTGGTGGAGGGGGTGGGGGTGGTGCTGAAGCAGGTGCAGCACCAGGTGGCAGTTCTGCAGCCAGGGATGCCATCTCGATGGTGGAATCAGCAAGTTGCTGGAGAAGTACAGCGAATAGCCAGAAACACAATGAGAATAAGCTCTAGGGCGTGGTCTTTTGTAAGGGTGCTTGTACGCGGTTCGCGTACATGCGCGCTGTCTGCGGAAAGATCAAACACAAAAAAGGCTTCAAAAAGTTTCAGAAGATATGTAGAAATGACTATGTGGGACTTGTGCCATGATGAGTTTTTATGGAAAAATATTGTGGATTACTCGAAAATGTACTTTTAAATTGTTCTGGGACACGAACAGTGTCCGCATTCAGAACACGCGATCAGCATGGGCGCGGTCACATGATCCCTTCGCGAACAGGTCCGCGAAGGAAGGTCCTGTCCGCAGGACACCAAATGCACGGACATTGGTTTGCGCATGCACGTTGATGTTCTATGGACAGTGTTCGGGTCCTGAATTAATTAAAAGTGCGTCACACATCAAACAAACATTTCTGGACATCGCGTATGTTCTAGAACAGTTTAAACTTGCTAGCAAACACTACGGACAGATATAGTGTTCTTCAGGACACTTTCATTTTCATTTGATTACGAACTTTTCAGGACGTCAATTGTGTTCTTAGAACAGTTTAACTTGCTAGCGAACAGTACGGACAGGTATAGTGTTCTTTAGGACACCTCCATTTTCGTTTAATTACGAACATTTCAGGACACCACTTGTGTTCTTAGAACAGGTATAGTGTCCCCCCTGACCATATCCCAGTCAATTATTCCCAAACCCTCTCCATAATCCAAAACGTTTTGATGAGACTTCCATCCCTTCTTCACCTGATACCAATCATGTTGAAACCCCTAATTCTCCTGTTTTTGTTTCTGTTTCTGCCTCACCTTCAGAACAAACAACTGTTTTAATTGTATACATTACATTTACTATTTGTACTTTTCCACACCACTAGCTTACTTTTTTTGTCATCTGAACCCCAGTTTAGTAACACATGAATTCAAGAATACCTATCCCTACTAGTTGTAATTCCCAATGCACAATCACAAACCATTACATACATCTTGATCAAACACTCATGCACACAGCACACATACATTCCAGAACACCTCAACCCATATCTTCTTTATTTTTTTCAAAAGACCCTAAAGAATGCCTACCAAAAGTCAAGTCCGTAGAAAGCAACGCAAAAGTAGAGCAAAGGAAAATAAAAGTGTCCAACATAAGCATCCATCTCTAGCAGAATTTGTAAAAAAAAAGTTGAAACAAAACAGCTAGTACAGTCATTTAGTGAAACACAAGAAGTTTCAACTACAAAAACTTTGCCTCCTCTATCAAAATGTAAAACAAACCAAAAAACAATTAACAGAAAATCAGCTATCACTACAGATAAAACTACATCTTCAAATTTTAATATAGTGCGAATTAAGCATACCAAGAAAAGTATTTTAGCCAAAATGTACCGTCACAAAGTCCTTCAAAATCTTATAAAAACAGGAGAGAAATCAGGTTCAATGCTTAAAACCTATCGTAGGAAATTAATCTTAGATGCGTTGATGGACAGTGCAATTCTTCTCAAAAGAAAGTTATTTATTTTACTGTTAAACAAAATGAAACCACTAACACAACTAATAATTAAATTACAAAAAAGACTTCTCAATAAGCGAAATGTCAACAGAAAGAACTTCTTAAGTATCTGCGGAGGTGAATGGAATCACACTACGAGCACAGAACCATATTTTAATGAAGAAGCGTACAAAAAAAAAGCAAACAAATACAATTGCCATCCATAGCAGTGGTCGAGGTTATGAAAAAGTGAACAATACCATAATGGAACAAGAAGTACTCCTTACAAAAATATGCCCTGAAAACTTAGAATTACCCCTCCATTCAACTGAATCAGAACGTCTAGTGTACAAATGGCCATGCACGTCAATGTGTAACATTCCCAAACAATGTTTCAAATCTTTACGCCAATTCCTCAATAAATATGTAAAAAGCAAAGACAAAATCAAAATTAAATTACTGCAAAATATGGATACCTGTCCAGTGCGCAAGTACACAGGACTACAAGGACATTCATTGGCCTGCATTACAGGACCTAGTTGTAAAACCACTTTCCATGATATCCAAAGGATATCAACACATCATTCAACTATAAGAAAACTAGTCTATAAACTGTTCTATGCTAAAAGTCCTGCTTTAGCACTAGCAAAGTTAAATAACATCTTTCTACATGGTACAGCAAAAGACCTACTTGAAGAAATTCACTATATCCAGAAAAAATATTTTGGAAGTGAAAGCCATTTACAGAATGAAATAGCTTTAAACCAATTAAGCAGCAATTCTACACATGGCAACCTTTTGCTAAACACATACAAAAAAGAAATACTAAAATTTAAAAGTACATCAGCTGAAGTACCAAACCATGTATGTGCATGTTGCCGTAGAACTTTTTATAAAAGTAACACAAAAACTGCAGACCTATCATACAAAATAGAAGACAATGAAGATTCTAAATGGTTTGACTTAGCTCTCTACCTTGTAGCAGAAAGCAAATACGAAATAACTGAGCCCTCAATACTTTGCAGTTACTGCACTACAAAACTTGACAACAACCAAACTCCTTCACGTGCTATCACAAATAATTTGCAATTATACCCAGTACCAAAACCCCTACAACAACTTTATTTATATGAGAGCATCATAATTCAAACAGTACACCCATTTCAAGCAATAATACGCCTTCAACCAAAAACAGCAAAATTACCTCCCTCTGAATTGGTAAAAGGCATTCGTGGAAAAGTAGTTTATTTACCATTAGATCTAAAAGAAAATGTGCATACTCTAGGAGTGCAACGTCCAATGAAGCAATCTTCAATTGTCTTAGTAAATGGAGTACCTACAAAAGACAAAAAATATGGCAACAGCTGGTAGATTTGTATAAAGTTAGACAAGCCTTCCAATATCTTAAAGAGAATAATGAATATTAAAAAGAAATTAATATTGAAGAAAACTTGAAAGATACAACTGAAATAATTCAAGAAACACAAGAAGCTGGTCAATTTGAGCTACTAGATCCTGCTACAATATCAAATACTTTTGACAATTATACAAATCATCCTTTGTACTGTAATGACACCGTAGAAGATGTACTGGAAACTTACCAAATGCGTCAAACAAAAGGATCGCCAATCAGCATACGTGATGGAGATGTATGTTGTATGATCAGAAACCTTGGCCCACTCACATGGTTTGTTACATTATGTTGTGCAGAATATGCATGGGAAGATTTACATGATGTTCTACGCATATCAAATAAAAACAAAACAAACATAGATATACTAACACCTGGAGAACTTTGTTCTTTGGATCCTGTTAATGTTTCAAGATATTTTCACCATCGCTTCATTGTTATGCTACATTTTATTTGTAATAAAACTGTTCCTCCCCTTGGAGAAGTGCAACACTTCTTTTGGAGAAGAGAATAGCAAGCCAGAGGAGCAACACATATCCACACGCTTGTATGGATTAAAGATGCTCCTAAATTTGGTCAAGACAGTGATGCCACTGTTTTACAGTTTATTGAAAAATATGTCACTTGTGAAATTCCATCAGAAGCCACAAATAGTGATCTTCATGCACAAATTTTACAATTTCAAAGACACAAATGTGGAAAATATTGTCATCGCAAATAAAAAAACAAAAGGAAATACTACACCAAATGCCGCTTTGGTTTCCCTCGACCGGTTACAAATACAGGTCAAGTGAACAACCTCATGTCTTCAGTTAGACATGTGTTAAAGGTAAGAAGGTACTTTCCAATGAAATGACACTTGTACTCAGACAGATTAACAGTACATTTGCAGTCTGATCTATGATGATTCAGTTAGATGTAGAGGTCTTGTATTTGATTAGTGGATGGTCATGTGACTTCTTAGCAACACCCAATGAGGGAATGGCACAGAGAGTGAAGTGGAAATGGTAGAAGGGCTGTCTATGTTATGATATGTCCGCGGACATGGCGGTAGTCAGCGGACATCGGGTATTGCATCTGGGGATTTTGAGTTGGGGAGCAATGCAAATGAGAATGAGCAGAGTAAGGGATTGGTCAGGAAAGTTTAGTGGGTGTGTTGTGCCAGGAGAGAGTTTCTCAGATACTCTTTTTGCTGAGAGAAGAACAAAAGCTATGGCTGTGTTTTTCAGAAAACAGATTGTTTGGATTTTTAGAGACTCGTGGATACATTGGTTAAAGATGCATGCAGAAAGCTGTGGAGTTGCTGTAGATCGTGGATTCCCACATGTGGAAGTACACTGGCATGGAGTACGTGGAATGAAGTGGTTGGACTTGCTACTTCTCTGTGCTACTTTGGAGACAGAGCAAGATCCAGATATAATTATAATTCATTGTGGAGGGAACAGTTTAGGACATGTGTCTGGAATTTCATTGCAATTTGCAATGAAAGAAGGACTTGGGAAGGTCATGGACATGTTTCCAAATTCTCAAGTAATTTTTTCACGGATTGCGCAGAGACAAATGTGGCTTCGTTCTTCTTCATTTGGTCCACAAATGGAGAAAGCAAGGCACAATGTCAATAAGGCTGTTTGTGTCTTTCTAAGAGATGTTGGCATGTCCTCTTTTCACAATGAAAATATTGTTTCGTAGTACATACATTTTTTGCAGAGATGGAGTCCATCTTACTTATGCTGGCAATCAGATTTTTCTGAGAAATGTACAAAATGCATTGCAACCTTTTTTTAGAATTACTGCATCCATTTTGTAATAGATGTTGAGTATTTTAAATTTTTCAAACACAAACACCACCAAAAGGCTCTTTTCAGAGCCACCACTTCCTCCCAGATATAACTGCAATGGTTATGATAGGGCAGCACCCCAACATTTTAGATGTCCGCGGACTGTCCACGTACTTCTAAAAAATACACAGTGCCCTGCTTCATTTATTTTCACTTCTATTTTTTAACTGTGAAAGGCGGCTCTGAAAAGAGCCTTATTTTTTATTTTTTATTTTTGTTGTTTTATATTTTTTTTGTTTTTTCATACAAGACACACTAGGAGAGGAGGTGAAAGGAGGGTAAAGGGGATACCAACCACAGGGATAAGAAAGGGCGAGCTGAGAGAGGAAGATGTAGAGTGGTTTTATTTGGATAGTGAGCAGATCTTCTCATGCTCTGAGACGATAGTCTCAAAAGCACTTCAAAGTCTCTCCCCCCTGCAGAGTACTGCGTCGCAGTACATACACAGAACTGTGACCCTCGAAAGGTAAGGGTCATCAGCATTGTGTATGGCCTGTGAGGCAGCTTGAGGAATACGCTGTCCCACAGGAGTGTTCATTGTGGTGACAGGATCAGAAACGGAGGATGAAGTAGAGGAAATCAACCTGCTACGCTCCTCGCAAGGTACAACCTTGTGAACGGCCCCAGTGTGGAATGACTTTAGGTGTTGCTTCATGCTAGTGGTCCCAAAGCTGTACGAACCAGGCCTCCAGCAACTGAGTACCATTTTTCACTAGTTGCAGGTGACTTGGTTCGCACGTGCCTTAGGACCATTCCCACGAATGGTAAATAACCGCCACACCCAAGACTCATGCCGAGTGCGGGTAGTAGGGAGTTCAACTACCTCATCCTCGTCATCCTCTTCTTCCTCCTCTGCATCCTCACTCCTTTTCCCCTCTTCAGGCCCTTGGGGAGGTGGTGGTGGTGGAGGGGGTGGGGTGGTGCTAAGGCAAATGCAGCACCAGGTGGCAGCAGTGGAGACATGGATGCCATCAGGTTCTCGATGGAAATCTGCAGTAGGCAGTAAAATTCGCTGTGCTCTGTAGTATAGCCAGAAACACAATGAGAATAAGCTCTAGGGCGTGGTCTTTTATAGGGGTGCTTGTACGCGGTTCGCAGACATGCGCGCTGTCCGAGGACAGATCGAACACAAAAAAAGGTTCAAAAAGTATCATAAAGTATGTAGAAACTCAGGATTAGTATGTGGGACTTGTGCTATGGTGAGTTTTTATTGAAAAATATTGTGGATTACTTGGAAATATACTTTTAAATTGTTCAGGGACACGAACAGTGTCCGCAATCAGAACACACGATCAGCATGGACACAGTCACATGATCGCTTCGCCAACATGTCCGCGAAGGGCCCGGCTGTCCGCAGGACACCAAATGCACTGACAGTGTTTTGCGCATGCGCATTTGTGTTCTACGGACACTGTTCGGTTCCTGAAATAATAAAAGTGCGTCACATGTCAAATGAACAGTTACGTTCTTAGAACAGTTTGAACTTGCATGCGAACAATACGGACAGGTATATCGTCCTCAGGACACCCCCATTTTGTTTATTTACGAACATCCCAGGACACTTGATATGTTCTAAGAACAGTTTCAACCTGCCTCCGAACAGTACGGAGAGGTATACTGTTCTAAGGACACCCACATTTTGTTCATTAATGAACATTTCAGGACAACGCCTGTGTTCTTAGAACAGTTTCAACTTGCTTGCGAACAATACGGACAGCCATAGCGTCCTCAGGACAACCCCATTTTGTTTATTTACAAACATTTCAGGACACCACTTGTGTTCTTAGAACAGTTTCAACTTGGTTGTGACCAATACGGACAGACGTAGCGTCCTCAGGACACCCCCATTTTGTTTATTTACGAACATTTCAGATCACCGCATGTGTTCTTAGAACAGTTTCAACTTGCATGCAAACATTACGGAGAGGTATAGTGTTCTAAGGACAGCCCTATTTCGTTTATTTACGAACATTATAGGACACATAAGATGTTCTTAGAACAGTTTCAACTTGCCTGCGAACATTACGGACAGGCAGAGCGTCCTCAGGATACTTCCATTTTGTTTCTTTACGAACATTTTAGGACACAGTTTGTGTTCTTAGAACAATTCAACTTGCTTACAAACAATACAGACAGCGTCTTCAGGACACCCCAATTTTGTCCACAGACGAACATTTCAGGAGACAGCTGTGTTCTTAGAACAGTTTCAACTTGCCTGTGAACAATACGGACAGGCATAGCGTCCTCAGGACACCCCCATTTTGTTTATTTACGAACATTTCAGGCCACCACGTGTGTTCTTAGAACAGTTTCAACTTACTAATGGACAATACGGACAGGTATAGTGTCCTCAGGACACTCACATTTTGTTTATTTACAAACATCCCAGGACACATAATATGTTCTAAGAACACTTTCATCTTGCCAACGAACAATACGGACAGCGTCGTCAGGACACCCACATTTCGTCCATTGACGAACATTTCAGGAGACAGCTTGTGTTCTTAAAACAGTTTCAACTTGCCTCTGAACAATACGGACAGGCATAGAGTCCTCAGGACACCCCCATTTTGTTTATTTACGAACATTCCAGGACACTGCGTGTGTTCTCAGAACAGTTTCAACTTGCTAGCGAACAATACGGACAGGTATAGTGTCTTCAGGACACCCTCATTTTGTTTATATACGAACATCCCAGGACACATAATATGTTCTAAGAACACTTTCATCTTGCCAGCGAACAATACGGACAGCGTCGTCAGGACACCCCAATTTTGTCCACAGACGAACATTTCAGGAGACAGCTGTGTTCTTAGAACAGTTTCAACTTGCCTGTGAACAATACGGACAGGCATAGCGTCCTCAGGACACCCCCATTTTGTTTATTTACGAACATTTCAGGCCACCACGTGTGTTCTTAGAACAGTTTCAACTTACTAATGGACAATACGGACAGGTATAGTGTCCTCAGGACACTCACATTTTGTTTATTTACAAACATCCCAGGACACATAATATGTTCTAAGAACACTTTCATCTTGCCAACGAACAATACGGACAGCGTCGTCAGGACACCCACATTTCGTCCATTGACGAACATTTCAGGAGACAGCTTGTGTTCTTAAAACAGTTTCAACTTGCCTCTGAACAATACGGACAGGCATAGAGTCCTCAGGACACCCCCATTTTGTTTATTTACGAACATTCCAGGACACTGCGTGTGTTCTCAGAACAGTTTCAACTTGCTAGCGAACAATACGGACAGGTATAGTGTCTTCAGGACACCCTCATTTTGTTTATATACGAACATCCCAGGACACATAATATGTTCTAAGAACACTTTCATCTTGCCAGCGAACAATACGGACAGCGTCGTCAGGACACCCACATTTCGTCCATTGACAAACATTTCAGGACATCGCGTGTGTTCTTTGAAGAGTTTCAACTTGCTAGCGAACAGTACGGACAGGTATAGTGTTCATCGGACACCTACATTTTCGTTTCTTCACGGACATTCCGGATGCCCGCGCTGTACTCCAAATTGCTTTTTAAAAAAACAACAAGAAATGAATTAGAACACAATATTAAAATGTTACTTTATTTTACATGCATAATACATTTATGAAAGAGAAGGTGAGGCAGAAACTGAAACAAAAGCAGGAGAATTAGGGGTTTCAACAGGATTTATAAGAGGTGAAGAAGGGATGGAAGTCTCATCAAAAAGTTTTGGTTCATGGAGAGGTTTTGGGGATATTTGACTGGAATATGGTGAAGGGGGACAGGTACATGTGGGACAATGGTACGTAGACTTTTTGTTTAAAATGATCCTCCACAAAGTTTTTTTAAATTATTAAAGTTTGCCAACAGTAGGTCCATTTTTTCTTCTATGTTGTGAAGAGTCTTATCCACTACAGCTTTTTCTGTAGTACTTTCAATTTTGGTATGCTCTTTACAAAAAAATATATATATGTTAAATGTATATAAAATAATAATAATTAATTGGTTCATATTGTAAAGTGTCTACCATTAGATTCACTATCTTCTGACATTTCCTCACATGGGAAATGCTCCTCTAGCCACTCCAGAGTACTAGACAGTTCTGTGAGAAAAAAAACATAATATCAATGTTTTTTGTATGTAATACAGAAAGTTTACAAATATATGAGTAAAATGTAGTAAACTTACTATGTCAGGTAAGGTGTGTTCTGAGTGGTCTGTAGATCTGCTGTTGTTCTTGGTTGTGGAGTTTCTGTGAGGTAATTATGTTGGAAGCCTATCTTTCTTCTTTTGGTATATTCCATTTTAGAAAATGTTGTGTTTAAATGAATGGTTAGTGTGTTACATATATGGGTTACACTTCTTATGTATTACTACATATAATGTGTATGTGTGCTGGTTTGTGAATTTGTGAAATGTTCATATGTTATGATATAACAATTAAACATACCCACCCAGAGTTTTTGGGTAGTGGTGCTGTTGTCTGAAGATGTCCGCGGACATTAAAAGAGTTTGCGGACATCAAATTCAGTAGAGGGGGTTCAGTATGTTCCATATTACATGTACATGAAGTCAGAATTATTATTGTTAAGTTGCGCTACTAAAAACCTCTGAAATTCAGTGAAAGAATGTTGTTAAAGGGACGTTATGGTTAAGTTGTGCTAATAAAAACTCATGAAATTCAGAGAAAAAAACTTTGTTAAAGGGACGTTATGGTTAAGTTGCGCTACTAAAAACCTATGAAATTCAGAGAAATAAACTTTGTTAAAGGGACGTTATGGTTCCAAGTAAAACCGAAAACCCCCTGAAATTCACCAGTTATGGTAAGCTAAGCAACCATAACTCGACCCACCACCGTGCACTCCTTAGACTAACACCCACGACATCAAAGATGACATCACAAATGTCATAATAATTAATTGGTTTATATTGTAAAGTGTCTACTGCAGAGAGCAGTGAGATGAATAGTAGGCTAATTGGTGGGAAGCTAATGTCAAGACCAAAACCAACCCAAAAGCACCTGGATACCAACCTTCGTGCTGCTGGCGTATATGGAAAAGTACTGACGGATATAAGGCTGCCAACCAATCATAGGGGGACACGTAGTAAAGAGCCCTGTAGTTTGTGTAACCAATGGAACGTCGTGTATTCCATGACGGTCATAGTGACCTGTTCGAGGGGAGGGCTTAGTTGCCTCACCTAATACGAGTGACGCTATCACTCTCTTAGACGAGTATGGAATGTATACTTAGATGTTCCCCCTAATCTATCACTTTCTCCATTAGGTTTTTTAGTTTGCCACGTAAGATGACATCAGCAACCACATAGTTTGATGTAGGTAATGATGAGTTTTTACTTTATAAGATATGTTGAGAGATCATGCTGTGAGACGTCCGTTGATGTCCGTTGTACTCCCTGTTTTAGACAATTACTAATAAAACAGCTTTGATTTGCCAACTTCCTGAGTTAGCTTGATTATTGATGTTTGAGTATCTTCTGCATCTCCATCCATCTAAAGGGCTGGATCAAGAACCCTGGTTCACGTGGTAGCAGAGGATGGTTAAAGAACCGTCGACCTAGTAAGCTTTGGGGTCCTGGTAATATCGGAGTTCCTCTGCCATTTAGCTGAAAGGACGTGAGCCTCTCTGTAGATAGTGGAAATTAGTGTAAAGAATCTTGCAGGTGGGATGGGTCCATCAGTTTCAAACGGAATCCCCTCCCAATTTCTACAGGAAACTGAGCAGACGGAAGGTGGAAGCGGCTGGTTGAGTCGGAAGTCGAAAACACGATTGGTGAGTAGACTGAGTGAGGTGGGAAAACATAAATGGGTAGTGAGTGGAGAGAGTGTTTAGGTGAAATATGTAACAGGGGGTTAGTTGGAGTAAACAACTTGAGACAATGAACATCAAGTTATTAAGTAATTGACTTGGGACGAGGATCATCAAGCAATGGAGGACTGTGAGACAAGGAGCATCACAGTTATGTTAAGCTCAGAATCCTTCATCAAAGGGACGTTAGAAGGGGTCATATCCAGAGTCTCGAAAGTGGATGACGTAGACTATGGACAATTTAAAGACTGTCTAAAGGGAACAACTCACACTCGGTCAGAGTATTTTATTAGGGGCAAGGATAATCACGAAGAGCATGAATAAAGAAGTCATTACGAGGAGCGTAGACTGAGATATACGTAGGGCGGCCAAGTCTGTCAGTTTGTGTGTTTGTTCTATGTGTTGTATAAAGTGTATGTGGTGAAGAGATAGTGAACAATTTAAGAGATGTGAAAAGAGAGCACAGAGATTTGAAAATTAATTATCTGTTTAATCAGATGAACTGATAATGTTTAGTGAATACGTACATTGCAATGGAACGTGCTATAAAAGCCTTGGAGCTGTGACAATTGGTGCACGCTCATATTGTGCTATTTTTCTGAAATGCATTTATAAAGTGTAAAAACAGCGGTGAGTATTGACGGTCAAGTTTGATGAGTCAAAATGTAGGATATTACTCCACTTATAAATCTATACAAGCAGTTGCCAAAACATGCACACAAGCTTAAACAGTACTGTGCGGAATGGGTTAAGTACACGGCAGATAAGATGTTCATGCCATGGCCACAAGGGGGATCACTATCAAAAGCAGTTTTGCAACACATGACAACATACTTGCACACAGCATACACCGGAAAAAAGTTAGAAAATAGGCTAGCGAGGTTAGAGCTCTGAAAAATGTACCTGGAGGAAAGAGAAGAGCCACCTCTTGAAAACTGGATGCTTAACCAGTACAAAGAAGTAGGTGAAGAGCCTTCTTCTCCCCTGCTGCACCTGAAGAAAATTGCGATAGTACGTAGGATGACTGAGTATGCCTATTAAGAGAGTTTAAGGCAGCAATAGGGTACAATAATCTAGCATATGAGCCGCGTGCGCTAGCGACGGGAGACCAGAAAAGACTGCAGAAAGGGATGTGATTCCTAAAGTCCCACAGGACAAGGAGAGAAGTGATCAACTAAGTACATCCTTAGACATAGGACGGGAGATAAAGAGATGGAAAGGAGAGAAAGATAAGGCTGATGTGGTAGTGCTCATACAGAACGAATGGATGGGTGGTCAGATTTAGCTCAAACTTGATGGAAAGGGAATTGAGTAAGTAAGTCAAAGGGAAGATCGAGGCGAACAAGATAAAAAAGGTAAAGAACGAGATGAACGATTGAGGTTAAAAGAAAGGATAGACAAAGACGGGAACAGCTGTATCAAGATGAGCAGCTAAAAAATAGACAGAGGAGTAAAGCAAGTATGATAATAGACAGAAGGCAATTAAAGAACGAGACAAGCTAGAAAGAAAGAGAGAGGAAGAGCAGAAATTAAGAGATAAAAGAATGCAAAGACGCAGAGATGAAGAAATATGCAGTGCAAACAAGCGAAGAGATGTGAAAAGATAGGAAGAGGAAAGGGAAAGAGAAGAAGCGAAGAAACAAAGAGAACTTTATGAAGAAATGGAACGCAAGAGAAGGCAAAGGTCACGTGACAATGATGGCATAGAGAAATAATTAATGGAGCCTAATCCAGTAGTAGCATATGAGCCAATACCAGGTCTGTCTAGAGCAAATCTTGAGGATGAGTTTGATATAAGAAACATCGGGGACAGAATCGATAATGTCTATCATGGGATGAGGGCCGAGAAAGAACCGAAAGTAAAGGAAAAAAATAATCGACTTGAAAGTACGCAGGTGCACGGCAAGGAGGGAAGTTTGTACAATCTCGAGCATAGAGCTTTGTCTTTGGACAAGCTAACTCTGAATAGAGAAGTAAAGGAGGGAAGTCACACAAGTTTGAGACAGGATATGTCAGATGAGGACAGAGAAAACTTCTGTGGAGAGGAGGGGAATAACTCATTTGGTCCTGAAGGATGTTCTCCAATGGATAAAGTAGTAAGATGGTCAGATCTAGACCTACCTAAATTTAGGGTATTGGAACCTCTGTAGTGGCAAGATCGACCCAGCAGGCGATCCCATAGAGAAAAGGGGGACTTGTCACCTTATGTGAGCAGGTTAAGGTTTTGATGGGGAAGAAGGCACTGCAGAACCATTGTCCCTACTATGGACAGATGGACGATGGGGAATGGATGTGAGTTTGGGATCTCATAGTTTCCTTTGTTAGGGAAAGGAGGGGCCAGACCGCAGTATATACCATGGCCACAGATGGATAAGGATGATTTAAGGTGTATACTTATGAGTTTAACTTCTGGTGCTGGGAAATGGATACATGAATTAGAATAATTGACAGGAGGAAACACGTTAGCTATAGGAGACATTAAAGGACTACCAGCCGCTGTCTTTGGGGATAGAGCCGACGACATTTGGTCGAGAGCCGGATACGCAAGTGTTACAGCACAGAGCACGGCTCATGACGAAGCGCTGTTTAATAACTGTAGAGCGTCAGTCTGGAAAGCACTTAGAGTGCAATATCCAGATATGTCAGACATGCGAGCTATTATGGCACGAAAGATGCAGAAAGGGGAGGATCCTCTTGTTTGCATTCAGATTTTTCAGGAGGAATGGAGTTTGGAAACATGGAAACCATGGGGAAAATCTATACCTGTATTTTACCATATATTATGTCAAGGTCTGCCAGATCAGGTGCAGAAACAGTTCAAAAAATTGGTGGGTATGGAGGCAAAACCATGGTCAGAAATACAGGCTGACCATTCCGCATTATTGTCCATTACTACAGGAGAAAAAATAAAAGGAATGATGATGGTAGGAAAAGTGAAGAAGGAAACTTAGTGCAGAAAATGTTATCAAAATACGCCATCGAAGGGGAAATGTTTTTTTTTAATAACATATTTTATTGATTTTTGAAAACAACACTTAATCAATACATTCTAGACATACATGTATACAAACATTCTTGATGCACAGCTCATACATTTACACATTTTATGGGAACTTATGTGTAGTTCAGCCTGTGGCTTTGTGTTATACGTATAGTTTGGGTATATCGCAGCCATTCAGTAGTTCTTGTGCGCAGCTGATTGGCAACTCTAATTGTCCTCCCATCTTTGCCAGATTGTACGTGCTTTTCCAGGGCAACCTCTGGTGGTGTATACTCTTGTTTCCATTGTAATACACATATCTACATCTGCTATCCATTGTTCGTATTGTGGGAGCGAGCTTGAGCCCCATAGCTGTGCGAGATTCCTTTTTGCAAGGCCTGTGGTCATTGACAACATGAGTTTTTCAAAGCGGTATATCTCTACGTCGTCATCTATTGCCAATAATAGCAGTTTGTGGTCCATTGGCATCGCTTGACCGATAACCGTTTATAGTCTGTCAAAGCATTTCTTCCAAAAGATTTGAATTTGTGGGCATTCCCATAGGATGTGGAAGAAAGTTCCTCTCGCTTGTTGACATCTTAGACAGTTGGGGTCTGTTGGTCTCCCCCATTGGTATAGGGCCTCTCTTGGATAATATATCCTATGCAGAATTTTAAGGTAAATCAGTCTAATTCTGGCGGATATGGCTAATTCTCTAGGGTACATGAGGGCCGTGGTCCAGTCTTCTGGTTGCAGTGGTCCCACGTCTCTTTCCCATTTCGCTTTTAGGTCGCTGAGTTCAGGTGTAGCAAATGAGGAAATTGCGTTGTACATTGTGGAGGTTATTTTGTTATCTATTCGATCTATTATCTGTAATGGAAGTGTTCTGTGGGAGGTAGATTAAATCTTTCTCTTAGGATCTGAAAGTACACCATTTTACCATCTTGCAGCATGTCCTCTAGCCTTGTTATCCCAGCTGTTTCCCAATTTACCCACTTCGGGAGCCTATTGAGCTCTGCTAGATGCTTATTTCTCCATAGGGGCTGCACCGGTGTGACCTTCCCCTCCCAGCCTAGATGTTTGTGTGCGTCTCTCCATATCTGTGTTCTGTGGGCCATTATTGTGGTGGGGGTCAGACGTGTTGTATTTTGGTAAAGACTCTCCAGAGGAGTGGGCCCCTGTCCCGGCTGCCTGTCCGCTCGGATGTGTGGTAGTTCAGAGTTGTTGTGTAGGATGTCATTTACTATTGCAATCTGAGAGGCTCAGTACTATGTTTGGAGGTGGGGGAGTCCAATACCTCCCACCCATATGGAGCGTTGTAGGGTGCTCAGGGTGATTCGGAGATGTCCACCTCCCCACAACAGTTTTCAGAGTATTCCATCTATCTTGTGAAATTCTATTTTAGGTATATATAGTGGTGCGTTTTGCATTCAATAGAGCCGCTCTCCCCAGTAAAGTAAGGGGAAGAGACATCCAGTGTTTCACATCGTTTGCAAATCTATCTATGATTGGGTATAGATTTCTGGGTACATATTTTGTGAGGTCGGTCGTGAGCTGTACGCCGAGATATCGGAATTGGTTGGTTTCTACTCAATGTGGGCTGTTATTTAGGGCTGTATTATTGAATCTTTTAATCAGGAATAGTATGGATTTATTGTAGTTTACCCTCAGTCCACTAAAGGTCCCATATCTGTTTAGTATGTCTGTAACGATGGAACAGGATTCCGACGGATTACCTAAGTAAATCAAGACATCGTCGGCATACAGGGAAACCCTGTCCTCCCAGCTATGGGCCCAGTGGAGTCCTTTCCATGATTGCATGTCCCTCAGCATTATTGCAAGGAGTTCAATTGCCATTGTGAATAACATTGCAGATAGGGGACGTCCCTGCCTTGTTCCCTTGCTCTGATTGATGCTGCATGAGGACCATCTGTTTACCCTGATCTCGGCTTGCGGGTGTTGTATAGGTGTTGGACCCAACCCATAAATTGATCGCCGAATCCCATTCTACCCATTATGGTCCACAGGGCCTCCCAATGGATCGAGTCAAATGCTTTCTCCAAGTCAATGGTGAGGAGTGCAAGTGTATCTTGTAGTGCTGGTGCCTTTTCAATGGCAACGTGGAACCTATGAATGTTCATTTGTGTGGATCTCTGTGGCATGAAGCCGCATTGATCTGGATGGATGAGAGAGGTTATTACTTTCTGTAGTCTATTGGCGAGTATTTTCACCAGTATTTTGGCCTCTGTGTTTATGAGCAAGATCGGCCGGTAGGAGCTACATGCGTCTGGTGGTTTGCCTTCCTTGTGTATCACCACTATACTGGCCTTTCTCAGATCCGGGGGGAGAATTCCTTTTTCTTTGGAATGCAGAAACATTTTGAGCATGTGGGGTGCTATTTCACTGCTACCAAGCTTTGTCCATGTTTCCACTGGGAAAGCATTGGATACTGGGGTTTTCCCATTCTGGAGTTGGGATAGGGATGCTGCCAGCTCTTCTTCTGTGATTTCTGTTTCTAAATTCATTCTTTGTGTGTCATCTAGGGATGGAATGACAATTTTGTCTAATATGCTGGGATCTGTCGGGGTTATTGGGGCAGCGTATAGTGCCTCGTAGTAGGTTGCGAAGCACTCTGCAATGCCTGGGTCGGTTGAGGTCCGTTCTGCATTTGCAGTGTTTATGTTTCGAACTCGGTGGTGTCCCTCGTCTTTCTTCTCCAATCATGCCAACATCTTGCTGGCTTTATCTCTGGTCTCATATAGTCTAGCGCGCATAGTTCTGTGCACTTGTTTCTCACAGGTCAGTGCGATTTTGTGCAGTTTCTTTTGCACCAAGAGTAGGGCTCTATTGTCTTTGATTGCTCCTGTATTTATATACTGTGCCTCGGCTCTTTGCACTTCGATTTCCGCTCCTTCCACGTCCTTCCTGTGCATTTTTTTGTGTGTTGCCGTCCAGCTCAGGATCTCACCCCTAAGGGTTGCCTTATATGTATCCCATATTATCCCGTCGTCATCTATCGAGTTCTGATTTAATTCAAAGTATGAGGATGTAGCTTCTCGGATCTTCTGTACCAGTTCTGGAAAGCCTAGGTAGTAGGCGTTTAGTCGCCAGGTTGGCGGGGGCTGGGACTTTTCTGTTTCAAGTAGAATCATTAGCGGAGAGTGATCTGATATCCCTCGAGGATGCAGTGTTGCGTCCGTTTCTTTATGTATATTTTCGGCAGGGAGAAAGAAGAAGTCTAGCCTGGATAGTGACGCATGTGCACCTGAGTGGAACGAGTATTGCTGATCCATCGGGTGAAGATCCCACCATGCCTCCTTTAGCCCCAGTGCTGCTGCGAAAGTGGCCAGTTTGGTTGGTATTGCTGGGTTTCTTCCCCTTATATGTGTGCGGTCTTCGTTGACATTCATTACTTCATTGAAGTCTCCACCTATTATTAGAGTATCTGTGGTGTTGTTGGCTATTATTGGTGTAATATCTTCCAGTAAAGCGGTCATAAGCGCTGGGGGTGAGTAGACCGTTAGTATGGCAAAGGTCTGGTTCCATACTGTGCCTTGAATGAAGGCAAATCTTCCCCCCGTATCTTGGATTATGTTGGATATTTCAATAGGAGTTTTCTTGTTGATCGATGTTAAAACCCCTCTCGAGCCCATGGAGATACCTGCATGTATCGCTGTGCGGTATTTGGTTCTCTTGAAGAGTTGGCACGTTGTGCCTGCCAGATGAGTTTCTGTGAGGAGTACTATGTCTGGATTATGTCGATTTAGGCATTGTGTCACCAGCCTTCTCTTGATGCTGTTCCATAGGCCATTGACATTCCATTTTATGAGGCATGGTTTTTTGGTGTTAGGAGTCATTGTTCTTCTTTTGAGGCTCTGTGTGTAGGCGGCCACAGCTTCCATAGGAGGCATTCGGTATCATTTCGATCTGGAGTACCTTGATGCCTTTTGTGTTCAGTGCATGTTGTACTCTAAAAAAATAACAAGTCCAAATCCCAACACCCCCTCCCAATACTCCATCCCCAATAGAAGCATCTGTCACCCATTCAACCAAACTTATTTAACAACAAATAGTCAAACGTTGAGTGCCTCCCGCCGAAACAGCATTAGGGATACTGTGGCGGGCACTTGTGAGTCTGTGTTTTTTTACTGTTTTATCTGGTTACGTTCTTTAGAGGGGGGCCCTGCTCTGGGCCACCAGCTTGTTATTGTGGCAAGGAATTTAGTGTAGTGCCTCAGGTGGGTTTCATTCTGCGCTTTTGTTGTACTTGTGGGCAGCCTGATCGTTGTCTGAGTGCTCTTGCTCACTTCAGTCTGCCTCTCTCTGAAGTATTTCTTCTTGTTGTTGCATTGGCTGTGCGTTTGGTGATCTATCTTGTCTCGGTCTGTTTCGTTCACGTTCTCTTCTGTTTAGTGGGCCCCAATCGGCATCTAGGTTCCACTTTGCCCAGTTCCATGCTTCTTTGGGATCCGTGAAGTGTATGGTCGTGCCATTGTGGTAGATTTTCAGTTGTGCTGGGAACAGGAGGCCATATTTTTTAAACTGATCGAAGGATTGACATGCTTTTTGTACTTCTCTGGTGAAGTCCGGAAAGAAGGCAATTTTGGATCCATTGTATGTTATTGTCCCTTTGGTTCTTGCCATCTGTAACACTGTATCTCGATCCCTGTAGTTCAGAATCTTAGCAATTACAGTGCGTGGTGGTGCCCCAGGAGTTGATCTGCCCGTTGGCACACGGTGGGCGCGTTCGATGGAGAAGAACTTTGAGTAAGTCTTTGGAGCATACAGGTCGGATAACCACTGCTCAAGGAATAGTTCCATAGAGGGGCCTTTGCCTTTCTCAGGCAGCCCTAGGATTCGGACGTTATTTCGCCTTGAGCGACCTTCTCCTTCCTCTACTTGTTCCTCCAGCGTCTTCACGCGTTGCAGCACTCTAGTCATCTGTTGTCCCATGGATCTCATGTCGTCCTCTGTTTCCGATATTCGGGTCTCGGCTTCTCCCATGCGCAAAGTGAGTTTTTGCAGCTCATGGCGTAGGAGAGATACTTCTGTAGTGATGCCGTCCATTTTTTTCTCCATAGAGGACCTAGCGCTGGCTATTTCATTCATTACATCTTTAAGAGAGAGGTTATTTTCATCTTCGTCAGCAGTGACAGTTTTCCCCTGCTCTGATTCAGGGGACGGTGTGGGAATTGTGTATTGCTCCATTTTACTTTGCGTTGTGGTTCTTTTGCCTTTATGTTTGCCCATGTCAGCCTCTGCGGCAATTGTGACCCTCGGGGGGGAGCAACTCTTGCCACGGTCAATAGTTTTGTCCGATTGGTCAGTTCCTCAACTGACAGGGTAACAGATTTCGAGTGCTAGCTCCTTTGTGCTGTTCTTCTGGAGTTCTTATGGTTCAGTTCCTTGGCATTGGGGACATATAATCATCGGTTCCGCTGGGTCTTGGTGGGGTGGTTCTGTTGGCCCTTTCTTTTACTTTGTGGGTCTCTCGCTTCCTCTGTACGAATCTTGCTTATTGGCGACCTGGTGAGCTTGATGCAACGCTTTACAATTTTTCATGCGGCTTTGCCGACCTCCATGTGGAGTTTCCTGTCCAGGCCTTCAGTTGCAGTGTTTGTATTTGATAAATCTCAGGGAGAGAGGTCTTTTATAGGGGGTAGCAGTTGCAGCAACCGTCATTCAATGGTAGTATCTGGTTTTGTGCAGGTCTTGCCTGCGTGTGTATCTCGCCCCTCGTGACTGCAATTTAGCAGGATCTCTTGGGTGCTTAGATTTGTGTATATTGTTTGAGCAGTCACGTAGGGCAGCGTTAGTGGGTTGATTTTGACTTCCTCTATCTTTTATCAATCCCCCAGATGGTGCACTCTGTGATTGTTTCAAGTCAGCTGAGCTAGCTTATTGGCCATTCAAAGGGGTTTCTCTTTTCCCGCTTTGTCTCGATTTACCCTGAATGTTAGGCTTGGGCGTATCAAGCAGTTCCTGTTGGGGCTGTGTTTGCTGTATACGGTATTCCCTGCTTTGCAGGTTAGGGTTTCCAATCGGTGTGGCCAGTATGCTGGCTGAGGGCTCTTACACTTCTTCCCCTTGCTGTGTGGGCGTTATTGTGAGCCCCTCAGCTGGTCCCAGGGCGTATCTGTTAATTGCGTGTAGTCTCTTATATTCACTGCCTTGGGCATTGGTTCTATATTTGTCGTGGTTTGTGTCCTCACCACAGGCTGGCTGGATTCTGGGAGATGGAAGATGGAAGGGCGGCGGGGGGAGTCTTGTCTGCAATGCTAAATTATACGTGTGTGAAGTTCTGATTCCCGGTGCCCGCTACCCGTCCCCCAAACCCCTCACCGCTCTCTGTGGACTCCTTCCCTCTCGGCTCTCACCCTCAGCGCTGCAGGCTGTTTCAGTGAGTCAGTGGGCACTCTACATTTCACAGAGCACCCGCGATCTTTTGGCCTGCTGTGTGCCATGGTGTGTGGTCTCACTGAGGTGGGGGTGAGCCTTCTTAGGTCTGCTGTTGTTTGGCTTGTTTGTGGGGGGGACCAGCGGGTAGCGGGAAGACCGCGCCATCAGCGGGATGGAGGCAGAGGTGGCGCATATCTTTGCACGGGTTGTCCCTGCTCACTCAAAGAGTACCGGCTTCAAATATGAATCATTTCTGCTGGGGCCACGCCAGTTTTTCAGGTCTGTCAGTTGTTGTCTCCCGCTCTCTGGGTCTCCCCCCTCGACCTGCGTTTTATTCCATTGTTCTCCGGCTGGTGGTTCCTGCGTAGTTCATCTCACATTGCTGTCGTCCATCTTGCATTCGTTTCGGCACCGGCTACTTTCCACTTTCATGAGGGATATCTTTGGTTCCACACCCCGGTTCACGTCTCGATTACAGCGAGTCGTGCTGCTGGGTTTCAGATGTTTTAAGGAGTGTTTATATGGGTATGCCCCCTCGATTTCTCAGGTTTGTTCCAGGATATAGCTGCCAGCCCCGGGAGCACTAGGGGATCACGTCTGCATCGTGTGCTCTCTGGCCATGCCCCCTAGAAGGGGCAATGTTGACTACTAGATAAGGGCCAAGTTTGCAGCAGGTATGCCACGGGGAATAACCAAAGGTAGTTTGACAAAGGTAATAATGGGTTCGTACCAAGCGGAAGTGGAGGGTTCTGAGGAAGAGGCTTCCAGAATAATCAAGGAGGCTTTCAGAATAATCTGGGACATTTCCAGAATAATCATGGTGGGTTTCAGGATATGAAGAATGACAATCAAGGCATGAAGGCAGGGCAAATTAGGAGGCTTCCTCCTGTATGTTGGACGTGTGGAATGACAGGGCACATAGCACGCATGTGTGCAAGCCAAGGGTTTGTGCAAAATGGGCAGTTCTCAAGAGGGGGGACTGGTTATCCACCTGCATATAGTCAAAGTAGGGATGGGTTTGTCCAAAATCAGACAGTGCAACAAGCACAAGCGCTGAGAATGCAACAGGCTTTGCAACCACAGCAAGCACCATTGAATCCGCCACACGGGGAGTCAAAACATGCACCCATGCAAATACAGCAGGGCCCAAACACGGGACAGTTAATGAATCCTGGGATAGGGGGTGTCACCGTCAAGGGAGGGAATCCTTTCATAGGCACGGGAATGAGCATATACCCACAATAGAACAGCTCACTGGGTGACTTAATGTGTTCAGTCCTATCTCTGTCTCCCAATCCTTAAGAGGAACTGAGGGTTGATAACAATATAGTAGGAAAATCCTTTTCTGTTTTGGTAGACACAGGTGCAACACGCTCATGTGTACGAGAGGGGAATGTACATTATCTGGAAATGCATTGAATGCTCAAGGTTTCACAAGAGCTACAATTTGAGTTCCTTTTACTAAGAGATTGCCAGTCTCTATAGGAAAATATGACATGTGTGTGCCATTATTGTGTTCAAGGCAGACAGTAGTTAATGTAATAGGTCGAGATTTAATGACAAATTTAAATATAATGATTTCATTTACTGATGAAGGCATATAGGCTGATTCATGGAATTATTTGCGCGGAAAAACTGGCATTTGTGCACAATTCTGCCCGCAAATCCCTGTTTAACAAACAGGGATTTGCGGGCAGAATGGTGCACAAATCCCCGTTTTTCGGCGCTAATAATTCCATGAATCAGCCCCATAGTATGTTCAACGCCAGGAATGCATTATTTAAACGTGAGTGTATTTATCATGGCATTTACAGGACAAATGTCCATAGGAGGGAGACCGTTAGAACCTGAGGTCTTTTACTATGGGGTACACATTTTGTTAACATGGATCCCTGGTTTAGTGGGTAAGACTGTGAGAATACCTAATCAGTTTCTATTCAGGCCATGGACACCTATGGATGAAGAGGGAGGACAAGCTTTCCCTTAGAGTTACAAGCAGCTATAGTGCAAGGAGAAATAGTTATGCTTGATGGAGTTGATAATGGAGGCAGATGATGGAGCACAGTGATTGCCATAGGAGAGGTTTATAGATTGACTGACGTCACTGACAAGGATATGTTTACGGACCACCTGTCCGATTAAGAAGTAGTATTTGAAATGATGATAGTACGGCAATGTCCTGCATTTTTTTACAGAGACATGACAAAAATACCAGTTTCATTATGTACCACAGGCCTTTATGATGTAGGCCTATTGAAAGGGGTTGTGATTATGATTAAACTGAATCCAGGGCCAATTTTGCATCAAGCACGACAATATCCTATGTCTAGAGAGGCAGACGAGGGTTTTTTTAAGACGATATCCGCCATTATTGGCCAAGGCATTTTAGGGACATCAGAGTCACCATGCAATACTGCAGTGTATCCGATAAAAAAATGTAAAGAGGGGTTGTGGCATTTAATTCAGGACATGCGCCCAATTAATCAGATTGTAAAGGCTGAGTTTTCTCTAGTTCATAATCCAGCAATGATCTTATGTAGTATCCCTATTAAGGCACAATATGTCACTGTGATTGACATGAAAAATGCATTTTTCTCAATCCAGTTGCATAAGGATTCTCAAGATCTGACGTCATTTACATTCAGACAGACTAAGTTAAGAAGCACAAGATTACCCCAGGGGTACTATGAGTCCCCATCCGTTTTCAATAGAGTCCTGCAAATGGACTTAAGCAATATTTATTTGCAAAGTGTTGTGTTGCAATATGTGGATTTTAGTCTGCAGCACCTCAGAGGAAGAGGGCAGATGTGGTTCAGTTCTGCTAATGATTATTCTAGCAGAGAAAGGGTATAAAGTGAATAAAGAGAAATTGCAGCATTGCCAAGAAGAGGTATTATACATGTGGCAGTTAATTTTGTATGAAGCACATGAATGACTCAAGAAGGAGACCTAAGAGAAGTACAAGGGTGGATGATCATGACCTGAATGATTACCTGGATAGTACAGCACATCTAAATCGGACAACTGAATGGACAGATCCAGAAGAAGACGACTATGTCCAAGACACAAAGACAAGACTAAGAGTGCATACCAAAAATCAATTGATCAGATACGTACAGCCTGTAGTAAAAGGAGCTGGTATCAGATGGGAAGGAAACAGGAGACTTGAGAGTCCAGGAAAATAAGCAGAGGAAATTTGAAGATGGAAGATCAGAGATCAAATGCAGATTAGAGGATCAGTGCTTTCACCAGATGGATGGGAAGAAGGTGTGGTCATCTGCAGAGTGTGGGTAGTCATTGGTTTCTACCTAAACAACCATTGACATAGTACAGAATGAAAGCAAGCCTTTATGGACAAGACTTGCTAAACTACTGACATGGGTCGAAGACAAAGGAGGGTCTTTGCAGATAGTGCCTCTGGAAAATGCAAAATTGTGTTTCAGAAACAATGGCACAAGAAATGTTGGAGAGAACGAGAATTGTGGTTGAGTATTTGATGTGCCAGGAATGAGCATTGGAACAGCAGTAATAATGGACTGGGCGTGTGGATCCAGATCTTACATGAAGCTACCCAAAGATTGGGGAGTACGATGCTCTATAGTGAACGTGCATGTTCCAGCGTTGGTAATTCCTAAAAGTGACATGAATATTGGTGACTTTCCAAAAGCAGGTGCTCATCTGAGGAAGAAGAGATCTGTAGCGCTGATAAAATGAATAAAGAGAGAGAACTATTTCTCATCCAAGTCAATAGAAGCTTCTGATTCCATTCCATATGAGAACAGATTGTTTAGTAAGACTTCATCAATATTGTCAGGGACTCAGGTGGGCAGAGACAAGGACAGGCTAGGCGTAGGGGTGTTGTGGGTACTGTTTTGGGCTCTGGAGGGGAGAGACAAACAAAGATGCAACCATACAAAAGGCTGCTTTGCCCCATGTGCAGGAGAAAGGGACTAAAGACTGCGTTTCCCAGCAGCCGGCGCCAAAGGACTACAATCCCCAGCATGCCCAGGGACGTTTTGGGCCAATCAGGAACCAGGAAGGGCGCGGCCGCCCCATCGCGCATGCGCAGAGCCCCGAGCACGGGGCTTGCGCTTGAGACTCCATGCCGACAAGACGTGTGGACCGGAGCTCCAGCAAAACTACACGCGAGGGGCCCAGCCCCACCCGAGCAGCAGCCCGGCCCCTCGCCCACACGAGATAAGTACTCCTCTTGCTCAGGGCCCAAAGGGATCGAGGGGGAAGTGCAGGGGGCGAATGCTTGCCACCCCAGAGCCCCTGCACAGCTACGAAAAAGCTAAGTTTTTAGAACGTCGGCGCTCAACGTGCCGGCAGCATTCTTTTGGGATACATTGACCTGTGTACGGGCGTTTAGCCTTTTGGGGTGTTTCCGCCTCTTGGAGACCAAAGCATATCCGTGAGGCGAAAACACAGCACCGGAGACACCTGCCGCAGTTTTGGGGCACAAATCGATCACGAGGGTCTGCAGGAAGATTGCTTGTGCATTTGAACATGTTTGCAGGGATCTGCAAGGAGATCGCTTGCGTAGCATAGTGCAAAAGCACTATACAGGTCTTGAGAGGGGCATTAGAGAGTGTGCCTGTGTGAGTGAGTCTGCATGAGGTGAATGCAGACAATAACAGAGGGCATGTTCTAATGCTTGTTAATTTCTTTTAGCTTGGACCCTTCGGACGTGCCAAGGACGTGACTGCTCTTCATGGACAGGACACAGAAGACCAGAGCTAAGTTGCATGCTAACTCCTGTACTGTTCCGATGACTTAGGATTAGGCAGAGTTAAACTGTTCTTATGTGCAAATTGGTGCTTATGTGCAAGTAGCTAGTAAGGGCTGAGAACACCAGAACAAAAGTGAGCAGCAACCAAACTTTCCCTGTAGAACTCCCCATTCCCACCCATAACCTCTACCTCACCCTCAATCCGGTTTACCTAATTCCCCCTACCTATCCAATCATCGAGACCCTAACCCTCCTTCCCTGCTCTGGTCCAGGAAACCCGTGTAAGCTCTGACTTGCGGGCTCCACGACCAAAGTGGGGGTGGTTGGTACTGCGTCGCTCCTGCGCCTTGGATTCTGGACTTCGTGACAGAAGCGCAAGCCCACGTAATATTCAGGTGCCCGAGCTACGTGGCCAGCCCCCATTGAAACCATGGAAGAAATAGCCAAAGCCCTGCAGGACTTACAAGGTGAACTGGCAGCCTCTAGGCAGGACTACGCCACCCTGTCCGCACAGGTGCGCAGTTTAGCGGCTCAGACAGCGCCCTTACCTACCCAACCACCCACTCCGGTGCAGGTACACGTAAGTCCGGAGGCAACAGTTCCGTTGGCACCCCCTGAGCGCTACGCTGGAGACCCACAAAAGTTTACCACTTTTATTACTCAGTGTCGTCTCCATTTTCTGACCAAGACTGCAGCCTTTCGGTCTGTTCAGTCCCGAACGGCGTTTGTGATTTCGTACCTCACAGGGGATGCTGCGGCATGGGCAAACCCATTAGTCCAAAAAGACCATGCCATTCTTTATGACTGGGATGAATTCCTGGCGGAATTCGAGAAAATATTTAACCGGCGAGCCGCCACCCTTTGCAAGGATCGGGAACTGTTAAGCCTCAAACAGGGGTCTAAGGAATTAGTGACATACGTCACTCATTTCAATCGGCTGGTAGCGGAAGCCGACTGGCCCCGTGATAAGCGGATGTCCCTCTTTTATCAAGGTTTGAGGGATGACATCAAAGACCTTATTGCCCAGGTAGATCCACAGCCAAGGGGATGTTCAGAGATGATTGATCTGGCCTTACGGCTTGACCATCGAATGGCAGAAAGGCGGGGCGATAAACGAAAGGGAGATTCACGACCCGTGCCTCGGTTGGATCTGTATAGGGGATCCCGGGGGGTGGCGGCCAGATCTGAGGGGGAAGAACCGATGCAGATAGGTTCAGTTCGAGGTCCCCTCACTAAAGAGGAGAAGGAACAAAGGAGGAAGGACGGCCTCTGTATGTACTGTGGCAAGGCTGGGCACTTTGTTCGTGAATGCCCAAGCAAGCCCAAGACCCAGGGAAACGCTTCGGCTCGTCGGTAGTGGGGGTCACCCGATCGAGCCTGTTGAGTAGTAGGGCCCCAATGGCAGGCATTTCGAACTATGCTACGCATGTCACCTTGACGGGTTGTTTGGAGTTCCAAACACAAAAGAAACAGGTCACTATGTTTGTGGACTCGGGAGCGACAGGTAATTTTATTGATGTCCAGTACGTGGTTACCTTAGGTATCCCAGTACAGCAAAAGGCAGACCCGGAACCTGTA
This sequence comes from Ambystoma mexicanum, assembly GCF_040938575.1. Taxonomy (NCBI): domain Eukaryota; kingdom Metazoa; phylum Chordata; class Amphibia; order Caudata; family Ambystomatidae; genus Ambystoma; species Ambystoma mexicanum. The sequence continues at coordinate 927,162,287 of NC_090941.1, forward strand.
CGTGCTGTAGACGGCACTCCTCTCAGCTCAGGGCCCATAACACATAACACTTGTTTGGTGACGTTACAATGCGGAGCTTGGCATAGGGAAAACATTGCCTTTGATATCATTGCCGCCCCGCAATTTGGGCTGATTTTGGGATTACCGTGGCTAAAAAAGCATAACCCCCAAATTCATTGGACCACAGGGTCAATCAGTCTGGACTCACCGCATTGTCTTGAACATTGCCGGCAAGAAAGTACACCTTCAGTGTGTGCTCTCAACGTCTCGGTTAAGCAGGAAATGCGTCCCGAAAGTATACCCCAAGAATACGCAGATTTCATGGACGTGTTTAACAAACAGGCTGCAGAATCATTACCCCCACATCGGCCCTTTGACTGCAGAATAGATCTGGAGCCTGGGGCTACTCTACCGTGTAGTCGTATATATGCCCTAACGGAGGCAGAAAACAATCACCTCCAAGAGTACATAGCTACGAATTTAAAGAATGGATTTATTCGCCACTCGAATTCGCCAGTGTCCTCCCCTTTGTTCTTCGTACCGAAGAAGTCTGGAGAACTCCGGACTTGCATAGATTACCGCAGAGTGAACCAGATAACCATTAAGAACCGTTATCCGCTTCCTCTCATCCCGGTTCTTTTGGATCAAGTTAGGGACGCGACAATCTACACCAAGTTGGACCTTCGAGGCGCTTACCATCTTGTGCGGGTGCGTGAGGGAGACGAATGGAAAACCGCCTTCCGGACCAAGTTCGGATTGTACGAATATCAGGTTATGCCATTCGGTCTCTGTAACGCCCCCGCTGCTTTCCAACACTTCCTGGATGAGGTCCTTAGAGAATATTTAGATGTATGTGCGGTAGTGTACATAGATGACATCCTAATATATTCTCAAAATCTCCAGGAACATGTCCAACATGTACGCGCAGTTTTGCAAAAGCTGCGAGAATACCACCTTTATGCAAAACTGGAGAAGTGCGAGTTCCATTGTACCACCGTGGAATTTCTAGGCTACTTCCTGACCCCAACCGGCGTACAAATGGACAAGAAAAAGGTGCAGGCAATCTTGGATTGGGCTCCCCCTACCAGTGTGAAAGAGATTCAGTCATTCTTGGGGTTTGCGAACTTCTACAGACGCTTCGTAAAGAACTTTTCTGCATTGGTCACTCCAATCACGAGGCTTCTCCGTAAAGGCTGCCCTTTTGAGTGGGACACATCGGCCGACCAGGGGTTTCGACAGCTCAAAAAGGCCTTCACCGACGCCCCGGTACTGAAACACCCGGATTTGTCTAGACCTTTTGTAGTGGAAACGGACGCCTCTAGCTACGCTCTAGGTGCTATCCTGTCCCAGCGGGATCCTCAGACAGGCCTGCTACATCCCGTGGCCTACTTCTCAAGGAAACTACTCCCAGCTGAACAGAACTATATCATTGCCGATCGGGAATTGTTGGCAATTAAGGCAGCTCTTGGTGAGTGGCGACACTACCTGATGGGGGCACGTCATACCACCACGATCATAACGGACCATCGTAACCTCCAGTTTATAAGAACCGCCAAGACGTTGAGCCCGCGCCAATTGCGATGGGCTCAATACTTTGCCGAGTTTGATTTCATCATAACGTATAGACCCGGAGCCAACAATCGGAAGGCAGACATATTGTCACGATATCCCGAGTCAGCAGAGCGAGAGGCAGGCATTACACCACAACCTATTGTTCCCCCAACACGTATCGTTGGAGCTACTTCTGATTTCTTTGAGGCCGTATTAAAAGACCTCACTATGCAGGACGTCCATCAGTGGTGCAAACAAGATCCTCAGAATACTTTCGTTGAGGGACTCCCCTACCATGGGTCAGCCTTGTACTTGCCCACTAAGCAACTACGGGAAAAGGGCTTATCTTGGTGACACGATTCGTCATTGGCAGGACACCCGGGAAAGTCAAAAACTCAGGAGTTGGTGGCTAGACATTTCTGGTGGCCCAAGTGGCGGCACGATGTTCTGCAGTATGTGTCTCAATGCGAGGTGTGTGCTCGAAATAAAGCTAGTCACCAAAAACCTGCTGGGCTCCTTCATCCTCTACCGACCCCCTCGGTGCCATGGCATACGATCACCATGGACCTTATTGTGGATCTTCCCGAGGTTCAGGAATTCACTTCTGTATTGGTAATTGTGGATACCTTTTCGAAAATGGCTCACTTCATCCCATGTAAGGGAGTCCCGACTGCTGGTGCAATTGCCGAATTAGTTCTGCAAAACATAGTCCGCCTTCATGGCCTACCCTATTGTGTGGTCACAGATAGGGGTCCACAGTTCACCTCTCGCTTCTGGCGTGAGTTTTGCAAGATTCTGGGAATGGAAGTCCGCTTGTCGTCCGGATACCATCCCGAGACAGATGGCCAGACAGAACGCGTGAATCAATGCCTAGAGCAGTATTTACGGTGTTTTGCCACAAGTAGGGAGACAACCTGGGTCCAGCATACTTGGTTGGCAGAATTGGCATATAATAACGCCACACATGCATCCACCAAAAAGACTCCGTTCTACTGCCTTTATGGGCGACATCCACGGATCCTCCCAGTGGCCATTCCAGTTTCAGGATTTGAATTGCCTACGTTGGCTGGACAACGGTTGGGCATAGAGCAGGTTTGGAAGGAGGTGCAGGAGAATCTCACAAAGGCCAAGGACGCATATAAGCGCTATGCAGATAAGCGTCGTCGACCCAGCCCACTTTACTGTGTAGGAGATAGAGTGTGGTTATCCACTCGCAACCTTCGCATGGAAGGACCCAGGAAATTACAACCCCGATATTTGGGCCCATTCCCAATAGTTAAAATTGTGAACCCTGTTGCAGCTAAATTGACCTTACCTCCCCAAATGAAGGTACATCCCACTTTCCACACTTCCCTCCTGAAACCCGCTCCACATGGGACAATTGCTAGAAAACCACCTCCCGTTATGGTGCAAGGGGAACCTGAGTATGAGGTTCGAGCAATATTAAACTCTAAACAAGATAAAAAGGGCCAGGTGTTTTACCTCATTGACTGGGTGGGGTATGGCCCTGAGGAACGCTCTTGGGAACCCTCCCAGCATGTACATGCCCCCAGGTTGCTGCGTGCTTTTCACAGGAATTATCCTGGTAAACCCGGAACAACTGCCTTCTGTGGGAGGGGGAGTACTGTCAGGGACTCAGGTGGGCAGAGACAAGGACAGGCTAGGCGTAGGGGTGTTGTGGGTACTGTTTTGGGCTCTGGAGGGGAGAGACAAACAAAGATGCAACCATACAAAAGGCTGCTTTGCCCCATGTGCAGGAGAAAGGGACTAAAGACTGCGTTTCCCAGCAGCCGGCGCCAAAGGACTACAATCCCCAGCATGCCCAGGGACGTTTTGGGCCAATCAGGAACCAGGAAGGGCGCGGCCGCCCCATCGCGCATGCGCAGAGCCCCGAGCACGGGGCTTGCGCTTGAGACTCCATGCCGACAAGACGTGTGGACCGGAGCTCCAGCAAAACTACACGCGAGGGGCCCAGCCCCACCCGAGCAGCAGCCCGGCCCCTCGCCCACACGAGATAAGTACTCCTCTTGCTCAGGGCCCAAAGGGATCGAGGGGGAAGTGCAGGGGGCGAATGCTTGCCACCCCAGAGCCCCTGCACAGCTACGAAAAAGCTAAGTTTTTAGAACGTCGGCGCTCAACGTGCCGGCAGCATTCTTTTGGGATACATTGACCTGTGTACGGGCGTTTAGCCTTTTGGGGTGTTTCCGCCTCTTGGAGACCAAAGCATATCCGTGAGGCGAAAACACAGCACCGGAGACACCTGCCGCAGTTTTGGGGCACAAATCGATCACGAGGGTCTGCAGGAAGATTGCTTGTGCATTTGAACATGTTTGCAGGGATCTGCAAGGAGATCGCTTGCGTAGCATAGTGCAAAAGCACTATACAGGTCTTGAGAGGGGCATTAGAGAGTGTGCCTGTGTGAGTGAGTCTGCATGAGGGGAATGCAGACAATAACAGAGGGCATGTTCTAATGCTTGTTAATTTCTTTTAGCTTGGACCCTTCGGACGTGCCAAGGACGTGACTGCTCTTCATGGACAGGACACAGAAGACCAGAGCTAAGTTGCATGCTAACTCCTGTACTGTTCCGATGACTTAGGATTAGGCAGAGTTAAACTGTTCTTATGTGCAAATTGGTGCTTATGTGCAAGTAGCTAGTAAGGGCTGAGAACACCAGAACAAAAGTGAGCAGCAACCAAACTTTCCCTGTAGAACTCCCCATTCCCACCCATAACCTCTACCTCACCCTCAATCCGGTTTACCTAATTCCCCCTACCTATCCAATCATCGAGACCCTAACCCTCCTTCCCTGCTCTGGTCCAGGAAACCCGTGTAAGCTCTGACTTGCGGGCTCCACGACCAAAGTGGGGGTGGTTGGTACTGCGTCGCTCCTGCGCCTTGGATTCTGGACTTCGTGACAAATATTCACATTAATCTTCATGCCCAGGATCCAGAAAGATGCAAATACTAAGTGGTTACAAATAACCAGATGGGAGTTGTTGCAGATGATCAACACTACCATAAAGGGATTCACTGCTATCAAAGAAGAGCTGAGAGTCATACGACTGATGACTCTTCTGAATAGAGATGTACTGAACATGATTACAGTCATGGATGGAGGTGAATGTGCCAAAATTGGAGACTCATGTTGCTCATTTATACCTTCTCATGATGACGAGAATGGCACCTTGACATAGGCCATAGAGATACTGACGAAGCTACACATCCAGATGGTAGACAAAGTGGAAGATATTGCTGATGAAAGTTGGTTTGGATTACTCTTTTCGTGGGTTCCACAATGGATGACAGATATGTTCAAGTTTCTTGGAGCCTTGATAGTGATGCAGTTGCTTGTAATTCTGTGTAATCAGATTGGCTATTTCACAATGTAAGAAGACTGCAAAGAAAGGTATAGGGTTGACAATCATGACTGATGTTGAATCAGGATGGAAGATTAAAGAGCTAACAGATGAAGACATCAGAGATTATGTGAAAGCCAGCATCCATGCACCTGAGGTAATGAAATTCCTATGCACAACGAACCATAAGAAGTATGTGGGGAAATTGATTTACTGCAGTCCAAGTGGACAGTACATACTTATGAGCTGGAGCAAAGATGAGCATGTGAAATCGGCTAGATGCCTGAAAGGAGTAATAAAGATATAGTTCCCGAAACAGCATTTCTTCAGAAAAGGATGTCTAGGTGTGAAGGATGATGGGAGAGTGGTTGATGAATTGCCCATAGGGGGGAGTGCAGAGAAGGAGCCATGCACCCCCACCTCAAGCATCGCGCCAATGTTTCCTATATGCTGGGAACCAGAATGTGAAATATGTGCGGTGCCAGTGAAGATACCAATACCAAGGAGAATCATGGAAGCAAGGTTCCCATTGAGAAAGCCATACCTGGTACACGTCAATATGAGGTCCATTTGAATGAAATGCCAGAAGAAGTATGAAAAGTGAGCAAAAGAGCAGAGTGGTGACGTCACATGAAGCATTACTGACGCACCCAGAAGAGATGCAGAGACAAGAGAATATAGACATTCTATAGGTGTTAAGAAAGTATTGAAGATAGGCAACATTTCAGAGTTGAGATGAAGATGTTTATTTTACAGAAAAGATTAAGATATCAAGTCATTTTACGCGTGTACAGATGGAAAGAAACGCAAGCAGACAAAGTATTCTTAAGGCTAGCTATGTAGTGATTAGATTGTGGCACGTGCAAACATATATATATATATATATATATGTAGGAGTGAGTGAACTATGGATGATTCCACTATGCATTTTAGCAGAGCTGGCCCAGAAAAAGGAAGGCTTTTCCAGTGTGTCACAGCTGAAAAGCAATTGAATTACAGAGGTGAATAAAGAAAGGCGAGGCTGGACCAGTCCCAAGAACAGGGACGTCATTTCACCAAAATGTCAGGGGTAGCGGAAGTGATATTTCACGTCCCTTGACCCCCTGATGACATCACAGGAAGTGATGTCATTTGACCCCGCCCCAAAGTAATATCGCAGGTAGCGATGGAACACGGCATTTCACCCGTTGACAAACCAGGAAGTGGCATCACATAGCATTATACACTACGAAAAATATAGTTACGATATCACTCTGTGATGTACATTTCATACAAGAATGGATCGCCATATGTATCATTAAGATCAGTGTGTATAGGCCCATATTACTAAATTACTGTGTATGCAAGCAGACGTCCATGAGCATATGATAATGATGTGTTATTATATAGCATTTACGCTTAGGCGCTTTATATAGAAAAAATATACACCCAATATCACCCAACCTGTGTTGGTAGTCATTTATCGACCTCAGAAGGATGAAAGGCTGAGTGAGGTCTTTAAGAACAGACTAAATCAGTGACTCACCCCCTGGAGTGTGCCTGAAATAAACATTTAATGAGCCTAGCAACTATTGTATAGAATTCCAGAAAGACACATTATTTGGTATTCCTATTCTTTCTTATTTAGGGTCACTGCTGAAAGTGTTAGACTTGTGGCACTCCTGTTCTTAATTTTCTTCTTTTTTTTTTTATTAAGGGGCCTGAACAAGAAAGCCAGCAACCCCAGAAGTAAAGAGCCACAGCCCAGGAGTTTGTAAAAATTTTCTTTTTTTTTAGAGGTCGCAAGACAGACCACAGGAGTCTGGTGACCCTTAAATGATGTTCCTGCCCAAGAAGCCAAGGTCGTTCTGGGCTGGAGTGATAATACAGTATCTGCAACCGTGTGAAAAGAACAAACTCCTGTTAAGAAGACGGGCACGAAAACAATGAAAGCATCAGAGGTTCATTAAATAATAGTATTTTAAATGCACCAAAGCTCAAAACCATGGTCTTCAGTCATGTGGATGGCTAACAATAGACAATCGTGATGAGCTACACCTACACAAGGAGACACCCTTTTATTCTCAGGCATGAACCACAAAATCAAGGACAATATTCAAAGGGTTAATTGACTGGCAGACAGTAGTGTGATGATATATAGCAGGCTAATTGGTGGGAAGCTATGGTCAAGACCAACCCACCAGCACCTGGATGCCAGCCTGCATGCTGCTGGCGTATGGGGAAAAGTACTGATGGATGTAAGGGTGGCAACCAATTATAGAGGGCCACATAGTAAAAAGCCCTATAGTTTGTGTAACCAATGGGACATGGTGTATTCAATGACGTTCATCGTAACCTGTTTGAGAGGAGGGCTTAGTTGCCATACCTGGTACTAGAGACTCTATCATTTTCTTAGATAAGTATGGAATGTATACCTAGATGTTCTCCCTAATCCTATCACTTTCTCCAATAGTTTTTTAAGTTTGCCGCTCAGGATGATGTCAGCAACCACGTAGGTTCATGTCAGTAATGACGAGTTTTTACTATATAAAATGCTTTGCTGAGAGACCATGCTATGAGACGTCCGTTGATGTCCGTTGTACTCCATGTTTTATACAATTGTAAATAAAACAGCTTTGATTTGCCAACTTCCTGCATCCCCATCAATCTCAAAGTATTGCTACCTCATCTTAAAGGGCTGGGTCAAGAACCCTGTTTCATATCCATTAATATATTAGTGTTAGTAGGATGAATATTTAGTTTGAGATAGTCCGCTTATTTGGAACACTAATAAAGACACCACCTATAAGTCTCCCCTCAATGGATGTTTTTGTGCATTCACACATTGGCCCTCATTACGACCCTGGCGCAAAGCGAAAAACGATGGCGGTAAACGATTACCGCCATCGTCTTCCGCTAGGGCCGATTACGACCCGTGACCGTAAACTACGATGTCATTAGCGGCATCGTAGCTAACGCTGCCGCTGACTGCGCCAAGGGCGCGCTCACGCGAACATCCACACCGTACTTAGCGCCATGCCGGAAAAGGTACGCGAATGCCGACCCTAGCGGACATGCCCCTAACGCCATCACCCAGCCCGTTAAGTACCTTACCGCCATGTTGCTAATTACGCCATCGCGAACCAACCGTAAAGGGCCATGTAAAGTGAATGCAGCTGCCACAGGTGCACAGAAACAGCACAGGTGAAGGCAATACAGACTCAGGAAGTACAAAAAGAGCACACCCCACCCCTTCCCACACCCAGTCACACTCCACAATGATACCAATAGGACTAGCAATGTTTGGGCTGGAGGACCTGATAGCAATGCGAGTGCTACAACAGCAACTACAACAACAACAACAACAACAACAACAGGCTGCACAGAGGAGACGCAGGAGGAGAAGGAGGGCAAGGCAGGCCCAGCAAGCCCCACCAGCACAGCCAGTGCCACCACGCAGGCAGCCCCCAATCCCACGCATCAGAGCCAGCCCATTCAACCTCACCGCTGAGCAGATCCACACCCTGTACCGACTGGACCGGGACACCATCACCACCATTGTGGACATGATACACAACGACATTGTCAGCATGATTGAAACACCCACTGCCACCCCCCCCCCCTACTGAAGGTAGTGTCCGTGTTCCACTTCCTGGCCACAGGCAGCTACCAGCACACAGTGGGGCACTTGCATTGCATATCACAACCATTATTCTCGCGTACACTGATGCAAGTGCTCGATGCCCTCCTCAAGCACACAGATGACCACATCTCATTACCACGGTCTGCCCAGGAGATTGCCAACACCAAAGTGGGTTTCCATGCACTGGCCGGCATACCTGGTTGCATTGGTGCCATTGACTGCACCCATGTTGAATTGGTGGTCCCACATGCCATGGAGGTACCGTACAGCAACCGTAAACATTTCCACTCAATCAACGTGCAAATGGTCTGTGACTCCAACAGGATCATCACACATTGTTCTGCCAGATTCTCCGGATCAACCCATGATTCAATGGTCCTTCGGAACTGTTAGGCAGAAACCTGTGCAGTTCCCTTGGGGAACACTGCAAAAGATTTAAGACTACAGGTAGAGCAGTAAACCCCTTTGGTAGCAGTCTGTACCACCCAGATTTACCTGGTAGCTGTGGCTGAGCAGTCCGACTTCTCTCAAGAAGAGTTAGGCAGTATGTAAAGTATACACAATATGTACCAAAACACAATAGCACAAGCAAACACTGACCAGAGCTTGGTTTCAAAAGTATATAGTTATTTATTTAAAATACACATAAGTTAAAAACACTCTAGCAAAAATATAGTAAAAGTACTTCAACACAGTTATAATGAAAGTAGATTCAATCCTTTCTCCTATCTAGACAACTCTAGGTAAAACACCACTTAATTAAAACAGAGGTGAGTGCTTAACGTTAGATGACACTCTAGTAGTTTCCAAGAAAGGGAGAGAAAAAGTAGAAATGGGTTAGACACACCACTCTAAGGTCCAGAGCACTTGCAATAGGCTTACAGAAGAATAAAGTCACAGGTGAGCAAAAGTCACTAGGCAGGGCCCACTCTTAGAGTAGCCGGAGCGAAAATGTGCCCAAGATCACACTGTTAGTTAGAGATTCAAAGTCTTGCAAAGAGTCAAAAAGAGGTTAGAGTGGCTCAGAAAGTTTAGCCAAAGTGTCCCAGGCACTCCCAGGTTCGAAAGCCGGGGACTAAATCTACCCCGTACAGTCGGTAGCAAGGGAAGCCAGGCAGAACACGGTACCTTAAGCGGAAAGGATCCTCCAGCGGTGGCAGTTGTTCCAGGCAGTGGCAGCAGGGCTCGACGTCGGTCAGGGGAGAAGAAGTTCTCGCTGAAGAGCAGAAGAAGAGGGTCGTTGCACTGCCCGGGAAGAAACCAGCCGCGGAGTCCTCCGGTTAAAGGGTTGGTGCCGACTTTCGCGGTATGGGGGTAAAGTGTGGTATTCCGGTTGCCGGGGTGCTTGGCACAGGCAAGGCGGCCACGAGATACCTCAAAGAACGGAAAGAAGGCGAAAACTGGTTGTCCCCACCAGTCAAGGGAAGGAGCCACTCCGTTAAGAGTTCTCCTCGGTCGTCGGGAAAAAGTGGTGAGACGGTTCAGCAGGGCTCCACCGGGTGGTGTCGTCGAAGCAGGTCGGCTCAGCTCTTCCCTCGTCGGATTCTTGGTCCTGTGGCGACTTCTGAAGTCCCAGTCCCCAAAGCCCTGCTTTTATGCAGCAAACCCCCATTCACCCAGCCTAGCTGTCACTCAACCATGCTAAGTGGTGAGCCGGGCGGCTCACCACTTGGGCCAATCAGGACGGAGTGCGACTTGAGTTACCAAGGTAACTCAGTCCAGGGTGCCTAAATCCCCCTCCACCCCTCCTAAGTACCCCAGACAGAGTGGCACCACTTTGGAGGGCTTCTGTGGAGAAGCCCGCCAAAAGTGGAACAAAGGGCTCCACTTTGGGTCAGAGTTACAGAGGCGAACACCAACGCCATTTTAGAATCAAGTTTTGGCAAAAAGTCCCAACCGGAGTTATAAAAATAAATATATAAACCGGTGGTATGTTTAAGGCTACCGTAAATAAATAATTAAATGTGTTAGCCTAAAACAATGGGAAATCCCATAGGGAAATATTCGCGGTCGAATATAAAAAGTAGTTTCCACTGCCACCAGCCAAAACTCGATCAGGGGGGACGGAGACGTGCCCCCTCGACTAACAGACCCTGGGGCAATCGAATTGCCCCAGCCAGTACGTCCACAATATGATGGTTTGTACTGGTTCTGTTCAGGATTCAAGACTAGCAAAGTCTTTGGTGACTTTACATGCCCTGGGAGACAGTAGTCAGTCCCAGGGTATGGAGTCTATGTTGGGGAGTCCCTAGGACACCCCTGGGTCACGGCACAGAGGGTGCTGTGTGACCCACATCACAAAAATACATGAGGCCCTATGGAGTAAAAGACCCCATAGCCCATTCAACACAAGGTTTAACCAAGAAAACACACTTCAACATGTCCAAGAGTGAGGGTAAAAGAGTCTCACTCTTGGCAGGAGAAAAAATTAAACCCCAGAAATCCAGCAAAGCTGCTGGGGGACTCACTAGGTAGGGAAATTCAGCCTAAACAGAGAATTCTCCCTAACACTCGCCCCCCCCAGACTAAGGGACAGGAGGATTTAATCCACTCCTGGATGAACCTCATACCTCTAGTCGATGATATACATCCTAGAGAGTCCATCAGCATTTTGATGGTGACACCTTGACCTTTGCTTAAGGGAGAACTCAAAGGTTTTCTTTTGCAAGCTAAAGGACCTACAAACCCTTTGAGGAACATCAGTCTTTTTGTTATAGGGGATCTGGTTGACCAGTCCCTCAGAAGTTGGTACAACTTCTGAACCTATGTTAGGCTTTTTGAAGGGGTCCTTATAAAGGATTCCCTTAGATCTAGAGGGGCCTCCAAGGTTCCTCACCACCTCTCTTGTGGGAGCAGGTTGGGTCTTAGGCCTCTTGGTTGGAGGGGTTGGGGTTAGGCAATGTACCTGCTTCCCCTTCCTCTTAGATCTACCCTTACCTATTTTAGGAGTTTCCCCCCTAATATTAGGATTTGAGTTGGGGTCTTCAGTAGAAGGTCCAACAGTCTGAAGGTTTTTGGCCTTAGACTTTTCTTTTCTGGTTTTCCACCAGCACTGAGAATTACCAGTTCTCTCAGGTCCAGATAGGGGCCTAGTTGGTCTATCCACCTCTTCCTCAGAAGCAGGGGGAGTCAGAGACTCTGAGACTAGGGGAACAAGGGTGGAGCTTGGTTGGGGCTCCCATGTTCCTAGCATACTATCCTGAACTGTGCCTGGGTTAGAGGTCAACTTACTAAAACCAGGGCTTGTAGTGGGGTTCTCAGTAGAGGGTCCCACAGGCTTAGAAGGGTCCTTCAAGGTAGCCTTTCTAGCCAATTTGGTTAAGTTCTGCTTCTCCATACTGGGAGGCCTGGGGGTATGTGACACTACTCCTAGAGTTCTTAGGTCATTCCCTAACAGGACCTTCCCAGGTACCTCAGTCTGAACACTGACAGGGATCCTCACTGTCATGTTGTTACACTGAATGAGGGCTGGTAGAATAGGAACCATTTGGACAGGGCCTCCAGACATCTTAGTGGGACCTTTGGGTGCTTTGGCCACATCCTCAGGTTGAAAGAAGCTTTCATCCACTACTGTTCTGCTGGCCCCAGTGTCTCTCCTGGCAGGAGTATCCTGGCCATTGACAAGAACACTGTCCACATAATACACCTTAGAGTTAACAGGTAGGGAGTTATACACAACCCTATTCTGGGGACTAACCAGACCCATAGGCTCTAAGTTTACAGTTGCTTGAAGACCCAAGGGTTCTTCAGCAAAGAGTTCAAAGTGGGCACTAGCCATCTGTACTTCATCCTCAGGAGTGAAGGCTAAGGAGACTGTGCTGATCCCTGCAGGTTTACCCTTGCACTTGGGATCTCCTTTGATATGGTCAGTACCCTGACAGACATAGCATTGTCCAAATGCTCTCTGGAAGGGTGGCTTGTTCTGACCTCCTTCTGGCTTGTGGCCAGAAGGTACAGTAGCCTGACTAGGTTTCCCATGTGGCTTACCCTGGTTATTTTGTGGTTTGGGGCCCTCTTTGGGATAGGAATTATTAGAATTCTCTCTGGAGTCCTTTTTAGGCTGTTTCTCCCCATCCTTCTTCTGAGTTACCCCAGAATCCTTGTGAGTGGCCCTGTTGGCAACCCACAAGTCAGCAGCCTTAGCTAGCTTCCTAGGATCCAATTCCTGTGAATCAGCCAAGTGTTGTCTGAGCTCAGGAGAGCAGGCATCATAAATAGTCTCCAACATAAACAAATTCTTCATACCTTCATAAGTGTTCACCTTGTAACCCTTAATCCATCCCTCTAAGTTTTTCAAACATTCACTCACCCAGGTAGCCCAAGGGGTACCATCATGCTTTTTGAGGCTCCTAAACCTCTTAAGATACTGGGAAGGGGTCTTCCCAAACCTAGCTATCAAGGCTAGTTTCACACATTCATAGTCCTTCCTATCCTCCTCCCCCATCTCCATTACCACATCAGTTGCAACAGGGGGAAGCCTAGAGAACAACCAGGTGAGTAAGTCATTTCCTGTGATGTTCTGGAGCCCATGATTATATTCAAACAGAGACAACCAATCCAACACATCCAACTTAGGCTCATACATACCAACCAATTCTTTAGGCATCCGGGGTCTTTTAGGACTGGAACTTCTAGAGGAGCCAGAGAGAGAAACATTCTCAACAGATAATTTCTTCATTTCTAAGTCATACTTGAGCTCCATTTCCCTTAGCCTTAGTTCTTTGTCAGTTTGAGCATTAAGTTTCTTATACTCCAATTCTAGCTTCATTTTCTCCAGTTCAAAGTACTGAGGACTAAATGTGGGACCTGGTAAAGGTCCAGTAGGTACAGCAGGTAGAGCAGGCAGAGGCCTAGGGGGGACAGTTACAACAGCCTCACCCTCCTCTTCTGACTCTTCCTCAGAAACATCAACATTTTGCTCCATGTTAACTTCAACACTGTCATCTACAGTCGCTGGAGTGGTAGGTTCCTCTGAACCATCACCCAGACTTTGGTTAGCTAACAATCTTTCAATCAGCTCCATTTTCTTGCCCTTAGTCAGGAGATCCTTATGTTTACAGAGCACTCTTAAACAATCAGCAGTTTTGGCTGCAAGGGACTCTTGACTATAGCTTTCTATAACTGACATGTTAGAGGTTTTACTTTTTCAGTGCTAAGCTTTGTGGTTAGTTGCACTAAGGTATCTAAAGCACAATAAAATGTATACTCAATACAAATCCCACCGCTGTACACCAGTGTTAGGCAGAAACCTGTGCAGTTCCCTTGGGGAACACTGCAAAAGATTTAAGACTACAGGTAGAGCAGTAAACCCCTTTGGTAGCAGTCTGTACCACCCAGATTTACCTGGTAGCTGTGGCTGAGCAGTCCGACTTCTCTCAAGAAGAGTTAGGCAGTATGTAAAGTATACACAATATGTACCAAAACACAATAGCACAAGCAAACACTGACCAGAGCTTGGTTTCAAAAGTATATAGTTATTTATTTAAAATACACATAAGTTAAAAACACTCTAGCAAAAATATAGTAAAAGTACTTCAACACAGTTATAATGAAAGTAGATTCAATCCTTTCTCCTATCTAGACAACTCTAGGTAAAACACCACTTAATTAAAACAGAGGTGAGTGCTTAACGTTAGATGACACTCTAGTAGTTTCCAAGAAAGGGAGAGAAAAAGTAGAAATGGGTTAGACACACCACTCTAAGGTCCAGAGCACTTGCAATAGGCTTACAGAAGAATAAAGTCACAGGTGAGCAAAAGTCACTAGGCAGGGCCCACTCTTAGAGTAGCCGGAGCGAAAATGTGCCCAAGATCACACTGTTAGTTAGAGATTCAAAGTCTTGCAAAGAGTCAAAAAGAGGTTAGAGTGGCTCAGAAAGTTTAGCCAAAGTGTCCCAGGCACTCCCAGGTTCGAAAGCCGGGGACTAAATCTACCCCGTACAGTCGGTAGCAAGGGAAGCCAGGCAGAACACGGTACCTTAAGCGGAAAGGATCCTCCAGCGGTGGCAGTTGTTCCAGGCAGTGGCAGCAGGGCTCGACGTCGGTCAGGGGAGAAGAAGTTCTCGCTGAAGAGCAGAAGAAGAGGGTCGTTGCACTGCCCGGGAAGAAACCAGCCGCGGAGTCCTCCGGTTAAAGGGTTGGTGCCGACTTTCGCGGTATGGGGGTAAAGTGTGGTATTCCGGTTGCCGGGGTGCTTGGCACAGGCAAGGCGGCCACGAGATACCTCAAAGAACGGAAAGAAGGCGAAAACTGGTTGTCCCCACCAGTCAAGGGAAGGAGCCACTCCGTTAAGAGTTCTCCTCGGTCGTCGGGAAAAAGTGGTGAGACGGTTCAGCAGGGCTCCACCGGGTGGTGTCGTCGAAGCAGGTCGGCTCAGCTCTTCCCTCGTCGGATTCTTGGTCCTGTGGCGACTTCTGAAGTCCCAGTCCCCAAAGCCCTGCTTTTATGCAGCAAACCCCCATTCACCCAGCCTAGCTGTCACTCAACCATGCTAAGTGGTGAGCCGGGCGGCTCACCACTTGGGCCAATCAGGACGGAGTGCGACTTGAGTTACCAAGGTAACTCAGTCCAGGGTGCCTAAATCCCCCTCCACCCCTCCTAAGTACCCCAGACAGAGTGGCACCACTTTGGAGGGCTTCTGTGGAGAAGCCCGCCAAAAGTGGAACAAAGGGCTCCACTTTGGGTCAGAGTTACAGAGGCGAACACCAACGCCATTTTAGAATCAAGTTTTGGCAAAAAGTCCCAACCGGAGTTATAAAAATAAATATATAAACCGGTGGTATGTTTAAGGCTACCGTAAATAAATAATTAAATGTGTTAGCCTAAAACAATGGGAAATCCCATAGGGAAATATTCGCGGTCGAATATAAAAAGTAGTTTCCACTGCCACCAGCCAAAACTCGATCAGGGGGGACGGAGACGTGCCCCCTCGACTAACAGACCCTGGGGCAATCGAATTGCCCCAGCCAGTACGTCCACAATATGATGGTTTGTACTGGTTCTGTTCAGGATTCAAGACTAGCAAAGTCTTTGGTGACTTTACATGCCCTGGGAGACAGTAGTCAGTCCCAGGGTATGGAGTCTATGTTGGGGAGTCCCTAGGACACCCCTGGGTCACGGCACAGAGGGTGCTGTGTGACCCACATCACAAAAATACATGAGGCCCTATGGAGTAAAAGACCCCATAGCCCATTCAACACAAGGTTTAACCAAGAAAACACACTTCAACATGTCCAAGAGTGAGGGTAAAAGAGTCTCACTCTTGGCAGGAGAAAAAATTAAACCCCAGAAATCCAGCAAAGCTGCTGGGGGACTCACTAGGTAGGGAAATTCAGCCTAAACAGAGAATTCTCCCTAACAGGAACTCCACAATACCACGCTACATGGAGCGACATGCAGGCCCAAGATCCTACCTACTCGGTGAGTCTAATGTCATGAGCATGGAAATGCAAAGTGGGTGTTGAATGACGTACCAATGCATATTTCATCTGGCAGATACAGGGGGGTGATGCATACGTCACATGGGTGCAACTAGCAGTAGCCAGATCATTCCATGTGGCAGCACTGACGTCAACAGAGTAGTGTACACATTATGCCTGACCTAATCATCCCAACATGTGAATGAAAGTGTATCCCAAAAACGACACAACCATCTGCAAGTGCATTGTGCAAATTGTGACCGCATTGACCCTAAAGAAAACCACCAACATGCACGTCACCATGCACCAACTACTGAAAGGCCTGTCCCCCACAACTGCGCACAAATGAGGCACATGACAGACAGGAACATCAATGCACCACTACAAGACCCACAAACTGTCCCCATTGACACCAGTAATGCTCACTGGGGTCATAATGAGCCAGACATCAATGTTGCTATCATGTGAGCTTCAAGCTCACAGGACACGTGCAAGGTCACATGAATGACGGCCTGAACAGACACAGTGGATGGCCATTCACAAGGCAATCGTCCCCCCTGCATTGTGTTTTTGCATGCAAAACAGTACATGAGAGGCATGAACACATACTGGTTGCACAGTGTAAATCCATTAGCACAACTCTAATTGGTGCACAGTAACAGTCGGAATCAAGGCATGGTTGTGCGTCATGTTCACAAATCAATCTCGTTCCTGACACATTCATTTCTCACATTTTACAGGTGATGCGGGCTATCCCCTGAAGAGGTGGCTCCTCACACCAGTGCGGAACCCATCGAACCAGCATGAGGAGGACTACAACCGTGCCCATGCACGTACCCGTGTGGTGATAGAGCAGGCTTTTGGCCTACTGAAGGCACGTTTCCGCTGCCTCAGCAGGTCTGGCGGGGCACTCCTGTACCGCCATGAGAAGGTTGCAAAGATCGTCACGGCATGTGTCATGCTACACAATATGTGCATCAGACGAAAAGTGCCTCTGCCCCCTGACGCAGAACCACAACCACCTGATGATGGGGATGATGATGATGGGGATGGGGCAGCACCTCAGGGAGGCAGCGATGCACAGGAGGGGCATATAATGCGTCAGAATGTCATTGACCGATACTTCTAGCACACACCGCGTGTGTGTAACATATGGATGGCACTTGGGGCACTGTGTGTGTCTGGTATGTCAACACTGTGGACTGTAAAACAATAAAGCACACATACGCAATGAGCAATGTCCACACATTTCGTTTGTGAGAAATGAAAACGTGTATTGTTCTTCTGAATAGGTATAACAGAACCCCTCCCCCTCCCCCTGAACACTCCAACACACCCAATTCCCCCCTCTCCCCCCCTGAACACTCCAACACACCCAATTCCTCCCTCCCGCTCCCCCCTAGAACACTCCAACACACCCAATTCCCCCCTCCCCCTCCCCCCCTGTACACTCCAACACACCCAATTCCCCCCTCCCCCTCCCCCCTGAACACCCTGCAAACATGTGACAGTGCCCATGGTGAAGTGTGTATAGTTTTGCACACTATTGACTGCCCCCTCTCCCGGAACCTGGGGCCCCCCTGCCTGTGCTCCTCAGGGTCCTGGATGACCTGCGGACGGGAGTGGCTTGTGCTGAACTTACAGCTGAGGATGTACCGGGCTGCTCAGTACGGCATGTGTCCAAAATTGTCTGGATGAGCTGGCTCATCATCTGCCGCACTGCAGCAAGTTCGGTGCATATGTCCCTGCTGGCAGTTTGGATGGCAGACCTGATGCCATCAGCACTCCTCTCCATGGCTGCACTGGCACTTCCACATTCTGCAACATGCTGCGTGAGGAGTGTGCGCAGTACTTCCTGCCTGTTGGCAATCTGCTCCAGCGACAGCTGGAAATCTGGCCCAATGGAGGGTGCCAATGGGGGACCAATGGGACTACTCCCATCTTCCCCAACTCCCACTGGGCTTGGAGTTGCTGGCCATGAATTAGCAGGCAATTGGCCCTGGGTGTCATCTCCATGATGGCTGATTGGGGATAGGTGTGGTGAGTGAAGTTGCGTGTTGTGGTCAAGTCCAGTGTCATCCTCCACATCACTATCGGAGCAGGCAGCGATGGCTGCAGTCTCCCCAACAGTACTGCTCCCTGCTGACACATTGCCCTCAGTGGGCAACAGTGGGTGTTGTTGGGGTGAAGGCGCTGTCACGACCCCTTCCTCGGGGGACTTTGCTGCCCTGGCCTCTTCAGCCTGGCGTGGTTTCGGCCTGGGTCCAGCAGAGGTGGATGCATGGTTCCCTTCTCCCACTTTCCTGGCCTTCTTGGCTGGGGTGCTGGTGCTGTCGTCCCTGCCAGTGTCCGATTGCGAGCCTGTGGTGGAGCAGAGGAGGGTGACTGTTATTGATGGTTCGGCGGACATTGAGCAGCCATTGTGAAGAGTGTAATGGATAGATGGTGGAGTTAGTAGCCCGTGACATACAGGTTGCCTCCCTTTAGGTTCGGTTTTGCATGCAGGTGTGTGTCTGCCTACTGTACAGTGTACAAGCTGCATGTGCGCAGGGTGTGGCTCATCTGCTGATGTGTTGCGTCTGCCACATTGTGATTGTCACGTGCAAGTGTATCAGGGTGTCTTGCAAGGCTGGATATGAGGCACCTACCTGTGTCTCCAGATGTCGGGGCCCCTCTCTCCATCTCGCCGACACCTTCGATGCACTCAATGCCACTCAGAGAGGCACATGTCTCTTCCCATCGCTGCATCTTGAGTTGGGAGTGTGCTCCCTCGCCAGTTCCCAGGGCCAGGTTACGGTTGGCAGACATAATGCCCCGGACCCTGATCCGTAGGTCGTCCCACCTCTTGCGGCACTGTTTGGAGGTGCGTGGGGTGGTTCCAACAGCACTGACACGTTGTGCCACAAGTTCCCACACCTCCTTTTTGCGGCCTATGGCTGACCGGGTCATCTCAGTGGAGAAGACAACATCGGCCTTCTCCTGGAGCGTGTCTGCAAGCATTTGCAGTTCCTCACGACTGAAGCGCTCCTGCCGCTGCCTGTCACATGCCTTCTTCACAACTTTCGGCATGGTTGGGTGAGGAAATGGGTGGGTTATGGGAATGACAGGGTTTGAGGGTTGGTTGTGGTGTGGTTGGGTAGGATGGCAATGGATTGTGTTTTTTAAGATGGCCGCTGTGCTGTTTCCCGTTCCGCCGCGATTACGCTATTTCCGGTTCCGCCTAATTGCGGTCACCGCTAATTACGGTGACCGCTGACTACGGTCGGCGCAATGATGGGTGGCGGTAGGTCACCCTGCGCTGTTAACGAGGCCGGTAAGGGCTATTTATGGCATGGCATAGTTTACGTTACCGCCATGGCGTAATGCTCGTGCGCGATGGGTCGTAATATGGCGCTCTTATCGCCATCGGACCATGGCGTTAACGCTCATTACGCCATGGCAGTAATTTCTATTACTTACCGCCTGGGTCGTAATGAGGGCCATTGTCCCTGAATTGTAGTGCCCCTCCGTCAGGTAATTAGTCTCAGGAATCAAGAGAATGAAGGCCCTGGTTGTGAGGCATGGCAGCTGCCAGGGTCGGGGTTGTAGACCAGGAGAGCAAGGAATGCTGAAAGGGTGGCCAACTACTCTTATTAGGAGTCTTTGTGCCTTCTGTATTTGTATTTCTTTATTTGTATAGCGCGCCTGGCCCAAGGGCATCTGGGCACATATCTTAAATTACATAGACATTGGGCCTCATTACGAGGTGGGCGCAAAGGGATAACGGGCACCGGTAAGGACACCAGTGCCGGTAATCCCTTTGTGCCCCATTCCGAGGTCCCTTAGCGGGAGCCACAAAGGGTCCAGGGAGCAAATAACGGTACCACAAATTGCGGTACTGTTATTTGCACCTTTCCCATTCCCATTGAGCCCTCTGGGGGCTCAAATGGGAATGGGGAATGGTATTTTCAATGGGGACTTACTGGTCCCGCAAAGGTCTGACTAGACCGGTAAGTCCCCATTGAATGAGGGCGGACTCGGTACCATTATTGGAGGCAGCCATGGCGCTATTAGCGCCAGCAGCCATGGCGCTATTAGCACCATGGCTACCTCCAATCTCGGAATGTAAGGGCTTACCGGCACGGGTAACGACACCAGTGCCGGTAATCCCTTACCACCCTATTCCGTGGTTCCTTAGCGGGTCCCTTCCTTAACGCCTGGTTTTACCAGGCGTTATGGAAGGGACCCGTTAAGGGACTTCAAAGCTAATAATGGTACTGCAAATTGCGGTACCGTTATTAACTCCATCCCCATTGAGCCCTATGGGGGCTCGAATGGGAATGGGGAATGGTTCCCGGAATGGGGACCTACCGGGTCCTCCAAGGTTGGAACGACCTGGTAAGTCCCTATTTAGGGAACCAGGACCCAGAATGCGGTAAGGGGGTATCCATGGTGCTAGTAGCACCATGGCTACCTCCTACCTTGTAATGAGGCCCATTGTGAGATAACAGTTAAGGGATACAAGTACAGTCTCAGGTAGTTGCATATCGATTTTACAGAACTAAATTAACATCGAGGTTCAGTACAAAGAAAGAACCCAAGTCACTGGGTGTATAACTTTAGTAAAAAAATATCAGTATATTTGCAAATACAAGTCACATATTGGTCAGGTATATAGAAGATCATTAACAGATTAGAGTTGCAAAGGTGACTCAGGATACTTTGTATGATAGTAAACCAGAATGGAGTTAAGGTTGAAATGGCGTGCCATGTAAATCTCGGGCAATGAGCCACAATTTGGCTTTACTCTTGAAAGCCTGGAACAAGGGTTCAAATCTAAATGTAAAGGGTAGAGAGTTCCAAAGTTTGGAAGCAAGGACCGGGAAGCTAACACCCCCAGATTTCTGTAATCTGAATCTGGGTATGGTTAAGCAGTGGGCTTGGGCTGCTCTCATTGGGCGGTTGGCCGTATATGGAATGAACCGGCTGGCCAGGTCTGGCCTCTGGGTTGATACATAGGTTTCTCATATCCCTCTCCTGGTGTCTGCTGCCAACTCTGATCAGGCACCACCTGCTCCTAAATTCAATCTAACAACCTCTGCAATCTCCCCTCCAAATCTCTCTCCTTCTCCAGTTACTTCTGAGTTAAAAAGTAATTGTCCCTCTCTCTATGGCTAGAATAACCTTCCTGCCCTGTGCTCACTCCTCCTTTCACCTTCTGTACCTGCCTAGACCAAACCTGGCCAGCAAGAATGTTCCTATTTTATCAATCTTCTAAACTTCAATAACAACTTATGGATGATTGGCATTCTCCACAACAATTTCCACAAACGTCCTCCTTATCAAAATGGCCATCCTTGTTCTGATGTTCACCCACATCTACCTTATGTATCTGATACATCTCCTGTTTTATAAATACCTTTACAGTCTGACAAACCTCCACCTTATCAACCTGCACAAACTCCCCCTGTTGTTTAACCATCTACACTGTATCAACCCAACCAACCTCCTCCAGTTGTTTAACCACCTCTTCCTTATCAGTCTGATCATCAGCCTGCTGTTGTTTAACCACACCCAACTTATCACCCTTTCTGACCAACCTCCTCCTGTTGTTTAACGCCCTCCAACTTATCAACCAGTCCAACTTCCTCCTGGTGTTTAACCATCTCTATTTTACCCATTTGGCCAACTTCTTCCAACTACTTCCCTAATACTGCAAAAGCATCCATTAAAATATTGGGCATATTTGCTTTTCTTGTGCTGTGTTCCCTCCTTCCAGCCTCTCTCTTGTGAAAGGGGTTTCAGGTGTTTTAGCTGGACAGCAAATGGATGTCAAAATCTGCCCTCAGATATTGCTCATAGCCCTAATATGGGATTGCTCAAAGCCCTAATATGTGACTTGGGAGTGGAGTGTCTTTCCTGTTTTATGGTTCTCTTACTGCCTGTCATACCCCAGTCCTGCCTTCCAGCCTCTCTAGGGGTAAGGTAACTTGTGTGTGTTTCTTTAGGCGCCAGTTCAGGGATTGGCTGGTGAGCCTCATCCCTGAGGATGGATTCTTGTTCTGAGGTTAGAATTGGGGCTGGCTATTTTCTTCGGTGGTCATCTGTGGTTGTGACCATGCCCTTGGTCGGACTCCATTAGAGTTTCTGTTCTTAACTGAAAGAGAGTCAATGAACCTCATTACAACCCATGAGGAATGGGTTTAACAGCGCCGGCAAAGGTGCTGGTGACGTTAAACCCATTCCCCCCTATTACGAGGTCCCCTTACGGGACCCGCTCTGGACGTCTGGTCAGACCAGACGTCCTTTGCGGGTCCTGTGAGGGAACCAGGGAGCTAACAACGGGCCCATTATTAACGGGCCCGTTGTTAGCTCCCTCCCCATTCCCATTGAGCCCTATGGGGGCTCAAATGGGGACGGGTACATTGAATGAGTAATTACCGGGTCCTCCAAGGTTGGAATGGCCCGGTAATTCCTCATTCAAGGAACCCGGACCCGGCCCCGAGTTTGGAAGCAGCCATGCCCTTATGAAGGGCATGGCTGCCTCCAAACTCGTAATGAGGCCCAATGCCTTGTGTGATGGATGACTGGCTTCACATTGTGTCTCCCTTCCTACTCCAGGTCCCTATTTTCTGTAGATGTAGGTTGGATTCCCGCACTTGCATAATGGCAGCCAAGCTTGCAGGAATTGCAAGTTCTGTGGGCCTGATATCTCCTGACTGTTTTAAAATGGTAGTAGGTGCCAGGTTCGAGTGGAAGTGAAAGTGATGCACTACTTCTCCTAGTTGTGGGAGCTGTGTCCCTTAAAGGAACCATATCCCCAGCTTGCACCCTCCCCTGAGATAGGTATGAAGTGGAAGTGATTAGGGGATAATTCCCATACCATCCGAGGACCTATCAAATGCTGACTTGGGGAAGCACCCGGCTCCCTCTGTAACACGACTGACGGTAGAGAGAATGATGGCTATCTTGCACAAGTCTGTGTGATAATCCAGATTCAGGTCATGTGTAAATGTGTCTGTTTGATTTTCACAATTCACAGTTTTTAAGATAAGGATGTGACAGTGGTTTCTTAGATCCAACTAGAATTCACAAAATAAAAGGAAGTGGTCTCTGTTCTTTTTCACATGCGTACCACAAGAACACTTCATCAATACATGCCTCCTTTCTTTTCCGCCTATCACATTTTGCAAAATATTTACCTGACCAAGATGGACTTTTTTAAAATTAAAACCCTGTCTTTTCTAAAGACTATCATATCAATATATCCTGGCTTATTGTCTAGATTACACTACTGTGAATACAATGCTATTGATATTTTTATTACAGCTTCATTTTAGGCTTCCCCTGTCTTAAAAACTGCAAATGCATCTTTCCAAAAAGACTGTGCAGTCATCAGAATATATTCCAGGATAAATAACATTAATTATTTCAAAAAGATACCTATGGTTCTTATCATATATTTAAGTCAAGGTACTTTCTGCTTTAAAATATTTTGTAGTAATTGAAGAATTAATATATGGCATAACAATTGGCCCTTCATTTTCCAAAGCTTCACCCAAAAGAGAGCTTCCATCTCTTGAATCCTATCCTAAGTTGACCCTAGGTGTAAGGACATCCCAGTGCTTCTAGTTGCCAGGGAATGTGAAGGTAAATTGCTGAATGAAAAAGGAAATTAAGAAAAATATTAACTATGGTGTCCTAAAAGCCTCTTGAATGTAGACCCCAAATCTCTATAAGAGATAAGCCTTGTGATATTGTGTTACCCATCAGTTTCTTCAGGACTGTTTTTACCGATTTGCTCTCAATTCAATTAAATTCTGTTAATTTGTGTGAGCTGTCGTATATGCAGTACACGATAACATAAGCTCCAGATAGTTATATGTCCTGTGAAAAAGTCATCTGTCCTACTATGGGGACCAACAACGAACTAAGGGATGCAGTGTGCCGGGAGTCTAGTGGTTATGGGCCCTGTGTGTTATTGGGAAGAACCCCTGGTCACTCTCCCTTTGCCCCCATCATTTGGGAAGAGACAGTCCTCTGACCACCTCCTAATACAATGTTCCTTATAAATCCCTCTCTAAAAAACCTGGACCCTATAGATGAGGGTAAGAATAGGGAAACTTGGTAAACAGGTTTTCAGACCCTGTTTAGTCCTCCAAGTCCATGTGCCCATTCCCTATGAGGTTTACGAGGTTTGAGGGCGTTGCCAGGTCCAAGGGCTTGTTTGTGAGGTCCACAAATATGTTAACGTCCACAACACTGAACATATTTGTTTATGATGGTGCATGATGCTAAATTGGGAGTGCCATCTCCCCACACCGGCCTAGAAACCCCTCTTAGCACTCATAAGAAATTAAAGTTGGCTGCTGGGCCTTATATAGGTGTGGTCTGGCACTTCAGCCACAACCCAGCTCAGGGGAGGCTAGGAACAATAGCCAATCACAGCCCACCATCAGTTTAGAATAGTTATTGCCCATAGTCACACCTGGTGAGAGGGACCACAGCATTATAAAAAGGCTGACACACATTTGGTCATTGTTGTTTGTTAGAGCAATTTGGGTCTGGAGGTTGGGGGATTTTGGAGTGTGATACAAGCACTGAAATGGAGGAAAGGAGTCTGATAGAGGCATTAAGGGGAGAAGGGGCTTGGATGTGGTGGTTATATTAGGAGGAAGATGTGGTAGGGTTTAGAGGAGATGGTATCATTAGTAGGAGGTGGCTTGACCCTGGTGGAATGGCTTCAACAGTAGGTGTTGAACAAAGCCTGGTGGAGGTTATTGCAGTAGGAGGGGATGGCAAATGTTTGGTGAAGGTGGTTTTAACATGATGTGGTGGTGAGGAGGTGATTCGAACAGGTGCAAGTCACACGATTTTGGTTGGGGTGCTTGTGATAAAAAGAGGTGGTGAACATCAGTAGGAGGTATTTACATCTGAAGGAGATGAGGACTATAAGGGGGATGTGGTAACAGTTTTAAGAGGATCCATTGAAAATAGGAAGACATGAGGAAGCCATGTTGATCAAAGGCAGGCGGAACAGGTGGGTGGAGATATGACATTCTGCAGGATTAGGGCCATAGAAGGAACATACATTCTACAGGAGACATGCAAGGAGGGGACAGGGGAGCCAGTAACCAAGAGAGCTTTATTGAGGAACTCTTGGCTCAAACTCATACCTCTACAGAATGTCCAGCTACATGTTCCAATTGGTGTAAGAATAATTTGTGTTATGACAGTCAGACCCCTACAAGCAGACAACGGACCAGTAGATTGTTCATGGGCGGGGGTGTTCAAATATCAGACAGAATTTGCTAACCAACAGTCTTCTGTTATGTGACCCTAGAAAGAACAAAACTACTGCAATGACCTGGACAAGTGAATTCACCACCCAAGTGTGAGAGACTGTATTTGGTAATTTAAAGACTTTTCTGCACTCCTGATTTACTTTTGCTTCAAACCCTTTTCTTTCTTTTCAGTTCTGTTGGAAAATAATTCCTTAAATACATCCTTTTGAGTGCATTCAATTGTTCATCCCACCAAACCAAGTGACATCTAGTTTCAGAAGTTAGATGTACTAAGACTGTGATGAAAGTCTGTCTCACTCCATAATTTCTCACTTCCAGCATTTCCCATTAGAACAACCCATGGTTTGGCCGGTGGGCATTCCAGTAAAGGGGATGAGACCGTATCTCTACTGGCCTAAGGATAGCGTTTCCAGATGCATACATTTGCCTGGACCCACCATGCCAGTTAGCAGTCAGGAGTGGGATAAATGTATGAGCAGGTGTCATCAACAAGGACTATCAGGGAATAGATAAAGTTCTCTCCTTGACCCATAACCCCAAGAGGTATTTTTGTGAAATCGGGGGACATTATCACCCATATTATTTGTAATCAGTACATGATCACAGAACACAAGGAAATACCTCATTTAGACAGAGCTCACATGGGTAGTACATTATTTGGTCCCTTTTTGTCTCTAAGTAAAGGGGAGACACTTTGGGGAGGGAACATCTACCACATTCCACTTTCGCAAACCACAACTCCTGAAGGACCCATAGGGCCCTGCAAAAGGGTTGGCTTTTTATTTTCACAGCATAGTGACCAATGCTAGAGGCCAGCCATTGGTACTGCTATCTCAGTTGACAAATGTCAAACACAAAGTGGTCTAAACATTGTAGACAAAGGAGGGCGTCATGTACTAGGTCACTAATATCATACAGGTGGATGGAACGACCCAGGTATAGATGTTAGTCCCTCTACATTTGGAAATCCAGTCTATTGTTTGGCCTCTTCCCACATTTCTGTGGAACACAAGAGATTATGAAATCCCAACCGGATATACTCAGCAGCACCTTTTTGTCCGGGTATGTACCAGTAAATTCAGACATGCTGTCCCATGGGCCTGAGTGCCAAAACATGTCCTACAGCAGTGTAGGCAATAATCCCCTCCAACAGATACCTATATGCAGAATCCTTCTCCCTGCAATTGCAAAACTGCCCAAAGCATGATCAAACCTTTTGTTTTACTGTACTTCTCCAGAGTTTAGTTTCTGAAGGAAATCCTTACAAACCAGGGTACCCCTTTCTTGTCCCAGGCTATGACAAAGTTAAATAGACTGTTGTAGATTAAGACTTTCCACACAGCCATCTACCATCCCCAGACCAATGGACTGGTAGATTGATTTAATTAGAAAGTAAAATGTTATTAGAACAAGTGGTATTGGAAGATGCTAGGAAATGGAATGGGCTGCTTCAGGTGTGACCTGTTTGCTGTCAGGAAAACACTGTGGGAAGTTCCCTGTTTCCCCCACTTTGAGTGGTTTTAAGGAAGAGATCCACATAATCAGTGCTGGATTAAACCCTGTGGAGGCCCCTAGGCAATCAAAATGTCAGGCCATCCCCTTGCAAATTATCTCCTATGGTTTTACTTTTCTGAACCACTTTATTTTGATCCATTGTCACAGGGCCCCTAAAAGGAGCAGGCCTATAGGCCAGACCTATTTGGCCTTATGGATAATCCAGCACTTCCCATGATTGTCCTTTACATCCTGAAGTAGGGATGTAAGTAGAGAGCCAATAAGTATGGGCAGTTTGTCCAACCCATTTAGGAACCCATGACAAACTTGCACTTTACAAACAAGAATTGCTGGTCATGCAGTATAAACAAAAGCATCTTTATGACAGGAGAGTACAGTTGACACAGCTTAAAGTTGGAAGATATTGCTTGTGTTACTACATAGCTCAGAGAGCAAGCTAACTGTAAAATGTTGAGGTTCTTATGAAGTCGTCACCCATGCACTGAGTGGCAAAATTATAGGTTTCAACAAGGAGACTAACAGAGGACCTGATTCCTGAAGATCTCCCGCCTGACAACAAAATGGATGTCTGAGCATATTTACAACACTTCTCAGATGTTTTCTGTGATTAGCAACAGAGAGCCCATGGCTTCATCCATCGGATCAAAGCTACAGAAAGGAAGTGTGTTAGGCTTCATCCTCAAGGCTTGCCAGATGCACAACACTAGGGGTGAAAGAATCTTCTTAAGAAGCTTGGATTGTGTGTCATGTAGTCCTCCCAAAGGACACTGATCACCACCAGTTGTCCTGGTTTCAAACGCCGATGGAAACGGACATTTCTGCATCCATTTTCACAAAGTAAATGAGATTGTAAAGTTCAATGTCCAACACATGCTGTGGCTAGATAAGATGACCCAATAGATTGGGCCCGGGACTTTCATTTCAATGATCAACCTCTCAAAATAGTATTGGCAAATTATGTTGTCCACAGGCAAACCGGCAACAAAAGGGAGATACCTTTAGAGTTAAAACATACCCGATTGAATATGAAGAGCTCTTCAAACAAATGGTGCATTTGCAACCTAAGTTGCAATCACACCGTTATATACTAATTGAGTACTGAGAGAACTGTCATCACCCCCACAGCAATTAAACACATACATTAAAATAATGTCCTAAAATGTGGCTCAAACTTCAGTAAAGTGTAGTGAATCGAATGTGGAACTGAGTCTACAGAGGGCACTAGCACATTATGTTGGACGTCATTGGGCTCTAAACCCAGGCATGTTGATGTCTGGACTATTTAGCTTAACCAGTCCAGTTTCATTGCACACGCTGCACCAAATCTCATGGGCCACCAGGTCTTGTGAGTGATCACTTCCACATGCATACATACGGTTTGACCCCATTGGACTATGAATAGTTTTGTTCCATGTGTGAATAGTAAACATGTCAGATTGCCCCTGTCTTCAGCTAAAGTTGATGCTAGAACGTGTCTGTTTACTGTCTACAGTTTATGGTACAAATACAGTGGTGTGGATCGTCAGACAAATATTTCAAAGGCCTAGGGCGCACTTTCAAAGGCGATTTAACAGGGGTGTTAAAGATGCTTTGCACCGTTGGTAGTGAATTAGCACTAGGCACTAGCCAAAATGACATATTATTTCAGTTGATTTGCCCTAGTCCATGTCCAGCGATCTTACTAGGCCCAGTGACATTGAGAACACGTAAGTGCATGGAGAGGGGGAGGGGAAAAGTGCATGGAATCGGGAAGAAGTGGAAAGTGCGAAGCAGAGGAGAAACAGATAAATAATAATAAATAAATAAATAATAAAGGCAACAAACAGTGGTAGTGCAGCCAGCAATTTGCAAGTTCTAGGTTTAAGGCAGCAGACAGGGTAGGTCTGATAAGTGCAGGAAGAAAAAGGGGGGGGGTGCTGTATGGGTACAGATACAGACCCCAGTGCAAGGGGTGGGCTCGAGTCAGTGCGGGAGGGTGGCAGGGTGAGCAGGTACCTGGGCACGGAGGACAGAGGGTGGCCAGGTGCACGGTACCAAGAGAGAACAGATCAGCAGGAGAGAGGGGGAGCGAAGGCAGAATAAAGAGGAAGGTCTTGAGGTGCTTCTGGAACCAGAGATGGTTCTCCTCAGGTTTTATAGTGGCAGGGAGGCTGTTGCAGAGGGAGGACCCAGCCAAAGCCAGAGACCTAACCCCAGCTTGTTTCTTTGAAAAACGACTGACCCTGAGGGAGTTAGAGGTAGAGGAGCGAAGAGTTCGAGAGGGGTGGTATTTGCGGAGGGATAGCTGAAGGTATTTTGGACCCAGGCCCCAGAAAACCTTGTGGACAATGCAGAGGGTTTTGAATTTAATCCTTGCATCCACTGGGAGCCAATGGAGAGATTTCAGAGCTGGAGAGATATGATCCTAGGGCTAGGGCTAGAGGCCAAGGACAAGTCTTGCAGTCCTGTTCTGGATTAGTTGCAGAGGACAGAGAGTGGAGGCAGGTATATTTAGAAAGAGGCTGTTACAGTAGTCCAACCTAGAGACAACCACAGCTTGGGATACCATGAGCTTCTGGGGGAAGGAGAGGCAAGGCACAGTACCTCTGAGGAGGTGCAGTAGGAAGTTTAACTTTTTAGAGACCTCAGAGATGTGAGCCAACTTGTGCCCTATTACTAATTGCAGTTGCACTGATGCTTAGTTTAGGTAATAGCGGCATAAAGACTGATCATATTACAAAAGGGGACTTTAATACATTTAATTTGTACATCACCAATGTTCAAATTCACATGTTACTCTGGCAAGGATATTTAAATGTAAAAAGATGTTGCAGAATTTTACCTCTCAAACATTTCAAATGATGTGTATTTTTCCATTTTGAATATGTATTATTAGTGTACCAAGACACTTTTTTAAATCAAGTTGCATATGCATTGTGCACAGTGTTCTCAAACCCCTTTGGAAAGGGTGTTTTTGGAAGTGAAAACACATGTTATTGTTAATACAATAATAGTAATGTGTACATGTATCAATCTATGCTCTCAAGAATTTTCTTGAATAGGGCATTCTGAAATATGCATTCGTTTGTTTAAAGGCATGTATTGTTCATACAAGGCAACTAAGGCTATCATCTTAGATTAGGCTGTCTGAAACTGCAATGCATCGAGGGTGCTATGTTATTAATAAGCACCATAAATATATTCTGAAAACAAACTATAATCGACAGCCGTGGAAGCAGAAAGGTGTGCGGAGTGTAAACTAACGTGCCATATACTAGTTATTCAGCTGTCAAAACAAGACATGCTGATTGCTTCCAGGTGCTGTTCAGCATACAGTAGACTTGATATGCAATCCTTACAACAAGTGGATTTTAGAATGCATAGGAAATCCGAAGAAAGCGGGACTTTTGCATGGAAGTGAAACTACTGATGGTTAACCCAAAGCCTTATTAATAGCAGTAGTTGAGCTAGTCATTGTTGCTTCGATTGCTGAAATGGTCTCTCCCAGAACATATGCGGGGACAGCATGAATGCAGAGATCTAACAAAGATGGTTAATATTTATACTCCATGTAATAAAAATAGGTCCTAATTCCAAATATGACCATTATCGCAGCAGTATCTCCTAATGTGTTAAATGGCAGCAGACGCATTTCCTTGTCGTGTCAGTCATGAAAGGTCATTGCCTCGCAGGAAATGATATCTGTCCTAATTGGTCTGAGACTTTTTCTTC
Organism: Ambystoma mexicanum; assembly: GCF_040938575.1. Taxonomy (NCBI): domain Eukaryota; kingdom Metazoa; phylum Chordata; class Amphibia; order Caudata; family Ambystomatidae; genus Ambystoma; species Ambystoma mexicanum. The sequence continues at coordinate 927,192,744 of NC_090941.1, forward strand.
AATGTCCCTGTAACCAACGGTGAACTTTCAATGTATGTGAGTCGGAAAACAGATAGTGGTAATAATAGCCTGCGGACAAATTAATCCGTGCTTTGGGGAAGTGCTGTCTGAACTTGGACGAAAAATGTCCTTTTGTGCTAAATAATGAATCGTAACAGCCAAGGTGTACACTTAGTTCATAATACCCTGGCTAGTGAGAGCATTGGGAAGGGGTTCTGAGTCATTACATGTAGGTGTGGGCATTTTGTCATATATATACATATATATAGATATACTATTGTATTCTAGAATATGGATTTTTTATATTGTGCCAGCACGCCCACAGGCCTCAGGGTGCTCACAAGACGTACAACAGAACAAAACAAGGAGGAACAAAGAACTATTTTTCCATAAGGTTATCACTCATCTTCTTTGTCAAACAGATATGTTTTTAAACCTTTCTTAAACTGAGCAATTGCGGGAACCAGTCTAAGTGACAATGGTAAGAGGTTCCACATGGTTGGAGCCCAGGAATCAAAGCTGATTACTCCATACCTCTTCAGGAAATAGAGTGGCTGCAGCAGAAGGTCACCCTTATTTGAACGCACAGAGCGCCTGATGGGTGCTCTCTTAATTCCTGAACTGAGATATGGAGGGGCATTACCAGCCAAACATGTATATACCACACTAGACGCTTTGAAGTAAATTCTCTGTTGAATGGGGAGCCAGTGCAGCTTCAGATGGGCCCCAGAAATTGGTGCCATCCTGTCCACACCACAAACTGCACAGACTGCCCCATTCTGAATCACTTGGAGCTTTTTAATGTATGGCTTGGGATGTTCCAACCAAAAGTTTTGTGTCAATCGTTGTGGCCGTGATTAGTGCTCTGCATTTTTCTGATAGGTAGGGGCAAATCTGCCAAAAGTAAGTGTGTCGTATAACCACAGGAAGAACTCCAATATGAGACATGCTTTTTAAAGGTTAGTTGGGGTTCGAAAATAAACCCCTAAGGTTTTTACATGTTCCAAGACCTGAATCATATTTCCTTCAATAGTAAAAGCGTTGTATTGGGGGTCAGGTTTTTTCAATTTAGCATCAGTAAATAAAATCAGAATTTCTGTTCTTTTGTCATTTACAGCAAGTGTGTTTCTGGCCACCCATATTTTGATGGCCCCAACAACCTCACTTACCCTTGCTAAATCTTTTAAATATGACCCTGACAACTCCAGGACAATCTGGTTGTCATTCGCATAATTTGCAAACTTGACACCCAGGCCTTCCAAGAGGTTGCACAGTGGTCTAGAATACTCAATGTACAATCGACAGATATGAGCCTTGAGGAACACCCGAGTTTAGAGGAACCTGCTGTGATTGAAAACCATCCCTGGCCAGTCTTACAATCCTGGATTGAACATTTGCCAATATTAATCAACCTGTCCGCCAACATCTCGTGTTTCACCAAATCAAATGTGGTGGACAGGTTTAGCAGCAACAACATTGCTACTCCACCCTTGTCAATAATCTGGGTTATATTAGACTTCAGATCAAGTAGTGCAGTCTATGTACCATGCTTTGCCCGAAAGCCTGATTGTCCTACGGCCAGGATTCCCTGTTGCTCAATGAAACTCTGATACTGGCTACAGGCCACTTTATCAATAACCTTCAGGAGGTAAGGAACATTCATTATGGGTCTGTAACTAGCAGGGTTGTTGGGATCGAAAGGTTATCCTGTTTTAGCAACGGGGATATCCAATCTTTCTTAAGACACTCTGGAACATAACCTTCCTGGAAAGTGCGGTTTATAAAAAACTGTGACCCAAGGAACGAAAGATGGTAGAAACTCTTTAAACAGTGCAACCAGAAGAGCATCTCCCTTGCATGAAGTGGGTTTCATTGGGTGTACTATCTCGAGGACCTCACTATCTGAGACTTGTTTGCAAGTAAATGGAGAATCGTCAGTATTTGGCTCTACCCTAAGAGCAGTAGTTACAATTTCAGATTCGGATATATTATTAATGCACTCGGCAATGCTTGCTCAATGCTTATTTATTTTCTGTGCAAAACCCTCATGCACTTTTTGTCACCAAAGATTATCAGTGACTATGTGCAAATCCTTTACAGTACGCTTTAACTCCTGTAAAATCATGACTAGCTCCCTCGAGTTTGTCTTGGCCTCCCTAATCCATTCATCAACAGCTGCTTTATAAATTTCAAGTGTGGAATTTGATGGATTTTTCCTCCAACTCTGCTAAACCATCCGCTTAACCTTCCTAGTAACCAGGACTTCATTAGAAAACCACTGCTTTAAGTTTGTTTCCTTTTTTAACTTTAAGCCTAGGGGTGCCGTAGTTTCAAAAGCTTTGTTGGTAACTGGTAAGTGAGAGACTATGATGTCTTTAAGAAATGTTTTCTTCAAGAGAAATTAATTGAGGAATGACAATAAACTTGAAAGCCTCATATGTGGCTTTCTGGGTAATTCTAGAGAGAAAGGACTTAGCCCCCACTTGACTAATTTTTTATTAATAGATTTGGAAGCTGAATATCGAATAGCAGATAAGAATGATCAGACCATGTACATTTTTGAGTGTCAATTAAGGAGATAGGTTTTTTTTTTGTTAAAATCCAGTCAATAATATTCCCTCCACAATGTGTGGTTACTTTTACCTGCTGTTTCAATATCAGACTATCCAGAAGATTCAACAGTGAGCCGGCAACTTGATCTGATTGGCCATGTGCCCACACGTTAAAGTCTCCCAGGACTATTAGTGGGGCACTACGTTTAATGATAGATCCCAGAAACGCCATTAGTTGTTCTTCAACATTAATGGTTGTTATTGCTGGGTGATAAAGTATTAAAATATATAGTGCGGTCATAGAGTTTAATCTGATTTTCACCAGCATGGCTTCACAATAATCCAATGCTGGTGAATTAGAAAATGCAAAGGAGCTTGGAGGAGAACACCATCTGGACATCAGCGTCTGTCCCTGGATAGTGCGATGGGGAAATAGTATGGAAAACACCTTTGGGGTTATTTGGTGGTCAAAAGGGGGCCTCGAAAGGGTGGGGCAGTGGAATTAAGGTGATATGGAGCTGTTTTTTATCATTGAAAAAGGGGTTTGCAGGTGCCGCTGAGTCCGCTGTCAATTATTACTGTCCATGGACATTATATGGATGGCAGGGGGTCTGGGTGAGTTTTATTTTTGAACACTTTTTAATTGAATGTTTATTGTATGTACTTGTTATATGGTTTAATTCAATTGTGGTGGTTGTAGCCACTGGCAACACATAGTTTAGAAATATGTGTATAGTAATTATAGTTACTGTAGGGGGAGTATACAGTATTTGTAATATGGTGCAATGATATAATTAAAGTGTATATGGTCTTTATGATTGTAGAACAATTGAGGATATTACTCATTGATGTGTCCTCTGCCTTTCACACGATCTCTGCCCTTCCTCATTAAACTTTTACATGATAACTTTATCATTATGGACCGGGCGCTGGACTGGCTGATCTGTTTTCCTCACTAACTGCACTTACCAGCTGCAACTGGGCTATTTGTACTCCACCACTTCACTATGTACCTGCAAAGTACCCCAGGGTGTTCTCCTATGATTGTGACTCTTCCATATCTGTTTTGTTCCTCTGGCTGACTTGATGTTCTTCTTTTCGCATTTACAGTGTTCTGTTAATGACACACAACGTTCTTTCAACTTCCCTGTCAAAATGGCAGTAAAACAGAGATCTTTCTTAATGTTACATCTGTGCCCTGTTTTTCTCCTACCCACTGGCCGCTGTCTTTGGCCCCTCTACTCTCACCATCCTATGAGGACAAAAACCTTGGGATAATTTTTAAATGCTCTCTCTGTTTTACTCCATACATTTTTGAGCTTGTAAAGAAAGTCCATGCTTTTAGCTTGACCTCCTTACAGGCATTGTACCATTTCTCACCTTCCCCCAGAAGCTAAAGGTGTGTAGATCCCTGATCATTTGTAGGCTGCACTACTGAAACAGCCTCTTCTTAACCTTCCCTTTTGTTGTGTATGCTCCTTTTGGCTTATCTAGAATAGGACTGCAAGATTTATCCTTGGCCTCAAGCTCAGGGATCGTATAGCTGCAGCCCTGAAATGTATGCATTGGCTTATGCTAATTGCAAGAGGAAACTCGAGATCTTTTCTATAATTGACAAGGTGTTCTGGAGCCTGGGACTAAAATATGTTGAACTTGGTTTCCCTAAATACTGCCCTGCCTGAGACCTCCACTGCTGTAACTCCAATACTCTGCTTGTCAAATTCTTTTTGAAACAGAGAGCGGGAGGTATGTCTCTCTCATCGCCCTGATGCCTCTGTTTGGAACAGCCTTCCTGCTCCTCTTATCCTTCAGCTGGACTTCATTAAGTTATGGAAACTTCTGAAAACTCTACTTTGTGGTCCTTTTTTACTTGATCCCTTCCCTGCTAACTTATACCACTGCCACTAAAACTATTGGCCTGCCCCTAATGAACCTCACATGGTCCAGACTCTATATCTAGTTGCCACCAGTACTTTCACCCCATTCAGCACTGCCCTGGCAGGTCTACCGCCTGGTGGATGTGGACCACACCCTTGGGACTCCTCTGACACAGCAGGTAGCTAGTGGTGTACCACCTTGGCATGTTTTGGCACTATCCTTCTGGGCTCCTATCAGCACTTGGTAATCTGTACTCCTCTTTCTATTCATGCACAATGCATATGTGTATTCATAGCATCAGTGTGTACAACTTTTTGTATAAGCAAGGGAAATGCATATGCAAAGGATTTGTAGAACATTTTTAAGTGGCAGTTAGTGTGTGGAAGTTTGATATGTTGATAGGGTTATATGTAGAGTTTTTTTTATCTGATTGGTGGATAAATGTGTGACTGTTTGTAAGAAGGCAATGAGGGATTGTTACAAACATAACAGGAAAAAGGGTAGAAGGGATGTCTCCTGCGATGGTGTGCATGGGCAATCTGTGTTTTAAAAAAATGCATGGCATGGAGAGGGAAGTGCGGAGACCCTGGGTAGTCATGAAGGTCCATGGATTATGGTTGTTATTTTATGCTAGAGAAAATTGTTTCTGTGCTTTTTCTTTTCATCTAGTATATAATTGTCCATTATTTCCAATAGCATAGTATAAAATGACTGATCTTCCACAAAGGCATCACCCACAACGAAAACTGTGCATATTGTCATGTTTGCCAGCCTAACTACACAAAGTAATGAAAAGAATTGTTGCCGCCCTTTCCTGTGATGCACACACACCCTGAGCACCTGATTGGACAATCCCCACAGTCCCATTTTCATTGGCCAGCAAGGTGAGGAGCGCAGAATGTGGCACATGCTCTTTCCCAAGTAATGCGAGGGCCGCGCCCCAGTAAAGCAGGAGGAGTCCTTCTTCCTATTGCTGCCCTTTCCTGTGTGGCACACCCTGAGCACCTGATTGGACATTTCACACATACCCATTTCCATTGTTCAGCATGGTGAGAAGGTCAGAATATGGAATGTGCCCTTCCCCATGTAACTTGAGGGCTATGCCCCAGTGAAGAATGAGGAGTCCTTCTTCCAATTGGTGCCCTTGTCTGTAACACACACCCTGAGCGCCTGATTGGACAATTCCCACAGTCCCATTTCCATTGGCCAGCATGGTGAGAAGTGCAGAATGTGGCACATACGCTTCGCCAAGTACCGCGAGGGCCACGCCCCCAATATAGCAGGAGGAGTCCTTCTTCCCTGTGCACTATTTCTTGTCCATCACTACCTCATTGGGGACTGTTAAATAGTGACACATTCATCCACCAATGGCATTCAAGACATTAGCTGTTACACTGTGACTTCTGTACAACACTTCATATGTACCGTTACGCATAAAGCCTCTTTAAGCCTGTCATTTTAAAGCACGCCCAGTAGAAAGTTCAGTAAAATAATGCAGAAATTGTGCATCAACATTCATCCACATGAGCACCCATCACCACAAACTGGAGGTATGAATATTATTACTGCAAAGTGTGTACAATTCCGTTATAAGTATGGTATGTGCCGCTGAGCGTCCATTGCGTTCGTAAAAATGTTACTGTTTTTTTTCTCCCATCCACTGTCATGAAGTGATACGTCAATTGCATATGCTTGCAACGTTTCCATTAACCCATATCACCCATTGTTGTATCGCAACAGGAACTCTCTTCTTTCCTTCCGACAATACTACACATTTCTTTCCCCCACTAGCCCATGTCTTAAAGAAATTGTAAAAATGTGGCTTCAAAACCAGCACTGAATTTATATTGGCAGCGTAAAGCCAGGTTTGAAAACATCACTGTCTCCCCAGCTGTGGTTCTCTGTAGGCTGCACTATTGCAACAGCCTCAGTCGAAATGTGCCTCCTTCTACTCTACACCCTCTGAAACTCATCCAAGAGAGGACTGTGCACCTTGTCCTTGGCCTCAAGCGCAGGGATGGTATCTCTCTGGGACTGAAATGTCTGCACTGGCTCCAAGTACCTGCAATAAGATGAAAACCCTCTTTGTAATTCACAAGGCCTTCTGGGCCCTGGGGCTTCAAAATCTGCAACTGTCACTTCATAAATATGTGCATGCTCAAGCTCTTCCGTCATCCGCCTCCAACTCCCTCAGGGTCACCCACTTCTGCAAGCAACCACTTGGTGGTAGATCTCTTTCTTTGGCTGGGGCCTTCCTCTGCAATAGCCTCCCTGCCTCCCTGAAACTTGAGAAGAACCATTGCCATTTCAACAAGCAACTGAAAATCTTTTTCTTTGCCTCTGCTTCTGCTCCTCCTCTCCCCTGCTGACTTACTGCCTGAAATTGATTTGGCACTGGTTTCTTGGCCACCCTCTGATGTCAGCCCAGGTCCACCTCCACCTGCCAGTTGCACCCTGGCACTTTCATTCTGGCAAACCCCTCACTTGGGGACTGTTTGCTGTATGCCTAACAGCTCCATCTGCTCCAGATGTCTGCACCTATTCTTGCACTTGTCACCATTGGGCAATATTTTCAGTTATTGTCATTTCTTCTTCTTCCCATGTACTGCACTATCACCTCCCCATCCCCATGCACTTGGGCGATCTGAGTGGCAACTGGCCTAGTAGGTTCATTGTCTCTGTCTCCCCCTCTTTTCCCCCTCCATTGCCTCGTTGCACCTTGCACAACTAGTGTATAGGCACATTGCAAATGGCATATGATACAACGTGACATCATATCATACACACATTGCATTCATTACAACAGGATGCCTGCCACTTACCTTGTGCACTACATAGGTTTTATTTTCCTCTGCAGTACCGCACTTACGACAATCGTTTCAAAAATGATTGCACAAAAGCACCACTGAATGCACGTACATGCACTGCATGCATACAAAAAAGAATGCACGCTGCTTACCTTGCACACTTCCACCATATGCTCCTGCTCCTGGTACCAAGAGACCTTCTGCCACAGTTTTTGCATACACACCACAGCCGCAAACCTAATTGATCAATGCCTTAGTCTCCACAGTCCCATTTCCATGGCTCCCATCCTGCAAATAGCTGGATGTGGCATGTATAATTCTGAAACTACTGCAGATTCTGCTGAGTTTTTGTGCTAGGGGAGGGTGCGGGCGGAGTGTGAAACAGGGTAGGGGTTCAGGTCTTTAGAAGTGTGTCTGAAAAGAAGTGTATTTTATTTCTTTTTTTTTGTCCTGTTTTTGGTATGTACGTGCTTGCACACAATTTCTTTTGATGTGTTTCTGTTTGCTTCTCCTCCTGACATTTGTACCGACTGAAGGTGAACCCGTCTCTTACATTTTTACAGGATTCTCTGCAATGCTTTGTGCATAGTGGCAAACAAAACAGCATTGCCAATGGAGGTAAAAAAAATGCCATTTCCTTGGAACCACTGCAAATCTTGCTTGTTAAAGCTGTCACACTCGGTGTAGAACATCCCAGCACTGCACATAAAGTCACACATGCTTCTGTTTATGAAACACCTCCCAACCTCTGGCTGTGAACAAATTACACCAGCATGGTCCCATGCTCCTCTTGGTGATACGGCTGAGAAAATCAACTTGGCAGTGGGAAAAATCTGCATCACTGCTGTCATCAACTTCTTGAGGTGACAGAGCAAACATGAGCACGACACGTACCCCAAATGAAGTCCCATTTACTGCATGACAACTGTATCAACAGTACAGACAGAGTCCACACATATAAAAAGGAGAACCATGGCACCGAAACAACAGTCATAGAATGTACCCCAAAAAGCCTCCACTCCTTCCAACTGAAAATTAGCAACAAAGCCTCTTTCCATGGCATACCTGTGCAGATCTTGCACAAAGTTATCACCCATGATGAGCACTCTGCATCTCTCCATCTCTACCAACCTCACTGCATTGACTTTTGGGGAATTAAATCACTACCCTTCCTGTTAACCACACCCTCAACACCTAATTGGCTAAATCCCAGAGTTCCATTTCCATGACCACCATCCTTAAAGGGGCAGGATGTGGCACGTGCGCATTTCCAGCTACAGTGAGTGCTGAAACCCAGTAAAGAAGGGACAGTCCTTTTTCCCTTTCCACTATAGCCATGCATGCAAGATGCTAGGCCCTCACCATAGAGAACACACCATGGTACACACTACCAGTGGCTCCCTATTGTCCAGCAGGGAAAATGTTGTACACATATGCTAATGTACGCATACCAGCTCACTTCTGCTTGTCTACCAAATCAACAATGTCCTCCACAACCATTATGTAAAAGTCACCAACTTCAAATGCATGCAGATGACGACTGCATGGCTACATTATGTTGTGGTTGCTGTGATGAAGGCCATGGCGGTTGGGTGCAGATGTGGTGAACGGTATGTAGGAGGCTGTGTACATTGGCCATATTTTACATGTGTGCTGCTGAGCACGTCCTTTCATGCTAAAATACCTTACAGCCGTGCCCCTGTCAAGCAGGGGCAGTCCCTTTTCCCTTTCCACTCCAGACATACATGCAAGGCACTAGGCCCTCACCACAGAGAATGCAACATAGTACATGCTATGTTTAAATGCTCATGTCAGGTGCACTGCACTCCCCATTTGTAATTGAGCCTGCCAGCTTTCAACCTGGGCACATATTTGCATGCATGGCTGCATAACATTGCATTGGGTGTGCTGAACGGTATGTAGGAGGCTTTGTACATTAGACATAGTTTACATGTGTGTTGTTGAGCATGTCCTTTCATGCATCCATATCTTAAAGCACTCCCTAAAGCAAGGGACTTACAAGGGCCAAACCATAGGAAATGCAAATGCTGACATGTGGCTCCCTGTTGCCCAACAGGGCAAATGAGGTACACATATTCTAATGAACGCATACCAGCTCACTTCTGCTTGTCTGCTGAGTCTACAATGTCCTCCACAACCATTGTGTAAAAGTCACCAACTTCAAATGCATGCAGAGTGACAACTGCATGGCTGCATTATGTTCTGGTGGCTGTGATGAAGGCCTTGGCTGTTGGGTGCAGGTGTGGTGAACGGTATGTAGGAGGCTGTGTACATTGGCCATATTTTACATGTGTGCTGCTGAGCACGTCCTTTCATGCTGCAATATCTTACAGCACTTCCTAAAGCAAGGGTCTTATAAGGGCCTAACCATAGCAAATGCAAATGGTGACATGTGGCTCCCTATTGTGCAACAGGGGCAATGATGTGCACCGTATGCTAATGTATGCATAGCAGCTCACATTTTGCTGCTCTACCAAGTCTACAATCTCCTCCACAACCATTGCACAAAAGTCACCAACCTCACATGCATGCAGAGTGACAAGTGCATGGCTGCATTATATTGCAGTTCCTGTGATGAAGGCCTAAGCTATTGGGTGCATGGCCTATGGCCTACGGCCTTCAGCCATGCAACCAACAGTCTAGGCCTTGCCCACACCCACAAAATAATAAAAACCATGCAGGCGAACATGTAGGCATGTGCCACAATTCAGAAAGGCAACATAAAAACCAGCACTTCACCCAACCTCTGCATCCTAAAGCAGGGATGCAAGCACACATGTTCCACTTACCATAATGCGCTAACATATCACATTGTTGGGCACCGCTACCCACCTCCATTCAGGAAGCATTGTTATACATGTCAACCAAACAACACAATCTAAGCAATACTGCATAGTGCATGGCAACACTTACTAATCTGCGCTATGCAGACTACCCAGGAACATATGCAAACTAGTTCAACCGTAACTTAGTCTATATGTACACTATTTTAAAGGTGCACCCAGTGAACACACTGCATGACTGCTCATTACAGCATCTCCATCCATACACTAACAACTGTACAATGTGCTAACAATCACCACACCCATGCAACCAACAATGTCTGCAATGCAGCAAACTCACACACACAAAGGAACAATGTGGTACCTACTTGCACCCAGTGGACATCGTTTTTCAACCAGTGAACATATTTTTCTTTGCAAGGGCACTAGCCATGCATCAAAGGGGCTACAGACTTACCACATACAACACACCATGGTACACACTATGTTTAAAGGTTCATGTCATGTGAAATGCACTCCCCTTCTGGAATTCAGCCTGCCACCACTCATCACAGAGAGAGATTGCAGATGGAGCTGTCATGCCACAACGAAGGCTGCCTGCAATCACTACTAAAGGTTGTTGCCTGCTGAGGTAATCGAGAATTGGCGAAGTATGCCACGTCTTCTTCTAATGACATATATCACATGAAGCACTTCTCATTCCCCCACCCTTTCCATCCCTTCTTCCTACCTCCAGAAGCATTTCTCACTCCCCCACCCTTTCTTTCCCTTCTTCCCACCACCAAATGCCGTAAATTATGTTTTCCAGGCCTTTTCGCTGCTGCATTGTCCTCGGATACAACATGCCGGCATTATCGACAACTATTGACACACAACACGTCAGCGCACACTGCAGTGCAATCAACATTTTGGCTGTGCAGTGAACAGGGAAATGGGACCCTGGAGCGGGGGCAGGTATGACCATACTGTTACATACAAGAGGCACAGCCATGAACACAATGTCTTAGGGCCTTGGCACACACACCACAACACCATACTCCAATACACCAAGGCAGCATTTCCCAAAAAGCTTTGACACACAGCACGCTTCTCACCACCCAACCACCAGCCATGTCCAAAGTTCGTCGACAGCACAGCGTACTGCCAGCCAATGAGCCTTCTGTCCACGGAGCGAACAGAGAAATGGGTCTGCGAAGTGGAGCCAGATATCATATTTTCTGAGACGTGCATTTTGGTTATTTGCAACAGAAGCCTCTGCTCCTGCCGCAAATTTGGTGAAAATCCATCCAGCCGTTCAGCCAGTAGCTGTGCGCAAAGTGTTTCCCCGTTCAGTCTATGAAAAAAAAAAATGTGGGACCCCCCCTATAACTTTTCCCCTCCTGCACGAAACCTCACGAAACACATTTTGGGTTATTTGGTGGTGGAAAGGGATGCTGGGAAGGGTGGAGGAATGGAATTTGGATGATATGGGGCTGCTTCTAAGTGAAAAAAGTGAATGTGGGTGCCATTCGCTCCGCGGACACCGCAGTAGTTTAGGGACTGCACAGTCAACAAATCGATTGAAAGCAACATTTGGTGCTATTTCATGGCTGAAAAAAGGCACATAAATGGTAGGGGGTGAAATTAAGGTGCCATGGGGATGTTTTTATAGGTGAAAAAGGGTATGGAAATAGCACAGAGTCTGCAGTCTATTTCGCTGTCTGCAGACATTATTTTGATTGTAGGTGGTTTAGGGGGAGTTTTATTATTTCACAGCTTCAGATGTCATTTTCATATGGTTAATTGTCTTGTGGTGGTTGTGGCCAGTGTCCAGATTCTAGGGGCATGGCCAAATTTAGCAATATTTCTGTAGTAATTATAGGTAATGTTGTAGGAGTATGGCCAGAATCACCACAATAGTAATATGTGTTTAGTAATTATAGGTAATGTAGTGGGAGTACAAATAGTTTGTAATATGATGGAATGATGTAATTGAACTGTATATGGTACAATTGAAGATACTGCTTATAGAATATGTATTTGATTATACTTGGTATGGTTACTTAGTTCAATAGTGTTATGCAGCTGGAATATCCATATCCGGGTCTTTTAAGCATGCCTGGCATGGAAAGGGGGCTGCGGAGACTGTGGACAGTCATGGTGTCAGCGGACATCGGGGGATTAGCCAATCAGAAATCCTGGGTGAAATGTACAGGAAGTGAGGGTAGCAGGAGTTTTGTTAGGAGTTGTGAGAAGATTGAAAATGGCCATGGCAAAGTTTTTCAGAAGACAGAGTGTATGGATTTTGGGGGACTCTTGGGTCCACTGGTTGAAGGTTTACGCTGTTCTCTGTGGATTGGCTGAAAACCTTGGATTCTCTGAATTGGAAGTGTTCTTGTATTGAGTGGAAGACATGAAGTGGGTTGGCTTGCTCCCATTTTGTGCAAATATGGTTGAACTAAAACATCCAGACATTATTATTGTTCATTGTGGAAGGAACAGTTTGGGGTAGGTGCCTGGAATGTCCTTGCAGTTTGCAATGAAGGAAACATTGGGGTCATTACGACCAGTGCGCAAAGGGATACTGGGCACCGGTAATGACACTGGTGCCGGTAATCCCTTTGCACCCTATTCCGAGGTCCCTTTGCGGGTCCCTCCCTTAACGCCTGGTTTTAGCAGACGTTATGGACAGGACCCGCAAAGGGATACCGGGGTCAATAACGGTACCGCAATTTACCGTACCATTATTGACACCTTCCCATTGTGCCCTATGGGGGCTCAAATGGGAATGGGGAATGGCTTTTCAAATGGGGACTTACCGGTCCCGCAAATGGTCGGAATAGACCGGTAAGTCCCCATACCACCAAGTCAGTGGCGGTATCGGTATTGGTGCTAGTCATGGCGCTAATAGCGCCATGACTAGCACCAACCTCGGAATGAGGGCCATTGGTTAGGTTGAAGGAAATTATCCCTAATTCGAAAAAAAAATAATTCACACATTGCCCAGAGACAGATGTGGATGCGCTGAAGTGTATTTTGGTCCACAAATGGAAAAAGCGAGGCACAACGTCAATAAAACTGTGTGTGCTTTTCTGCCATCTAACTGATGTGGGTAATCAGATTTTTGTGGAAAACATTCAAAATGTTTTAAAGTAGTGTTTGTGAAAGTGAGAAGAAAACATTTTATTCAGTAAAATGTTTCTTATCTCAGTTTATAAAATGAAAAATTGTAAACAAATTATAAAAGCCAAGAACACAAAAAAGGTTATTTTAAGAGACACCATTTTTTAGCGCAAATCAATTAAAATGATTTCAATTGTCCCACCCCACGCCTGGAACTTTTTTGTGTCCATGGACTACCGCTCTGTCTGCAGACTATGCAGGCTGCACAGGTGCCGGTGACTTTTCTATCACATCTATATTTTAACTGTGAAAGGCGGCTCCTATAGGAACTTTTTTTAGTTTTTTTGAATTTTATATTTTTGTGTGCTTTTTTAAATGTGTCCCTGGAGAGGCAAGGAAGGTGGTGGAGGGTAGGGAGGGAAGGGGCACCAACCACAGAGACAGAGGGGCAGGTGGACAGTGGAAGATGTTGGTCGGGTCTTAAATTTAAGATGGGGGCAGTGTTTCTCGTGTTCCATGACCGCAGCCTCAAAAACACTCCAAACTTCTCCACCCTACAGATCGGTGCTTCACAGTACAAACATAGCACTGTGAACCTCAAAAGGTAAGGGTGAACTGCATTCATTATGGCCTGTGAAACCGTCACTGGGATCCTCTGCCCCAAAGGAGAATCATTTGTCATAACAGAAGCAGTTGAAGATGATGGGGTGGAGGATGTCAACCTACAATTACCTGAGAAAGGTATTGCATTTCTCAGAGCAGTCAGGTGGTTAGATTTGGTGTGACATCTCATGGAATATGTGCTGTAGGAATACAAGTCAGGTTTCCAGTGACTGAATACAACTTTGCCCTCAGTGCATTGAACCTTGCTTGCATGAGCCTTTGGGACATTTCCAATGGTCTTAAACAATTGCCACACCCATGACTCACTCTGAGTATTGGATATAGGAACTTCCTCCACCTCATCCTCTTCTTCCTCTTGATCCTCATCTGTATCTCCGTGCCTGTTCGCCTGTCCAGGCCTTGCAGATGATGATGGTGGTGCTGGGGGTGGTTGTGGATCAGAAGTGGCCATAGTAGATGCCATGGTGGTCTCACAAAACATATTTCCAAAGCAGCAAAGCAGGACCTCATGAAGTGCCAACAGGTGGTCTTTCCTGGATAGCCAGATTGAGAATGAGGAAAAGTAATTGGTGTGCCCCTTTAGAGGAACCGTCCATGGACAATCGTTCTGTTTGCAGACTGCTGAGTCGCAAAAAGGCCTTGAAAAGATGTAAAAAGTTGCCAGATCAAACAAGAATGGGTCTGGGGGCTGTGCAAGAGTAACGTTTCAGCTTGAAACAGCTAGATTGATGGAAAATCCAGTTTTAAATTGTCCACAGTCACATACACTGTTCGTGGACACCCCCATCATGGCACATGGCTCCGGTCACATGATGCTGTCCGTGCCTATGACGGCCTTCTGTGCTGGATGTCCATAGAACAGCCGTGTGTCCACGCACTAATAACAAGTGCAGCATGTGAAACTGGACATTTCTGGACATTGCGTATGTCTGGGGGCACCTCCATTTTATGTGCTGACTGCCCGGAAAGTCATAGTGTCCGTGGACTCATAATGGGAGTTTAAAAAAAAAAAAGGAAATATCACACACAAAACATTTATAGTATAAAAATTATATATTTATTCAAGAAAGTGATGGGTATCAGAATGGGAAACATACATGGGGGAATTAGGACTTTTTGTACAATAATCATGTTGGAAGGAATGGAGTGAGGTTTCATCAAAGTGGTACAGGTGCGAGAAGGACAGTGATAGGGAAAATGTTTAATGACATGATTTTTCATATTACTTAGTCCATCCAATTTTTTAGACAAGTTCATGGCTTGATTATCTACAGTTGGTGATAATACTTGTGATTCTTGGGATTGTGTATAATTAAACTGGGGCGTGGTTTCTTCATGAAAACTGTGTAATGTATGAAAAATTGAAATTATTATTTTAGTAAGGTGTGTACAAATGACATTATTTATTTACATACAAATATATATGTATACCATTAGAGATGTTATCATCACTCATTTCTTCTTTTGGGAAGTTCTCCCCTAACCACTCAAGTGTGTTTGCCATTTCTGTGAGAAAAAAAACGTGCTTCTATCTTATCAAAGCTAATAATAGAGAAATAAATGCAATGCACTTACTATTTAGTGAGAATGTCGTGTCCAGTAAGCACCTGGTGTTTCTCAATCTGTATGCTGAGTTCTACTGAGGAGATTACATGAAGTGTACAGTTATGGTGTGTGATTGGTGCTGTTCATTGTAATGTGTGCTAAATGAAAAGAATTGTATTTTTTAAAGTAAGTGTTTGTACAAAAAGGTATATGTGCGTGTCGTAAACATTACTTCTGATTTTATGTACATCTGTGTGTTGCTTGATGGGTACAACTTTTTTGGGTCTCACCTATGATTCTGGGTTTTGTGAATGCTCTCCGACGTCCACAGACTAGCGCGCTGTCTACTGACTGATTATGTGCGACATTGGAGGGAGTATAATATAAGGAACTTGTAGCAGATTAAGGGTGCAGTAGTAAAAACCTATGCAATCCACTGAAAAAAACGTTGTTAAAGGGACGTTATGGTTAAGTTGCACTTTCAAAAACATATGAAATTCAGTGAAAAAATGTTGTTGAAGGAATGTTATCGTAAAACCGAAAAACCCTTGAAAATCGCTAATTATGGTATGTTAAGCAACCATAACTAGCTCCACCTCTGTACACTGCTAAGACTAACAACCAGGACATAAACATGAGGTGCAGGGAGGGATACATTAAAGATCAAACCCAGAGTGGAGACCTTGAGTGCTGCAGATGCAATATCAATGAAGCCCTGAACGTGTGGGTCAGCGTGACTGTATTTTATCCTCCCTTTCCCTTGGCACTAATACCCCAAGCCACCCTTGTGCATGCCACAATGATATAGTAAAAAGGCTTAGCATACTAGTTTAGAAGCAAAATTGTACTTATAGTCTGTAAGGGATAACAAAGTAGGGTTTATGTGTGGAGCAGTCTGAATAGGGTGAACACACAGTGAATGAAATTGAGAGTGTGTTTTGCTTTGTGGATTGTGGTGATTTTTTCCGGCCATTTTTTATTAACTTTTTAAGGATATTGAGGATAAGGAAAAAGCAATACAGGAGCCCCTCCAATTAAGGGTGGGAGGGTGGCTCCACATACACTGTCTCGACCAGTGCGGGAGAAAAATATAAGAAGAAATAGAGGAGCTCTGCATAATTAGAGACAGCATTGACAAGTACTAAAGACAAGATTGAGTTGTATATGCTTTAACTGATTTAGACAAATTCCTGTTTTGACTGTGGTGCAGTAGTATAGACGTAGCCCCGACGCAAGACACCCACAAGGCACAACCATGGTGACAGACACACCCCTAGACCACGTATATAAGGACTTTCCCCTGTATTGTGAGAAAATGAAAAAGTACCACAACCGATGGGTGACTGAGACTAAAGGGGAGGGAATGACCCACTCCTAGCCAGAACATGGGGCATTTGACAGATGACCACTTACTTGACCACAAAGTATAAGGGGAGACCATTGCAGAATAGAAGGGAAGTATTAGACCTCTGGAGAATGTTCAAAGAGACAGAGGACCCAAAAGGGGATGGGGCGACACCCGACAGTAATAAGAAGACAAGCACAGAGGAGACTGGGAAAAGAGCAGAGACGAAAAAGGGAATATGCCCATCATCAACTCACCCAGCAGAAGGGTATACAAATCTGACATATGTTTCAGCGGGCACTATGTTGTCCACACCAGGTACAGCTACGCCATACGTCTCATCCCCAGAGGTATCGGCCCACAACGGGGTAAGCGCAAGAGACATAGAGGTAGCACTAGCCTCAACGCACACTGAACTAGCAAGATTACGGGCAGTATGTGAGACAACAAGGGTGGCAGAGACTACAATGTTGTCCAAGAGAAAAACAGAATGAGATTCACCCTGTAGACCCAGTGCTCCTACTTGCTCCTTGTTAGGAGTTAATTTTGTTCCTCTGTAGGTTCCAAATAAATATATCTAGTATTTAGTGTTCAATTATATGTTATACTCAATGCTGTATAATTCCAATTTTAACGCTTGCAATGAAGTTTCAAAACTCATTCTCAAAGTGAATAATATGTGTTTTAATCCCACAGTCTTTAAGGCGAAAAAGCAATTCCCAAGCTTCAAGTTTAAGCCATATGCAAATGAATTTCAGTGGGCTACATTCATCAAAATAAACACAATAATAATACATTAATATTGAAAAGAATTCCAAAAATGACATACCGCCATGTTGTGTCAATTCATACAGATGCGTAAAGAAAAAGAAACACAGTGACTCAATTAGTGTCCTGCGCTATATATTACATGGCTGGGTAAACTGTTGTAAGTTTGACAGGAATCTGCCAAACCCGTGTTTATTAGTTACCTAGCTTTAACGTTGGTACCGCCTTGTAGTCAATCAATCAAGTACATCGGGAAGCAGTCCTCCCTATTAGAGAAACACGTAGTGAGCCATATTCCAGTGTTATTCCAAACAGTACTTCTACTAGAGCTGCAGTGTGCAGCTGCAGGTGCTTACCTCTGTAGTTCTCACGTCCGTCTGCCTTGAGGAATGGGTTGCGAGTGCTCGCGCCTGTACAGACTTTCATTTTTGATGTTGCCATGCCGATCGCAGCGTCATCCCGCGTTCAGGATTGGACAAAGCCTCCAGCCCCACCCCCCATGACCATGGGAGGGCGGGACTGGTGATCACCATGGCAATTGCTCGTACATGCGAGACAAATGCATGGAACAGGACGGAGCGTCCCTCGTTTGGATCAACGCTTGGTCTGTAATAATATGTGCTTGAAAGTAAGGCTCATAAGTCTACCAACATTAAAGATGTAACATGAGATGGGTGGGGCTAAGCAGCAACGCATTCCCCAATTCCAAATGGAATGGAAGACACATCCCTGAATACTGATGGCCGGTGCTGGATGTACTAAACGTCACAAACGTTACATTTCTATTCTTTTCTTCTCTTGTTACACACAGTGATCAATATAACTCGAATGTACATAAGGTAAATAACCAACGGCATATCATTAAACATGCGTGCCAGTCCTGTTGTGAGGGCACTGCCTATGTAACAATCTCTGTGGCAACCAACTTCATATATGCAATTTCAAGAGAATCAAGGAAACAATCCTACTCATCCAACCCATGTATCAGCCAAATTAATATATGTAGTTATAGGAGACAGAAAGGGAAAAAACATAGTAATCCTAAAGCTCCAACATGTATGTTGTCCACATTCATTACACATTCTAACCAATATATACAATATATACAGTCTATCATAGCTCCTTACTAAAAAAAGCACACACTTTTAAAGAAAACAAGCAAAATGTATTTCTTCATTTAGTCCTCTTGGTGTTAAAGTTCCAAGCTTATCGATCCAGAAGGATTCCCTCTGGTCAAGTCTCTGTTGCAAATTCATATGTGGTTCCCTTTTCTTCACCACTTCAAGTATTTGGAATCTTATCAGCGATAGATTACGTTTTTTTGTATCCCAGTGTCGTGCCACTGCAGAGTTTTTGTTGTGATTACGTATACAAGAGCGGTACTCATTCCATCTCACTTTGGCATTGCGTGTAGATTGTCCCACATAGTATAGCCCACAAGGACATCTTATGAAGTAGATAATGTTATTTGAATTACACGTTCCAATGTGCCTCCGTTTTATCGCTTCTCCAGTGTGTCAGTGATTCACTACATTTCCTTTGGTTATGTATCTGCAGTTGGTACAGTTCAAGCACGGAAATGTTCCAGTTCTTGTCGTATCCTTTTTAGAGTTGGGGCTTCTTGTTTTCACCAATCTATCCCTCAAGTTTTGGCTCCTTTTGTAAGCAAACGTTGGTAGTTCTTTAAATAGTGGTTCAACTATTTCGTCTAGGGCCAATGTGTTCCAGTTTTTTCTGATGATCTCTTTAATATGTTTACTTTGTTATGGAAATTTAGAGACAAACACCATGGGGGGTGTTTCTTTAGTCTTTTGCTGTGTTTTCAAAAGCTCTTCTCTTTCTTTGTTCTCCAACCTTGCCTCTGCTTCCTCAATTTCGGATACAGTGTAACCACGGTTCAGAAACTTTTCCCCCATTTTGCTTATTGCTTCTACATAATCAGCAGGGTCACTAACAATCCTCTTCACTCTTAACATTTGACTGTAAGGTAGGTTTTTATCAGACTGGATTGATGAAAGCTCAATTTGTGTAAAATGTTGTTCCTATCTGTGGGTTTTTGATATATATTAGTTCTGTAACCTTTAGTTTCCTTGGTGAGTTTTACATCCAAGAAGTGTATGGTTTCTGTTGGATATTCTGATGTAAACTTAATGCGTTGGTCAATATTGGTCAGATATTCTAAAAACTTCTTTAGTTTGTCTTCAGTGTCGTGCCAAATTCCAAAAATATCATCGATATAGCGGATCCACAGTCCAATCTTGCTCTTCCACTCCCCATGTTTCAAAACGTGATACACTTCAAATTTGTGAATGAAAGCGTTAGCATAAGCCGGTGTCATGTTTGCACCCATTGACGTCCCTGCTATTTGCAGGAAATATTTCTCATTGTACTGAAAATAAGAGTTTTCACCAATAAATTCAAGTAATGCCATGATGAACTCTTTTTGAGCTGGAATGTCCTCTTCTTGAAGCAGCAGCCATTCTACTGCCGACCTTCCTTGGTCGTGTGGGATCAATGTATAAAGACTTTTTACATCTATTGTGAACAGGATGTCTGTTTTGACATATTTAGATTCTTTCAAATATTCCAAGAAGTTTGTAGTATCCTTAACATATGTGTTGGTTTTCTGTATTAAAAGTTGAAGAAAATAATTGATGTAGACTCCCTGAGGTTGTAGTATACTATTAGTGCCAGCAACTATGGGTCTGCCTGCTGGATTGGTGAGACCCTTGTGTACATTAGGTAGAGTGTAGAAGTGGGGGATTTTTGGAAAGTTATTGGTCAGAAATGTCTTGGTGTGGTGATTGATACAGCTAAATTCCTCTGCCTTGGTAAGTAATTCTTCAAAATTTTGCTTGATTTCGACAGTCGGATCTTTATCCAATCTTGCATATGTGTCGGGATCATTTAACTGTCTCATACATTCCATGTCATAATCCTTTGTGTCTAGGAGTACTAAAGCTCCCCCTTTGTCTGCACTCCTGATAGTCAGTTGCGCATCACCATACAATTGCTTGATCAGCTCCCATTCGTGTGGTTTCATATTCCCACCCCCTCTGGATTTCCCAATGTTGCCAGCGGGAGCACCTCAACAGCCACCCAGGGATGAATGGAAGTCAGGCGATTTCCTGTTCAGAATAGACATTGTGCCCATAAGAACCATCCACGTAGAGTGGGATGGGGAAACAGAAAATTTGGGACACAAGAATGTATGGTCCCGAATAGGGGACAAGGAATACTGGAGTGATTTTGACGACACAGAAGATGACAGAGAGGGAGGGGCCAAGCAGGCACCCCAGGCCACACTTAGATTAGAGTGTCTATGAGACGGGAGTTTAAGGGAGAGATTTGGCAGGATTACATTAGCACGGAAAAAGGGAAGTGCAACTAAGGGCAGGAAATGAAGGGTGAAGCTGCAAATGCCCCTGATACACAAAGGCACGGGATGACCACACGATATGCCCGCGGCCCAAATGGACAAAGATAACCTCCTTAAGGCACTCCTGCCACTCACAGCAGGGGCGGGGAAATGGATTTATGCATTTGAGAAACACACAGCCCGGGTACCCTTAGCAATAGGGGACATTAAGAGCTTGTTGGTGCCAGAAGTGGGAGATCAAGCCGAGACAGTGTGGATTAAAGTTGGGTACGCAGGAGTAACGCTAAGTAATGATGCCCATGATGGAGCATCATCCAACAAGATTAGAGCACAAATATATAATGCTCTGCGACGCATATTCCCAGAGACCCTAGATTTACAATCAATAATGCAATGCTTGCACTGTTCTGGCACCACATTAATATTGTTAATAATCCTTCCTGTGGTGCTGGGAAAGGTCTCCCGGCTTCTGGCTGAGTCTCCATCCTCAGACAGGGGTTGGGGTGGACTTCTGGACCATACAACATCAGGACCGTTGATTGCTGGAGCCGAGGGTAACCTTGATCACAAAAGATCAAGACACACAGGTATTTGGGATTCCCGGGAGACGCACCTCAAGAGATTGCAAAGCCTTGGTGGAAGTGAGGAGTCAGACATGGAGGCTGTTCAGAAACTCTGGGATGAATTAGAGGCTGTGCACACTGAAGTTGGAACCCTGTGCACAGAGAATGCTCAACTCAGGGAAGCACATACCATATGCACTGCTGCAGCACTTAACGTTTCGGTTGTCAGATCTGCTAGTGTGATGAAATTTGATGGTGATCCGAGAAAATTGAACACATTCTGCAACCACTGTACAATCCAGTTTATGCTCTGTCCATCTCATTTCTCCACCAACAAGGCAAAGATCGGGTACATCAATAGTCATTTGATGGGTAACGCATTGGCTTGGCCCGTGCCATATGTCTCTTCCAACAGTCCACTATTAGATGACTTTGCAGGATTCAAAAAGGAATTTCTGGACGTATTCAAAACCCCAAATCAAGCAGCCACAGCGCAGACTCAATTGTTGGAATTGAGGTAGGGGATGCAAGATTTGATTTCCTATACGGGTGATTTAAGCAACTAGCTGTAGACTCCCAGCGGCCAGAGATAACTCAACTAACACTGTTCCAGAAGAGACTACTAGATGAATATTAAGATGAGTCGGTACACACACCAGAAGAGACAACCTTGCAAGGCCTTCTTGACAAGGTACTCTGAATTGATCATCGACTGACCGAACATAGCTCAGAATGCAGAAGAACCAAGCGTACTTCCTCCCGAATGGTTTTGCCTCCTCTCACTCCGGACCTCGCAACCTCTCAGCAGAGAACACCAGATGACCAATGCAGATGGGCTCCCTCCGAGGACCCCTATCAGAGGCCGAATGTCAACGGCGGAGATTCATTCATTTATAACTCGATTGTGGGGGATCTGGCCTTTTCTTGGATACCTGCCCAGACCACCCAGTTTGCCCAAAGGAAAACTAACGTGCTTGCCATCTGAAGGGGAGCGGACGGGGGCCCGATCTTGCCACATGAACTTTCTTCCAAAGATTCCAACAGTCTGATGCTACCTGTTCCGTTAGTTGTGCTGGAAGTTCGTCTGTCCTGGGGTACTGGTCAGGGGAAGCCATTTGTTGTTCCAGCCCTACTGGAATGTGGCACTCCAAGGAACTACATTGATGCATCATTCATACATCGGAAGAACCAAAACATGTCAGGCCAACCTCCAAGTTATTGATGGTACACCATTGCCTTCTGGGCCTATTGAATTTTACACTATACTGATGAAGGTCTCCATCAGTCACCACAGTGAATGGCTTTCTTTTGATGTCATTGCTTCTCCGGTATATCCTATAGTTCTGGGTCTCCCGTGGCCAATATCACATAATCCAGCTATTGATTGGGCTAACAGAGTATTTACCTTCTCCTCCGATTTCTGAATTTTGCATTGTTGTCCTGCCACACATCAATACAGCCACCTGGAACGGTGCTATACAATGGCACTTCGCGGCAACAGATTTCCTGTTTATTGTACCATGCTGAATATCATCAATATCACAAGGTGTTTGTTGAACCTGCATGTACTTACTTGCTTCCTCATAGGAATTTTGATTGTGAAATATATCTGATCCCTGATGCAGCCTTGCCCAACAGTGCATCTATTCACTTACGGTGACAAAGCGAAA
Source organism: Ambystoma mexicanum (assembly GCF_040938575.1). Taxonomy (NCBI): domain Eukaryota; kingdom Metazoa; phylum Chordata; class Amphibia; order Caudata; family Ambystomatidae; genus Ambystoma; species Ambystoma mexicanum. The sequence goes on from NC_090941.1 coordinate 927,215,781, forward strand.
TGATTGAAAAAGAAACCTATAGGATTGTTTGGAACATGGATATATTGAGCAGTCTACGTCTCCCATTGGTTCTCCATTGTTCTTCATCACCAAGAAGGAGGGGACCCTGCGTCCATGTACAGATTATCGCCTGCTCAACGATATCACTTTCAAAGGCAGTTACCCATTGCCATGGATCTCTGACATTTTGGAATCACTACGCAATGGCAATGATTTTTCCAAACTTGATCTACGTGGGGCATATCATCTGATCCATATTAAAACTGGTCATGAGTGGAAGACAGCATTTAAGACACCATTTGGCCATTATGAGTACACTGTTATGCCTTTTGGGTTGTGTAACCCCCCTGCGGGGTTCCAGAGATTTATAGACTCCATCTTTTCTGATCTCATTGGTTGCTCAATGGGTGTACAAGGACAATATTCTTATCTTCTCTACTGATCTGGCTTCCCACATCACCCATGTCCAAGAGGTGTTTCATCATCTTCAAAAGAACCACATGTACCCCAGTTCCATATGACACTAATGGAGTTCCTGCGGTACATAAATAGTCCCGAAGGAATACATATGGATCCCAGGAAGGCCCAAGCCATTCTGAATTGGAACATGCTACATGACCTCAAGTCTCTGCAGCATTTCCTGGGTTTCGCTAACTACTATAGGTGCTTTATTGCCAATTTTGACAGGTTGATGCAAGACTTGACACGTCTCCTGTCTACCAAACTGCCTTTTCAGTGGAATGAGAAGGCTACTCAGGATTTTCTCTCCTTGCGGAAGGCTTTTACCTTAGCTCCCATCTTACAACCCCCTGGCAATTCATTGCCGTTCGTCATGGAAGCTGACACAGCCGACCAAGCTTTGGCAACCATACTCCTTCAGGTCAATCCACATACACATATGGAGATTCCTGTAGCCTATCTATCAAAAAATACTGTTGGCCAGCGAATGTAATTACTGGGTAATTGGGAAGGAGCTACTAGCCATCGAAACCACCTTTGAAGAATGCACCGAGCATCTCCTAGTGGGTCTCCACAAAGTGGTAGTCAGACTGACCCCTGAAATCTACAGTATGTACGTGCTCAGCAGTGTAACAACAGTAGTCAGGCACAATGGGCATTCTTTTTCCTGCAGTATGACTTTTACGTTACTTATATTCCGGGGACACAGAATAAAATGGCTGATGTGCTGTCCCATTCTTTGATTGATGTCAAAGAAAGAAAAAAAAAACAGTATTTGTGCTGTCACCTGTGAAGCATTTCCTTGCCTCTGTACAACCTCTGTTGAACAGATTTCGAACAGCCACAGCTCATGATCCACTGATCCCCAATTTAATTCTTTCCACTGATGCCAGCATGACAGATGCTCTGCTCTTTCACAGCAAACGTTTGTACATTCCGGCACCCGGATTGCAGCTGCTCATAATTTCCCAGATCCATGACTGTAAGGCAGCTGGACACAGAGGTGTGAGAGCTACTGTGGAATTGATCTAGCGCCAATTCTGGTGGCCAGACTTATGGTGCCAGGTTAAAGAATATGTGCAGTCTTGTTCCGTATGTGCCCTGGTAAAAGCCAACCACAAATGGCCAATAGGACCTCTGCAGCCCTTGGAGGTCCTCCTCATCCTTGGCATACTATTTTAGCGGACTTCATCATTGACCTGCCTTTGTCCTTTGGGTACACTTGCGTTTTTGTCATGGTGACTCCTACTCTAAAATGGCCCACTTTCTGCCAATGTCAGGACTTCCAATGGCAGTAATCATGGCCGAATTCTTTTTTCAGCATGTTTTCTATTTGCATGGGCTTCCCAAGAAGATAATTTCTGACTGAGGTTCTCAATTCACGTCGTGTTTCTGGACTTTTCTTTGCAAACTCATTGGGATCAGTACAGCTTTCAGTTCTGGTTATCACTCCCAAATGGTCAGATGGAACGCACTTACCAGACCCTGAAACAGTACATACGATGCTTCACATGTGGTTTGCAGACCAATTAGGCTACTTTTCTTTCAATGGGTGAGGTGGCCTCTTACAGCACTATCCACACTGCGACTGGGTTAGCCCCTAATTCGGCTGTATGGGATTTCATCCTGAGGTCTTGCCTACTTTTGCGGTGACTCCCTGCCCAGTGGTGTCCAGTAACAACATCGCCCTTGAACTGCAAAACGTTGATCGGACGGTGTTGGGGCATCTCTCTTCACACTAATGGCCTCTGATAAACAACGTTAGGTGGAAGAAACCTATGTGCCAGGGGACTTGGTTTGGCTTTCAACAAAGAACCTGTCTTTGTGGAACATTCCACGGAAACTGGCTTTCCATTTTGTTGGTCTGTTTCGGATTATGCAGAGGATCTCTGTGGTTGCCTTTCATCTTGCATTACCTACCTCTTGGAATATCAACCCTGTCTTTTATGTGTCCCTGTTGAAACAGCATCATTCAGATCACTTTCAGTGGCCTTCTCCTTGCCCTGCTCCAGTTTGATTGCCTGGTTATCTGGAATATGAAGTGGTGATTTGCATGTAATATGGTTGCTTATATTTCCTGATCTCCTGGAAGGGATACCCTGCTTGTGACAACTCATGGGAACCTGTCTCTGGTGTCCACGCCCCTCAGTTGATTAGCCACTTCCTCCTGAGTTGTCCTTGAAAACCTGGCACTCCACCCAGTCTTTGTGGTGGGTGCCATGTCACGGTGCTACCCTCCTTACAGTGCCGTACTCACCGGACTTGGAGAGTTCCTTGGCGCATACAGGACCATCTCCCTCTAGGTCCATGAAGATCTGCGTCTCCTCCCTGGCTTGGTTTCATGGGCGCTGCCATCTTGCACATTTCCCACATGCCCGTGAGACCAGTAGCCGGTTTCTGTACATGTGCCGTTCATGCTGCTTGTTGCGGTTGCCATGGCAGCCGAGGGGAAGCTGCTGAGCCTTGTTTTGAGCCGAAAGCAATATAAGGAAAGTAGATGTTACAAACCACACATTACAACTTTCCCTTTTTGTTGATTACTGATGCTCTGTTCCCTGTTCCTTTGTTACCTGGAGCTTTCCCTCTGTCTTCGTGTTTGCCAATGTGCCTGTTAATCCTCTTGGCTTCTCTCTATGGGTCTGGCTCTGCTCCTAGCTTCTTCTTTCTGGCCTCTTCCTGCTTCCTTACTCTGTACCTTACAGGTGCTTGCACTGTTCTGGAACCACATTAATATTGTGGGTGGTCCTTCCTGTGGTGCTGGGAGAGGACTCCCATCTTCTGGCTGAGTTTCCATCCTTAGACCAGGGCCCTGGGTGGGCTTTCAGACCATACCACATCAGGACCATGGAGCGCTGGAGCCAAGGGTACTCTGGATCACAGGAGATCAAGACACACAGGTATTTGGGATTCCCGGGGGCGCACCTTGACACCTCTAAACAGAACATGAAAACACTTCTGGTAATCCAAAACAATGGCCCTGAACATCCCTAGAAAAGAACACATCTCAGAAGCGAGAAGGAACACGCATTTGCTCCCCATCCAGTAGATAATCCTCTTCAAAACTCTCAACCACATGCACAAATGTCTGGCCAGAACTGCCCCGAAAAACCTTTCTCAAAGTATTGCAAGATCCAAATCCATCACACCAGTAAGGTCCTTCCGTGCCCACTGCCTTGCCCCCCCTGGTCAAATAAGGCAGAGGAGGAGGATTCAGCTTCCTGTAGTGGCAACACACCACTGGGAAGCACTTCCCACTTCCTTAAGGTCAGATGAATCTTATTGGTCCATCCGCAAAGCCCCAGTAACTTGGCTCTTTGCCTAACAACACTGCAAGACAACCTGAAACTTCCTCTGATTTGTATTCATATGTGGGGACAATTTCTCTCGCCCCTGATCTGTCTGTAAGCTTCATGTGTAACTGGTTGCAAAAAGTGCCCTGATGCCCCTGGGCTAAGGTGTTTTTACAAATGAAAAAATAAATAAATCAAATAAATAAATAAATATACATCTGTGGTGGATGACACATTATCAAACAAGGGTTTACTGATTGTAAATGTATTTGATCCCCCAGGAGGTGTGAAAATCAAAATTATACAAGCTAACATCAAAATTGAAACACGTGTATAGGTGCGTTATAAATGCCATATCATGTCATGTCATATCATATCATATCGACTGAATGGCACATTAAGTTCTGTAGGGGACATTTGCTAGTTCAGGTGATTATAATGCCCATATTTCATTTGATGCTTTAATACACTCTCGAGAAGATGACATGGAGGACAATTTTGTTTATCTGGTCCCCACTGAGAGTAAAGCTTATCAGGGGTGGGGGAGATTCTTAAACACATTGGACCTAGTCTGTCTAAATAAAAAATCATTAAAAGGAAATTTGATGGAACATACTTGTTTCAATGGTAGGTATTCCTCCATTGTTGCATATGTGTTTTTGGACTGTGGCATGTGTATGCGCTGTAGCCCCTTGATGATAAATAGTTCAGAGGTAAGTACCATTTACCTATTATGTGATCACAGTCCACACTTAAGACTCACATTAGTGGACATGTCGACTCACATAGTAGAAATAACCTCCAAGGGAATTGCCTAATATGGTCCAAATCTAATGTGGTGAGAGTAAATGCATTGATTTGCTCAGCCACTTTATTGTTTGTAGAGTGGTTAAAAGAAATCAGTTGGGACTTAAGCAATTTCCTGACATTCTTGGAGGGCTGACTTAATTTGAACCATTTGGTAGGTAAATCTAAGAATAGTAAAGTAGAAATGTTTGCTACAGACATACAACATAGGAGGAGGAAATATCGAGAAAAAAAAACAAAGTAAATATTAAGAGTAATTCCTGCCTCCTAGGAAGAGAAAAAGACACATTAATAACAGTCTACCAAATATAAAAATTGGTTAGGATCACATCGCCATTCAAAGAATAGCAGTAACTGGACTTTTTAAATTCAGGTTACTAAAAGTAAATGATAACAGGATATTGGGGGCATATCATCGTCGATATATGGCGAATGATAATCCATCAGAAATGAATGCCATTTCTGAACTCCAGTGGCAAGCCCATCTCTCCCACTTATATCTAGAGAAGAACTTGCAGTATGCCAAACCTCCATCACTAAGTCATGCATTAAGGTCCAGCTTTAATTGGGATATAGATGATGTTCTAATAGAGATACACAAGTCAAAGTCCTCAATAACACCTGGGCCGGATGGTATTCTGAATGTGGTCTTTAAGGCAAATCCTGCTTTGTGAACACCTATTGTTATTCAGGTTTTTCAGCGGGTGGTGGCGAATGGGGAAATTCAGGCTAGCTGGAGGGATTCCATCCAGGTACCAATATTTAAAAAGCGGGAAATCATGGATCCCTCCAACTAAAGATTACGTGCAATGCTAGACTCAAATTCAACAATATTTGCTTCATCAGTGTTAAAGAAGTTGACAAGTCGGGCAGAAGAAAATGAATTACTTAGTGTTTTTGGACTGTGGCATGTACATGCGCTGTAGCCCCTTGATGAGAAATAGTTCAGAGGTAAGTGACCATTTACCTATTACGTGATCACAGTCCGCACTTAAGACTCACATTAGTGGACATGTCGATTTACATAGTAGGAATAACCTCCAAGGGAATTGTCTAATATGGTCCAAATCTAATGTAAGTTCCAAACAGGCTTCAGGAAAATGCATAGCACTAGTTGTAATATCAGCACGCCACATTATTTGATGCCAGAGACATTCAAATGCTCACACAAGAAATTGTACTTGTGTTTTATTGATTTTGATAACGCTTTTTATTCAGGCTCTCAACTACTATGGCATAAGCTTGAATGTTGGGGCCTAGATCCTTTGTTACTGTACTTCATCCAGCTATTATATGGTAACACTATGGTAGCCATAGACCTAAACAAAGAGGATGATCTTTCAAGTACGTCACCTACAAATCGAGGCTTGAAACAGGTGTGCGTGCTTGCACCACTATTATTTTATTTGTAATTTTCGGTTCGGCAATGACACCATAACATTGATGTAGACGCTGAATATACTGTGCCTATTGACTGCACTCCAATCGGTTTACAGCGATCAATTAATGCCCTCCGTGTGTATGCTATGGCAAACCATTTAGTCATTAATGAAACAACATTTAACTTATTTGTAATTGCTAACAGGAAACTCAGTAAAAACAAATTTACCTGTAAGCTTGCTAAGAATACACTTAAAGTGAAGGACAGATGTATGTATTTGGGCTTTCCCCATCAGATAACTTCCTTCATTATCTTTATATGAAGAACACATTGTTATGAAAAAATGCATGATGATTAAAAAATGTATAGCCCACAAAGGTGGTAACAGTGTGGTTGGCCAGTTATTCATATATTCCACCAGTATTCTTCTGGGCCTCTAATATGGGAGGGTAACTTTAGCAGATCGATATGTGACCTGGCTCGATTGCCTTGAAGGGAGGATCTTGTGATCCATACTTGGAGTGCCTAAATCTGTGGCGGTTAGGACACTAAGGTGCGAGATAGGTACCCAATCGATGAGATCTAGTTGGTTAATCCACTGTTGCAAACTTTATGTGCAATTGTTAATGCCCAGGTTTGATAACAAGACTTTGTTGGAAACATTAACCACAAATTTGGAGGATAAAATTAATAACAATTTCTTGTATGAGTTAGTAAAATGTAGTTCCTCACATCTGAGTAATATTTCTATATCCCTGGAACAAATGTTGACCTTGCCAAATGCTAATGATGTTTTAAAAGAGAAAATGCATGATTGGGAAAGAGTTGAGAATGTACCAAAACTTGAAACGAAAAAAATGCTATGGAGAGTACAGTCGGCAGGATTTTCAAGGTGGAGTTTTTTTATCTTACTTAACCAAATTGTGTGATATGAACTTGAGAAGCTTTATTACCCAATTGAATTTCAACATCCTTCCCACATGGCAGTATACTGCAAGTGGCGTTAATATACCTATCGAGGCAAGACTCTGCAGACTACGCCATAACTTAATTGACACTTCTCGTCATGTGTTAGCTTAATGTCCGTGTTTGTGCGCTTTTTACATGAAGCAATATTGTATATTTACTGAGCACATTGATTTTATTATATCAGATCGATTTTTGAATACTTTGTACTTGGTGGTACCCTTGGTTGTCACAGCTGCAGCTTTTTATATCTGGCGAGAATATCTAACTGCCATTAAGTTAATTGGTTGATAATTTGAAGTCGTTAGCACTGTTTCATAATTTTATCTGTGTTTACCTGTATTTATTCCTTTGGTATTGAAATTGGATTATTTTATGATATCATGTATGCAATGCATAAAAATGTAATGTTGTATTGTCTTTTTTATTTGCTAAAGGTTATGAATAACCAAGTACACAAATAATATAACAAAATTAAAAGATAATGAAAACAAGGTCTCATCTCTTTCCTAAGTCTCTGAGAGCCAGAAAAGCAAAATTCCTGGTTTTTCATCACAACAACCCAATTAAACCACATTTGAACTGTGTTTGCCACTTTCAAACCAGCAGGACCCTCATGTGGTGCCTTTAACACTTGTTCAAACATCGAGCCACCACTGCTCAACTCCTAAAATGGCTTGATGCTGCATTGCCAAAGCAGAGCCATGTAACCGGCTCAACCACCAGCACTCCATGCATACGACTTCTAACTACCATGCACCTTATGGTCGCTAATAGACCACATTTGATCTATGTTGTGCCTTATGGTCGCTAATGGACCACATTTGATCTATGTTGTGCCGTATGGTCGCTAATAGGTCACCCTGTGACCCATTCTAGAACTCCTGGTGGCATGCCAGTTGTTAACGACTCGCAAGTCATGTATTTTAATCATTATAGTGAATTTTGAATCTAGGCGAACCTATCTGTACTCTACACACTTAGACTTTTAGAATACTAAAACACCTGACTATCACAAGATAACCGGCTAACAAACACTGTTATGACATCCTTCACACCCAACACATCCATTGGCTACCTAGCCATACTCTCTACACTTTCTGCCTTAGCTTTTATAATAGCCCCTCGCCACATTCTGACTACAGAAAGGCAACCTATCAGAAAGATGTACACACAGCCACCACCTAAACAGACTGCTCCCCTGACCTGGACCCAGCTGAACCAGGCTTGTCCCACCGGACTAAGGAACTCTAGACTAGGTACTAGACTACCCAAACAGCCTGCCCCCCTATCCCAGACCCAACTGAGTCAGGCGGATTGTGTCGCACTAAGGAACTCTAGACTAGGCACTAGACTACCTAAACAGCCTGCGCCCTTCACCCAGACCCTACAGAGTCAAGTCTACCCTACCCAACTACGGAACCTCAGACTAGGCTGCAGACTTCCCAAACCACCTAGCATTCACATACACCTCAGCCACGCTAAGAAGGAGCTCAAACACACCAGCCGAAACAGGCACACAAGGAAACCCAGCTGCAATCTAACACTTTGCACCAATTCCTCTGAAACTCTGCCCAACAAGGTCCACACTAGCAATAACACGCAAATAACTCAAAACCTCAAGGGTGGTCTCATCAACGCTAGATCCGTAATAGCTCACACCTCGGAAATTGCTGACATCATCACCTGTAACCAACTTGACTTCCTAGCAGTTACCGAAACATGGCTTCACAAAGCCGCTGGCCCTGCCCTCATGATAGCCATACCCCCTAACTTCACCATCTTCAAAAAAGACAGGGAAACTTCCAAAGGAGGAGGCATGGCTTTTATTTTCAGAGCCAATCTCACCATCAAAGAAATAGACAGCCTCACTATGCCGTCAGCTGAACTACTCTCCCTTAAACTAGAAATCTCTGCCACACGTACTATCACAATACACCTGATCTACAGACCCCCTGGCCCACTAGGCACCCTACTAAATACTAATGCCAAACCGGGAACACAAATCATCCTATTAGGCGATTTCAACTTAGGCTACAAAGACCCAAAAGACTCTAATGCCTCCACTATAGCTAACACTATTGAGGAAGCAGGCCTCACTATTCGAAATAACGGCCCTACTCATTCTAAAGGCTGCACATTGGACTGGGTCACAGACATCAATTGCATTTCCCTCATAACGGCAATTGAACCCTGTAATTGGACAGATCACCATCTGATCTCATTGACTATCTCGGACCTCCGACAACCTAAATCTACCAAACCTCATGCTCCACCTGCCCTCACCCGTTGCAAAAAAAATATAACACTTGCTAATCTTCTCCCCCTGCTCCAACCTATCACTAATCACTTCAGCCAGTTCTCTAACCCTAACGATCTAGTCGACCTGTACAATAACACCATCAACTCGGCGATCAACGCCATTGCGCCGCTGAAACCCACTAAATCAAAACCTATGGCCCATCTGAACACTTGGTTCACCCCTGCGCTAAAAGCCTTACGCAAAGAGAAACGACATGCAGAAGCCTGCTGGAGAAAAAACCCCTCCTCCCACAACAAAGACCTTCTCACTGCCAACACTAACAGATACAAAAAACAAATCATTCAGGCTAAAAAAAGAGACCTTTAATGACAGAATCAAAAAAGCCAATTCGAACACCAGGGAAATCTTCTCCATTCTGAGAGAATTAGAATCCCCAATTGCACCCATAGACTCTTGCACCAAAGACAAAGTCTGGTGCATTAACATTCAAAAAGCCCTATGCAACAAAATCACAATGCTACACAACAAAATACGAGTTAAAAAATCTGCCCTCCACAACATCGCCCTCTCTACGCAAGAAACCATCCTCCAGTAACTTGCCACTAACCAAACTAAACCCCCTAACCAATTTAGCTTTAGAGCCATCTCTACTGCAGAAACTAAAAACATCATCTTGTCCTTGAAACCGTCCCGATGCCTTGGGGACACCTGTCCAGCCCCAATTATTAAAGAGGCTGCACATGAACTAGCCCCCTTCGTCACATCATTCATTAACTCCTCATTTAAATCATGCTCTGTGCCAACAAACCTTAAAGACGCATGGATACTACCTCTACTAAAAAAAGTTAACCTGGACCCCAACGTCCCAACAAACTATAGGCCAGTAACAACTGTCCCGTTCCTCCTTAAAATCTTAGATAAAGCTGCATACCTTCAGATCCAAGATTATCTGGAGAGTAACAATCTACTATGGTCAAGACAATCTGGATTTAGGCCTAGACATGGAACCAAAACGGCTCTCCTTGATCTTAAAAACCAGCTAGACGAGCGTAAAGACAGAGGAGATGTGTCTATTCTCCTACTCCTAGACCTATCAGCTGCTTTCGACCTGGTAGATCACAAGGTACTGTGCAATTACCTCAAATTGGCAGCCACCTTCTCCACAAAAGCCACGGCATGGATAAATTCATTCCTGGACCAGAGAACCATAAGAGTCGTCTCTCCTTCATCAGCAGCAGATCCAGTCCCCATCACCTGCGGAGTCCCTCAAGGGTCATGTGTTTCCCCCACGCTATACAATATTTTTACAAAGCCTCTCTTTGATATATTGGACAAACTAGGGGTCTCATATACCAATTACGCCGATGATACCCAGATCCTTATCCCAATCCAAGGTGACTATGAAAAAGACACCAGACTCATAAACAAAATGTACCAAATCATCCAAACTTGGATGGCCACTCATGGCATATGTCTTAATGACGATAAGACCGAGCTCTTAATCATTGGTTCTACCCCAAAGCTGTACCCCAGCTTTACAATTCTATCACGATCGACGACATCAAAATAAAGGTAGCTAAGGAAGTTAAAACCTTAGGCTTCTACCTAGACTCAGCTCTCACCCTCGACAAGCAAGTAAATGCCACAGCCTCAGCAACCAGCTACACCTGCAAACTCATCCATGCCTGCAAACCATACCTTTCAATTGCGCAAGCCCTCATCCTCTCCAAATTAGACTACTGCAATGCACTGTACCTAGGTACCAGTAAACATAACACTAACAAACTCCAAACCCTGCAGAACAATGCCCTCAGAACAGCCAAAGGCATACCCAAAGGACAACACATATCTACCCACAGAAGAGCCGTCAACTGGCTGGCCATCAATGACCATATCAAACTCAAAACTCTGAACATTACACATAACTGTCTGAACAATAAAGCTCCTTCTTACCTGTCAGAAAAATACACAAAGCACACTTCTGAACGTCCCATCATAAAGACCCTCTCAAATAGCATCAAAGTCCCTAGGTCTAGCTTCCCGGTTCGAGCAGCGCAGCTCTGGAACTCCATCCCAGATGCACTTAGAGCCACCCCCTCCTTCCATGTGTTCAAAGCCAACGCTAAACTCTGGCTTAAAAATAACAACCGATAAATGCCCCAACTATACCAAATACTCTGTATATTCATTGCAAACACTGTAACTTATCTACACTGTAAGTCATCCAACAGTGCTACACAAAAGATTCTGATAAATGTAACATAGCTCTCTTGTAAGTAAAAATACCTTGTAAGCAATGCTCGATATATGAGCCTGTAATATATGATCCTGTAACCTAAGAAATGTAATGTAACTGTAATATATGATCCTGTAACCCAAGAAATGTAACGTATTCATGTACCTGTAACCCAAGATTTATTTCTCTGCAAGCGCCCAGTTGCTTAACGTCCAGGCGCGCTCTATAAATAAATAAACAAACAAACAAACCAAGCATTGAACCATCAGGACTTTGTATTAAAGCTCATTTCAAACCACTAGACCATCATGTCACTTATTGACCCAAACCATTAGTCTTTATCATTTCAAACCACACTTGATCATCTTATTGTTGCTTGTGGTCCATTTTTCTCGCGGTCTGAGACTAACACTGCTCAACATATTCACATCTGGTTCAACCAGCGAGCACAACCGTCTGACACGTGGTTCGGCAATGTCAACATTGGAGACAGGTACTTATAAGTAACCCTGTTTGCTGGTCCACCTTTTGTGGTCCTAGACATGACATGACATGATAGGTTATTTATAACGTGCTTAATACACAGAGGTTTCTAAGCGCGGATGCGGGGATCAAACCTGTGTTGCTCCGTGTCGTCTTTTTTCCAAGGCGAACGCGTTGCCGCTGAGCTATTCTCCGGAGACTAGAGACTGGTTAAGTCCCTTTTGCATTTCTTTGCATTTTTTATTCCAGAAAGACACATCATTTTGAAGATATTGTTACATTTCGTGACTGTTTTCTTCCCAGACAAAGCATCCACATTGCATATACATTTCTGTTCTGCCTATTCTCTTTCTTTTACAGGGATGGGTTTTGGCCAGTTATTTTAATAGTTGTATAGCTGTTTTGTTTAATTAAATTATATATTTTATAGAGAACTGGTTGGCAATTCTATTATTTTTGGAACTGTTGTACTATTACTGCTATTGGCTCACATTTATATCCCTGTGTATAGCATAGGCTGCCCACGCCCCACATTATCAGAAAAAGGGCAGGAGATATATCTCTTGGTTGGGCTTGTTTCACGTTCATGATTGGGATCATTTATATTTTCTAGACGTGTGAAGACTGAGTGTGTGGTTTTGCCACTACCCTTTCATGTACAGTGCTTACCAGGAACTGGTTTTACACTGTGTTCTTAAATCGATCCACTATGCAATAGACATTTGTAGTAGTATAGTTCTGACTTTTTCCCATTCAACCAATGATTATTAACAGACATGAGAAGGAACAGCTTCCCAAATCTATTTTCTCAATGTCTCACACCAACGTACTGTCTGTAGAATGAAGCAATAGGTTGAGCTTGATTATGTAAAATGGTAAAGGTTATGTCGGGTGGCCTGTAAACATCAACCATGTGAAAATAATTTTTGTGTTGCCAGAGCAATGGGTTATCAGGACAAGAGTAGATCATGTACTGTTTTATAATCTGTATAGCACATGGTACCAACCTGCATTTTGACAGATGTTTTAGTGTATGTCACCCATGATCCCTCTTCATTGACTATACTGCCTAGAACAGGCAGAAGCAAGTATGGCAACAATCGGGAGATCCAAAGGTTGCTGAATCCTGCTTTGTTATATTTGAAATTGTAGACTCCTTTTAGCATGAGCTACTTTCTATCTTTATTGTTATTTATTGTGCTAGAACATTTTTGGATGCCTCAAACAATGGCAGAGCAAAAGTAATATTACATCTAGCTAGAATACCATTAGCGTTATTGAGGATGTCATATGTGAGGTTTTTTAAGAGATTTAGGATATGATTCAATTGTTTAATTCCATCTGAGGTGTCGTAAGTGCATTTTAGTTGCTGGTGATGTCACTGATGATGTCATATGTGATGTCAATAGTGATGTAAATTGTGATGTTATCAGTGTGCTTAGGCACTGCACCATGATGTACTCATAGCTAAGGTGGCATAACACCCAACACCTGTTGAACTTCAAGGATTTTGTTGCATTAAATAAGCATCTCTCACTGAATTGTAGGGGTTTTGTTGCACAGAACTTATTCAACTTAACTATGTTTAACTGAAGTTTTTTGAGTGAATGTTAAGGGTTTGGTATGATTTATCTCCCACTTCAATTCTAGCTGTTTTTATTCTGACATCACAATTTGTGTCATCTCCTTTGTTTATCAATGTGTGTTCTTAAACTATGCTATATACGGGTTGCACAAGAATTTAATATTTTATGTGTCTACTTGATACGAACCGAGATCCTCAGCACTGACTGCTTAAACAAATTGAGACCCTGATTGATTTTTTTTTAAATTACCTAAAATACTTCTCTACCTCAACTAGCAAATAAACTTCCTGTCACATCATATTATTTTTTATTTTTTAACTATTTGCTTTCTTTTCTGTTGCCACACAATAAGATCTGGTATGTTAGATAGCGATGAGATTAGAGATCTTTGATGAAACTAGTACATATTTTTCTCCATCCATTCTGTATTAATTGGCATAGTGACTTGACCCCTACATCTCTTTAATGGTCCTTAGCTGTTTCCTGTATTTCTTAAATCACTGATTACTGTTTTATCTATGTATTTATCTTGACAACTGACATGATAAGAAAATCGAGATCATCATTGGTATATCAAATGCAACGCTTGTCCAATCAAAACAAAGAATAATTAAATCATGTTTCATCATTACTATCTTCTCTGGAAAACGTTTTTCAATTACGAGCCACAAATTAGAACATTCAAATATAATCTCACATCCCCAAACCATCAAATCACCAGGACACCACCTTGCAACTTATTTTAGGTTAAATTAGGAAGCAACCCCTGTATTTATTTTATAACAAACAAGCTGGGATTGCTTTCTTAATTCCATTAAAATACTCTTTTTCCCAAACTAAAATGCACTGGGCTTGCAACATCTTGTGAGCTACTTGCTTGTCCCTTTTGGCGCTCAATAAGAATCAAGATCTTAGATCGAGATTTCGGGGAAATGCTAAAAAAAAGTGCACAATCACCACACCCAAAACCATTACAAAATTACCTCTTCTACTTTAGCCACATGCTTTCCAGCCTCAAAAGTACCATACTACTGCCCCCTCATATCTATTAAAGTTCCCTTTTAAAGAAAGAAAACAGATTTTTAAGATGTCAGGTTTTCAAAAATGAAGGCATCATGGGAAATATAACTATTTTTTTGGCACTTGGGGCACTATGAGCGTAGGCCAAACTCTAAGGAAAGTACCTTAAAACATTGATCAAGTTTAAGGTCTACATATACAGCACATATATAGAATGTGCATCATGCTTTCAATGCAGAACATCCAGGTGAAGGGCATGACGCTCAACAATGAACCCGCTCCCACCTAACCACCCTCATAATCTACTGCACCTAGCCTGCAGACCAGTACAGTGTCCACTATACCGCTGAATGTTATCAGTTCTACTGTGTATGGTTACTAGTCTGGGCCAGTGTGCTTCAGCCACATTGCAAGCCCCACCAACCAATCTCCAGTAGAAATTGGGCAGGGCAACGTAACCATAATGCACCTATTACAACGTTTTTTCAGCAAATTTCAATGATTTGTTTTAACTGAAGATGTTTCATTCTGTTCAAGCACGGTATCTAAGTTATTAAAATGCCTCTTTAAAATACATTAAACAACTATAAACTTAACTTAACAGGTCACTTTGAGCAACACATGCAGTTGTTGCAAGTTATGGCTGAAGAGAGGGCCTCATCACGACTTGGGCGGTAACGGTAACGCTATTAGCGCGGGCGGTATTAGCCCTACCGCTGAACTCCCCGGCGCTAACAGCGCCGGATCACGAGTTCGGCGGTAATATAAGTCCCCATTCCCCACTGAGCCCATTCGGGAATGCCCCATTGGGCTCAATGGGGAATCTTCGCGCTAATACCGCCGGCAGGTAATCCGGCGGTATTAGCGCGAATTTTCGGCGGATTTCCCCCCAGCTCAGAGCTGGGGCGAAATCCGCCGAAGCCCTGATTCGGCGGACCCTTAAATCTGGCGGTAATAGCGCTACCGCCGGATTTAAGGGTTACCGCCGAAGTCGTGATGAGGCATGAGGTTGACTTTACCAAGCAACCCACACTAGCCACTAGACCTGATGTAGCCTACTGCAGTGCCCACTATATCATAATGGATGGCGAGCCACTGTCCACAGATTGTGGTTTTGCTTTGTGGCCACAAACCCTGGTGCATGAGCATCAGTGATGTTGCCGGCCCCTAAAGCAACCCACATAATTCAAAGTTCAGTTTATATTTTGTTTGAAAGGTTGTGTGCAGATTTGTTGAATGACTGCAAAGTTATAAGCTGCCTAAAAAGTCCTGTTCTTATTTTGAAGCCCCCACTACAACTTTGCAACCCATGACGAAACCTCACCAAACTTTCCAACGAAATTCAGAGTTGAATCTATATTTTAATTCCTAAGTATTGGAAGATATTTTTGACCGGTCCCAAAGTTATACACTTCCCAAAAGAGAAGCAGGACGTTATTCACGGCTGCTTTGAGTGCAGCCATTTTGTGTGGCTACTTTGTCGCAGATCCCCTTGTAGGTGTAATCCGATCCTATTCCCATTACTTGTGGAATACCACAGGGTTCATGTGTCTCTCCTACACTATGCAACATATTCACTAAGCCTCGTTTCGATGATCTGGATGATCTTGGTGTCACCTACATGAACTACGCAGATGACACTCAGATCATCATAACCCTCTCTGGAGATTATGACAAGGATTTGGCCTTGGTGAACAGTGTGTACCTCATCATCCAGGCATGGACGGCTACCCATGGTCTATGCTTGAATGATGACAAAACCAAAATCATTATCCTTGGCACCACCTCTAACCTTAATAAACTGGGACACAAATGCACCACCTTTCACATCGACAGCAACACCATTAAAGTAGCCAAAGAGGTTAAAACATTAGGATTTTACTTAGATGCAAACCTCTCCTTTACCAAACAGGTTAACTCCATGGCCTCCTCTACCGCTTACACCTGCAAGCTAATTAGAGCTGTTAAACTGTTCCTCTCTACGAGTAGTTGCACCACCCTGGCTAGAGCTCTAATCTTTTTGAAATTGGACTACTACAACTCACTATACCTAGGGGCCAATTGGTGAGATCTGAACATGGATCTTTCGTCTTCAAGACATGGCACTAACCACAAGAATAAACAAGGCTAATAGCTGTAAAGTGCATAACTGTTATACTTTCCCTGCAATCATACATATATGTCTAATGTCAGGTTAGGTATGAAAGTTGTGTCCACTTTGGTCATGCAGCTAATTGCCATGCCTTGAAAACTGGTGACCACGGTTCAAATGCCATGACAGCTGTACATTTTCTTTTTATGTATATCAGAATCATGCGCCCATTTGGCGCACAGCAATTTGGGCACAGCTGCTAAACTTTTCAGTAGCTGCACCTAAATCAACCTTGCACCAACTGAGTGGTGCAAAATTGGCTGTGGCACACTGTAGCTACAATGAAAGGGGATCTGTGGCCACAGTGGTGAGCCAAAATGTTCATAACCAAATGGCTTGTGCAGAAACGAAACGCAGAGCACAATCTCATATGTTGCTCTTCCCAACGTACCCATAATTACAAATCTCCAAACATTTGACAAGCTCAAACATAACAGCAATATCCCTGAAAATTTGAGATGTTCGCGGAAGTTGGAGATGAAAAGAAATTGTCCTTTCCTAGGCATATTCAACCTCATCCTCACCCACACACCTCCTGGAGGTTGTATTATTTGTAAAATAGGTGTAATGCTATGTTTTGTAATACCTTGTTAACCAAATGTTTGCGGACTACTAGCGCTGTTCACAAAACCAAAATGGGGAGCATTGCTGAAGTTTTGATGTACCTCATGTTTTGCCATACCTCATGTTTGTCAATTGACCTATCAACACTTTTACGCAATGTTCACAAATGATACGTGGCTCCCTGATTGTTCCAGAAGTGTCCACGGAAATTAAATCAGGAAGTGAGTTCAGGGACATGATGGAGATATCACACATGTGTCTATCTACTTTTTGGGCATTTTTTAAAAAGTCAGCAGGGTAGATTCACACCAATTTTCAAAGGCATGCTGCTGGGACCAGGCCGCTGATCTTTGTGCAAGTTTGGTGCAAATAGATTGAGCTGTTTTGGCTGTAGCCACAAGCAAAGTTATTTTCCCATTGAAGTCTATCCAGATATCTGAAAGCTCTAGACCTATGATGCCCCTGATGAAATCAGACGAAACTTTGCAAAGAATTTGCTTCCCAAAGGAAGAGCAGGTTTTGGGCAGCTTATTACTTTGATACCGTTGGACGAATCCTCACGGAACTTTGCACAAATAGTATAGACCCAAATCAGAATTATTTTAAAAGTTTGTGTGGTTTCTTCAAGGTGGGAAAAGTTATAAGAGGGGTTCCAAAATATTTGAAATCTGAATAGACATGAATTGAAAATAACTGTTGCCCAAGGCTTCAGCTCAAACCACTGGAAGGATTTGCCCAAGGAGCAGAGGCCAGGGCCTGAAAGTGTGCTTTTGTAAATTTGGTGTAAATCTGATCAGTAGATTTGTTTTAAAAATTTAAATTGTAGGGTGCAAAGAATTAGTTATATCTCCATCTGCTCCATGGACTCATTTCCTGATTTATGTGTCCGCAGTCCTTTGGACCAATCAGACAGCTGCGGACCATTCGCAGACATGATACGCATCTGATGGTTGGTTAATTGAAAAACGAGAAGAGCGTCAAAAGTTTTGAAATTAATGTCATGTTGGAGTCAGGAATGCGCTCATAGTCCATGGACATTGCATTAGGAAAAAAAAGCTCTGAAAAATAAATGTCTGTTTACTTTGAGGATGAAAGTGTGTCTGGGGAGGGTCGGGGGAGAAGAAAAGGACACATGTATGTGTTATTGTGTGAAGAAATGGCTGTGGGGTTGTTGTCTCTTTTATTATCAGCTGCCAACAAGGACAGCAATAGGTGTTCATGAACATCCATTGGGAATCCATATACGTACCATAGTCTTCAAAGGTTATATGTACCGAAGTCACCAGAGTTGTTTGGTAAAATGGCGTGGTCTCCTAATTCATGGTCTCTCTAGTTGGAGGCTGTTTATTGCAGTCTGCCTCTGCGGGTGCTGCAGGCCTCCCTGGTCTATTGGTCACATTATTTGTGGTCTTTCTTGACAGAGGTCTAAAGGTGAGGTTGGGTGAATTTCTTGGCGTGTGCCTCAGTGAGGGCTGTAGGCTTCCCTGGTCTGTTTGACTCATTATTAGTGGTCTCTCTTGAGCAGGGGCTGAAGGGGGTGGGTGCGGGTGCGTTTGTTGTGGTGTGCCATAGCGAGAACTGCTGGCTTCACTGGTGTCTTTGTCAGATGGCAATTTTGTTGTGCATGGGGCGAAATGTGTCAGGTGAGCCGCTGCAAAAGCTGTCAGTCACTGTGTTGTAAGTGGTGCACAGAATGTTGGTTTCAGCAGTGTAGTCTGGAGGAAAAAGGGTTCAGGGGAAAAGCCAGGATTTTAGGGCCTCTCTGAATTGTAGGTGGTGTTCGATGTTGCAAATGTTTGGTGGTAGGGAGTTCCAAATCATTGGCGCTTGGACACAGAAGGAGGAACCACCCAGTCTGAAGGAGTTGTGTGATGGGATCACTAGGCAAAATGCGGTACGAGGTCTGGGGTTCCTAGAGGGTTGGTAGGGAACATTTTTTTCTCAGATGAATTCCGGACCGGTGTTGTGGACTGCGCGGTGGGTGATGCACATCACTTGAAAGGTAGTGCATCAACCAATCGGGAGCAAATGGAGCAGGCGTGCTGCCGCATTTTGGCTCTTTGGAGTTTCCTTAGTAGAGATGCTGGGGCTCCTAGGTAGAGGCAGTTTGCATAGCACAGCACCTCGCTACCTCTCTCAAAGATTCCCAGCTCCTCCCTCGAACCGACGTACCAGATCCAACTACACTAACCGCTTAACCATCCCCAAAAGCGCATTAGGGTTCGAGCAGGGGGCTCAAGCTTCCCAGTCACAGCAGCCACCACTGGAACTTGCTCCCTCCGACACTCAGAAGCATTGAGTCCCACGCGGCCTTCAGAAAAGCAATAAAAACAATGCTGTTTGTGTAAATTCTAACGTGCCATGCTAACAGCACTTCATCTGCACCTTATGTCTAAGGTATCACTGTAATGTACAACATCTCAAATATCCGCTTTATGTTTTCCTCTGCTTGCACATCCACCTTGTAAGGCACATGCCATTTGTAACTGTTGTGAAGTGCTTGCTTGTAAATGAGAGACCATGTGAAGTCATGTGGAATGTTGATGTGTGAATGCTTTATGAGTGTTCTACCTGAAGTCAGTTAAGCCTGGGTGATGGGACCCAGTGGTTATCCTTATAGGTAGCTTAATGTAACTATGTAATAAAGTATATTTAAGAAGCCCAAGAAGACCCCTGAAGTTACATTATTACACTTTTGATGAGGATTACTGCAACAAAGAACCTGCGCAAAGAAGAAGACTGCTGAGGGTGGAGCAGCAGGGGAAGGAGGCAAGGAACCACTGCCCCCCAAAGATAAGAAGTAAGTCCCATCACCTAGGGGTGCAGAGCGCAAAGGGCATAGAAGTAAAGAAAGCCCTTGTGCAGGACCAGGGCACAAGTTAAAAGGAAGTGGCAGCCCAGCGCAGAAGTAAAGGGGTTGAGAAGTAAAGAAAGCCCAAGCGCAGGCCTAGGGCACAAGTTAAGAGCAAGGGCAGCCCAGCGCAGAAGCAGAGGGGTTAAGTCTTGAAGTGAAGCCCCAAATAGTAAAGCAGGCCCAAAGGAAAAGTGTTGAAGGTTGAAGTAGAAGCTGCAGCAAAGTGACTGGGGAAGTGAAGCCCCAATAGAGAAGCAGGCCACAAATGTGTGAAGTGTGAAGCAGAGGCAGGGTGCAGTGTTATGAAGATAAGCACCTGGGCTGTGATATTCTGAAGCAGAAGCAGGCTCCAAAGGGCAGTGTCAAGGGGGTTGTAAAGTGGAGAAAGCCCCAGCATGGGCCCAGGGTGCAGCGTGATGAAGATAAGCACCTGCGCTGTGATATTTTGAAGCAGAAGCAGGCTTCAAAGGACAGAAGTAGTAGCAAAGCGAAGGGAGAACTAAAATGAGGAAGAAGGTCCCCAAAATGAAGATTTGGGAAAGCAGATGCAGCGTGGTAACCATTGGTGTGAAGAAGTCACTGCAATGTTGAGCCCAGTGAAGTTCCCATAGTGAAGGAATGAAGAAATAAGTGGGAAGGACCTTTGGGCAATGAAAAATGATTGTTTTGTTTTGGCAGAAGCGCTGTAGAGCGACGTGAAACCACATGACTTTGGGGGATTTGGTGCAGTATAATTTCCCCAAACTTTCTCAGGCCAGACCAAAAGAAGTGATGGGTATGAAGAAGGAGCGTCATTATATGAAGCATCATCATATGAATGTATACTTTAAAGTTATTAACTTTACGGATGATTTGTATTTCAGTAGAGTCACGTTATTAAGGCTACGTTAATGCAAGAAGATTCTGTATTCTTATGAGGATGCAAATGATAGTGAAAATATGCATATGTGGTCTACAAGTATTGGATTTTAAAAGTTTCTGATTGAAGCCTAACCTTTTGAGGTTTTGCAGCTATAAATGGACTTGTATGTACTTTATAGAATACAGTCACTTAAGTGAGAAAGTTGGAGGTGCATGATGCATGCCTGGAGTTGCAAGAACAAGAGCCTGAGTGTGCTAGAAATAACTTTTTGAGGCATTTCATGGTTATGTTGTCTAGTGCAACATGGACTTATAGAAGTTTAGAGGTATCCACATAAAGCAAAAGTAAGCTCCATGAAGGGGGCATGGACTTTTAGAGATTCATAGATTTTCTGATTTTACTGTAATAAGATATTGAAATTCAAAATGTCCTATTTTTGGATCGCCATTGTCGAAGGTTGGTATGAAGTGCAAATATACGAGAAGCGTGATAGTGCAAATATATCAGAAGTGTGATAGTTGAAGTAAAGTGTAGGGATACCGTTCCCAATAGAGGAAGGTAGCACCTTCCCTTTTTAGTGAATTGTGAAGTGAAGAGTAGGGATAGCGTCATTAATGGAGGAGGGGAGTGTCCCCAATCAGCAGTGAAGTATAGGGATAGCTTTCCCAATATAGGAAGGTAGCGCCCCAATCCTAAGTGAAGTGTAGGGATTGCGTTCCAAATATAGGAAGGTAGCGCCTTCTATGAGAAGTGGAGTTTAGACATAATTTCCCTTTCAACCTGAAGTGAAGTGTAGGGATAGCGTCCCTTTCAACATAAAGTGAAGTGATGAGTAGGGATAGCGCTCCGAAACAGATTAGGGATAGCGTCCCGCAGCAGAGTAGGGATAATGTCCCGCAGTGGAGAGATAGCGCCCTGCAACAGAGTAGGGATAGTGTCCCGCAGCAGAGTAGGGATAGCATCCCGCAGCAGAGTAGGGATAGTGCCCCACAGTAGAATAGGGATAGCATCCGGCAGCAGAGTAGGGGTAGCGCTCCGGACCGGTATTGGGATAGCATCCCTGAGTAGAGTGGGGGTAGTGCCCGCCCCAGTATATAGGGATAGAGCCCCGCATCAGAGTAGGGATAGCGTTGCTGAGCAGAGTAGGGATAGCGTCCCGCAGCAATATGGGGATAGCCCTGAGATATTTTCTTTAGAGCTGCATCTCTCTATAAAAAGATGCATGGTGTGGATGTCCTGTATGAGTGCCCTGTATTGTGTTGTGTTTCCCAGGCCAGTGGTGGTTGTAAAAAGGAAAGGGATGTGTTGTGATGTGTTTGTTGGTGTGGTGTGGGAAAGAATGGAGGTGTGTTGTGAAATGCTTGTTGGTGAATGTCGTGTTGTGCATCATTGGAAAAGAAGGAGATGTGTTGTGAAGTGCTTGCTTGTGAATGAGACGCCCTGTGATGTCATGTGGAATGTTGATGTTCTATCTGAGGTCAGTTAAGCCTGGGTGATGGGAACCAGTGGTTATCCTTAGATGTAGCTTAATGTAACTATGTAATAGAGTATATGTAAGAAGCCCAAGAAGACCCCTGAAGTTACATTATTTCAGTAACCCATGCATTGCCTCTTCCTTCATGTAACTAAGACACTTTCTTGAAACAGCGCCTCAATGCCTCTGGGCTGTTAGGTGCTTTATAAATGCAAACATCAAAAAAAATAAAATAAAAATAAAATAAATAGTCTAGGTGGGACAGGTTGATGACCGAGAAATGGTGGGGGTAGGTGAGGTACGTGAAAATACGCCTGAGAATCCGTAGATGGAAAAAGTAGGTTTTGAATACAATAGTGGTGTGTTGGGTGAGGGATAAGTCTGAGTCCAATGTGCATCCAAGTTTTTTTTACCACATTAGAGATTGCCAGTGGTTGTCCTAGTGGGTTGGGCCAAGAGATTGGTTGAGGGAGTAGGGCTGTTTTACCCGCAACCTAGGATTTCAGTTTTCCCAGGGTTGAGAATGAGGTGGTTGGTTGTCATCCAGTGGCCAATATCCGAGAAGCAAGAAGACAGGTCTGGACTTCCAGAGCCTTGAGTTTTGGGGATTTTGAGGATGATCTGGTTGTCGTCTGTGTAACTGAAGCAGGTAAGATTGTACGAGTGAATGATCGCCTAAAGGGGTTTTAGGTAGAAGTTGTGGAACGCCTTTACTAACTGGTCGTGATGTGGATGTGAACTGGTCGAGGTGCACAATTTGTGACTGATTTGAGAGAAAGGACAAGATCCATGAGAGGGCCATTTTTCTAATTCCGAGTGATTGTAACCTGTCTAGTTGGATGGAGTGATATATGGTATCAAAGGCTGCTGAGATGTCTAGGAGGATGAGTACAGCACAGCCTTCTATGTCGGCTGTTCTTTTTAGGTCATACCAGATGGAGACTAGGGAAGATTCTGTTACCCTTAGTGGTCTGAAGCCTGATTGTGCAGTGTCTAGGCAGTTGTTGGCCTCTGCAAATTGGCCAAGAAGATTGTATGCCACTCGGTCCATGAGTTTGGCAATGAAACGTGTGTTGGAGATAGGTCGGCAGTTCTGGGGGAGGAGTGGGTCGAGTGTCATTTTTTTGAGGATAGGTTTGATGTGGGATGTTTTTAGGGCTTTTGGGAAACACCCTCATGTGAGTGAGTGGTTAAGTATTGTGTGTGTGACATTATCTGCACAGGTGGAGACTAGGATGTTTTTTCAGATTGAGGGTGGGCAGGGGTCCTTAGGAGAGGCTGACGGGCGGCTGACTGCTACGAACGAGAGGAATTCTTGGTGTGTGATGGGAGAGTACATCTCGAGGAGATGTGTCTGGGGAGGGTTTTGGATGGTGGTCTGTGGGTGGGTGGGTGTTGGCGGTATATGTTTTAGTTTAGAGATGGTGGCAGAGTATCTTTCATTGGCTAACTAAAGGGACAGCCCGAATAGTGATAAGACTGTGGGTTAAATAAATTATGGAACAAGTTTATTGACTCACATTAGTTACTGTACATTTTTTGTGTTTTGCAGCCAGTTCTTTGGTGGGGGCTTCCATTAATTAGCCCATTCACATCCTAAACAAAGGTTTCTCTGTATCTGCTGGTACGAACATGCAAATACACTGACAGTTTTCTAGATCAAGTTCCACACCGTTAATTAATTTGGCTGGTAAACTATTTTTAAATCAATTATTTTATAATTTTTTACTCAATACATACATCATTGACATGCATAGATGTTACCATAAATGGAAAAGTCTCTCTTCAATGTGTATATAGGATACAAATTAACGTACAGTGCCATCATTTAGCATGTAGAACGGCACATGCACTCCAGTATCACAGATGTAGGTAGCATTGTAACAGCGACATTAAATCACAAACATAAATGAATAGATGAAATACTGCACATTTTTCTTAACTCTGGTAGCTATAAGAGGTATGCTCAATAAATCCTCTCTCTTGACCTCTTAGGGGTCAGATGCCAGACAGGAAGATGACCTAACCTTAGTTCTACATCAGGGAATACGTCGTTGGGTATTGTAAGGACTGCTGAACACCTAAAGTGCTGCGTCCAGTGACCTTTCAGCTTTGGGTGGTACTGCCTTCTTCTGGCCCATAGATAAGGTCTCCCTACAGGAGGAACATACAAATGCATCAAATTAGTGGAAAACTGTTCTTTTCTACGTGAGAAGCAACTATGAAGAGAATCTAAAATAATTAAAAACATTGATAATGATTCTCGTTGGGGCACGAACAGTGCTCCACTGACCTTGTCTGTGTTTCTCTCAGTGTTACCAAAGTTGTGTGCCGCAGTCGGTTCAAGGTGGCATTTTCATGACTCCAGTGGTCCTGTAAGTTAAAAAAGGGCAAGTCTGTGACACTACTCAATCTGGGGAGCAGGTTGTGTCTTGTGCAGTGGAACAAGAATGTGGCAGCTAGTTGGGCTACTCTAGCACACTGATAGAGTTGCAAGGCGGAAGGGCATTTACCTTACTTCTCTCTGTAAATGACAGTGAGGTCTGGCTGTCCAGTCCAGGGGCTCAGGATTCATCAGCTGGGGTGGAGGCTCGAGGTGTACTGCAATAATTGGAGCGCCGTGTTGAACTTGAAAGGCCAGAGCAGATAAATGCATGATGTAAGAGCCTAGCTGACAAGGGTGTGAGCGAAGGCTTGAGGAGGTTGGGTGTTGTCTGCGTTATTGTAGCAGGTAAGATTGTACGAGCGGATGATCGCCCAAAGGGGTTTTAGGTAGAAGCTGAAAATTAGGGGTGATAGGAAAGCTCCTTGTGGAACACCTTTACTAACTGGTCATGATGTGGATGTGAACTGGTCGAGGTGCATGATTTGTGATTGATTTAAAATAAAGGAGGAGATCCATGAGAGGGCTGTGTTTCTGATTCCAACTGATTGTAACCTGTCTAGTAGGATGGAGTGATCAATGGTATCAAAGGCTGCGGAGAGGTCTAGGAGGGTGAGAACAGTGCAGCCTTCTGCATCGACTGTTCTCTTTAGGTCGTACCAGATGGAGACTAGGGAAGATTCTGTTACTCTTAGTGATCTGAAGCCTGATTGTGCAGGGTCTAGGAGGTTGTTGGCCTCAGCAAATTGGCCAAGCTGTTTGTATGCCACGCGGTCCATGCGTTGGGAGATCAAACGCGTGTCATAGACAGACCGGTAGTTCTAAGGGAGGAGTAGGTTGAGTGTCGGTTTTTTGAGGAGAGGTTTGATGTACAATGTTTTTAAGGCTTTCGTGAAGAATTCTGATGTGAGTGAGTGGTTAAGGATTATGTGTGCGACATTACCTGCA
Source organism: Ambystoma mexicanum (assembly GCF_040938575.1). NCBI lineage: Eukaryota > Metazoa > Chordata > Amphibia > Caudata > Ambystomatidae > Ambystoma > Ambystoma mexicanum. Next base: position 927,241,509 of record NC_090941.1, read on the forward strand.
CCGGTGGAGGCTGGGATGTTTTTGACGAAGCAGGGTGGGCGGAGGTCCGCAGGGGAGCCTGATGGGTGGCTGACTGCAATGAGTGACAGGAATTCTTGGTGTGTGAAGGGAGAGAACGTCTCGAGGAGATCTGTCTGTGAGGGCTTTTGGATGGTGGTCTGTTTGGAGGTATATGTTTTAGTTTAGAGATGATGGCCGAGTGTCTTTCGTTGGTGGCATTGTGGAAATGGAGTGATAGGGTGCCACATAGGGCTTGGCATCTTGGAAGGGGCAGGCTCGAGCATGTAGGATATTTGAATTTGGCTATGGTTCTATGTAGTTCCTTACTCGTGTTGCGAGCATTTAGGATTCGGTTCCCATAGAATTCTTTCTTGCTTTTTTTTTATTCACGGTCTGTATTTTCTGGTTGTCCTTGCTATGGTTGTTTTGTTCCGAGCGGACGGGTCAGCTCTCCAAGCCCGTTCCAGACGGTGCTTGAGAAATTTGAGTGGTTTGAGATTGGCAGTGATCCACCTAGGCGTTGGTTTTGATCTTGTGAGGTCTGTTTTGTTGGGGCAGCGGTGTGAAGGCATTTGTAAGAGTTCAAAGGATTTGATTGCTGCAGGTCCTTCTTAGAGGTAAAGTGTATGGAGAGAATTGAGGAGTGAATGCTCTAGATCTGGGGAGATTACAACTTTGTTCCATCGTGGGAATGAGGAGAGGGTAGTTGGCGGGGGTCGTGTGTGTTCTTGAATGTTGCCCGCTGTGCTCGGAGGTATGAAGAAGTACATTGCTGAGTGATCAGTCCATGAAAGTGGCCAAGGGGGCTGGGTAGATATGTTTGTGGTGCTGAAAATCGAGTCTAGTGTGTGACCTCTCGTTTCGGGTCGGTGGGAGATGTAGTGTTTCAGGTTGAGGGATTTTAGGTTGTCTGTGAGCGACCTGGTCAGAGGATTTGATGGGGAGCCGAACCATATGTGAAATCCCCTAAGATGGTGAATGTTGGGTGTAGGATAAGGTTGACGGCTAGTGCTTCCCCCAGAGTGTCTGCAAAGTTTTTGTTGTACCCGGGGGTCTGTAGATGAATAGGAAAATGTGTGAGGTGGAGGGTGCGAGTTGGAGTTTTACCAGGAGGGGTCCATGATCTGTGGTATAGGTGGAGGTGTCCTTGATTATTAACTTGAAATGATGATTGTGTAATAATGCGAGGCCCCCTCCCCTTCGTGATCTGTTCCGAACAGTGTGGATGTAGCCAGATGGGAAGGTCTCATGCGCGATGGGTTCATAGTCGTCGGAGAACCAGGTCTCGGTAATGAAAAGGATGTCTGGGTTTTCATCCGTCATGAGGTCAAGGATGTGGAGTTCATTTTTGGACATTGACCTGGTGTTGATGAGGGTGCAAGATGGCCAACACATGGCCAAAACAGTACATTTACTTTGGGTTGAATTCCTGCAACAGTGTGACTACTGGCCATGGCTACAATAGTGTGCTTGATTGGTCATGGTATTAAGGGAATATTGTTTTGGGTATGGCTGCATGGAGTGTGGATATAGTAGTAGAGTAGTAGTAGTAGTAATAACAATACATATTGGCCATGGGCACAAGAGTATGTTTACTTTGGGTTGAAGACCTGAAACAATGTTACTACTTGCCAGGGATACAATAATGTGCTTAGTTGGACATGATAACAAGGGAACATTGTTCAGGCATGGCCGTGTTGTGAAGGTCCAGATTTAATGTTGACAATGGGGGCACACGTACCAGTTGCCCAAGTAATGTGGTGACATCAAGAGTGACGTGGTTGGTGACATCAGGGTAAGGCTGTCATTGAATGTGGAACTGATTGCATAAAGTGACACAAAAGCTGGTGCAGCGTGAGAAGTCCCGTGGTGGAATCCAATGAAGGGTGGGGACTCCGGGAGTATTTGCATAGAGTGGGCAGAGGAAGGGGGCTTTTGGTGTACTATATGAACAGTAGAGAAGCACTTTTGTATTTAGATACACATTAAGAAAGCATTTTTGACAGACAGCTCATAATAAAAGGGCTGCAGGCCTTGTGTGACAAGCAGTGTGTTTTTTCTGAGCATTCAGCAGCCACAGCAAACTCACTCCACGAGATACATTTGAGGCCAATGAGCTAGGCACCTGGGTGAACAAAGAGCACTGGCAGAAAATACAAATTAAGTTCAGTTAATTCAACTCCAGCCATGGTGTGGTATAGTTTATTCGGACTACACTTGGCAGCAAGGCGTGAGAAGGGAGCTGGGGGGCCAGACCATTGGGGCAGGAGATGTGAGGCATGGGACAGGAAGCCAATCAACGGAGAGGGGCTTTGGTGTCCCTAGGGTGCAACCTTGTACAGTGTCCTTGACTTAGGTCCTCATCATATCTGCATCATCATATGCCAAGATACCAGCAAACGGAATTACTATTACCAGCACTCGGTCCGGTGGAATGTCCACTGGATTACGAGTGCCGGGTGATGGTGTACATCCCCATTCATGGAGTCCCATAGAACTCCATGGGGGATCTGCTGGTATTACAGGCGTCCATATTACCAGTGAATCTAGTACCAGCGATTCCTGTCGCTGAGGTGGCGGAATGACCTCCAGCTCATAGCTTGTAGTTGGCCAGTAGATGTTAATACCGGCACGTTAATTACACACCGGCCAACTTGTAATTAGGCCCAATGACTACATGCCAGAAAACCTTAGTCTTACAACCATCTGCTTTAATTCCATTCCATCTCAGTCTTCCATCCAGATGCCATACACTTTGCCTCCAGTTCCTCAGACCTTCCTTTTGGCAGTTCTAGCCACTGAGGTGTCTTCACTCCTCAGTTCAGAGGGAGATGGCCGTGCTCAGAGGGCTGGAACAACGTAGACATTTCTGGTGATTCTGTTCCTAACAGGCTTAAATCCCAGCAAGGGCAACTCAGTCCTTTATACTACTGAGATGCATAACGTAACTGTAAGTAGGATAAAAGCACCTACTTGTACATGTTACAGTGCCTACACATATGTGGAATGTGACATGACATGCTGCCTCATAATGTGATTTATTATTTCTTAGAAGCATATGAGTTGAAAAGTACATCAATTAAAAGCTACTATTATATAGTTGTACCAGCAAGGTTTCTGCTACTCGCCCTGCAGCAGATCCCATTCCTAATGGATTAAGTCTGACGACTAATTAAATGCAAGGCCAAAATGTAGCAACTTAAGCTGCAAAAGTAGGCTCGGACCATAATCATCATTTTCCACCAGCTTAGGCTGCAAGGTGCAAGGTTGACACGCGGCCCTCAGACATATTGCATGTGCACTTTAGCTTTCTATGCAATGTTTGCACAGGATAAATGTACAGTTCAGTCTACACGGGGGCAGGGCCGTAGTGGGCGGGGCTGGCCAGATGGGTACCCAGATTTGGGTGTGGCCAGCTCAAATACAGCAATATGTTTTGCGGCCTGGCACTTACATTTTGCAATTAATAATAATAATAATAATAATAATAACAACAATAACAATAACAATAATAATAACAATAATAATAATAATAATAATCGCAATAAGCTGTATTATTATTACTATTGTTGTTAATATTATGGCATTTATTGCAATTCAATGTATTCCAATTAGGCTTTCTCACAGGATGTATGCTGTATGTTGGATGTATTCTCAAGCGTTCTCTGTTTATTCTCAGGCATGGTAAGTCATGTATGGCCATGCGTTCACTAGATCATTGCTGTTTTGAACTATACATTTGTAAAACTATCATAGTCATGATAACTGTACTTCTCCAATTTTGCATCATGGTTCATGTTATGTCCTCCTGGTCATTGCCACTCAAAGTACCGTATCACAAATATTATGGCGAGCTTGGATGCATAACTAAATGCCGTTGCCTGATCTAATACACTTTTTAAATTGTTGCTAAATTTGCAATCTCGGTGGTCTGAAGATAGCTTGGTGTGAGCTGGTAAACCCGAAGGAAGCCTCAGTTCCATGAAACAGAAGCAGTCAAGTGGGAGCAGGAACATGTCTGAGGCATGGGTGATTCACTGGCCCTTAGTGACTGGTTTATAGAAATGACACATTCATCTGTACAGATATTTTATGGTTTTAACCTTTAGTTCATCTAGTTGTCTGTAGAAAAAAAAAAAGTTTAGACTCTCTGGGGCTGCCTTTTACAGCTCTCATTCCTATGAGTTCGGTGTATTGTTGATGTGAGACTTGTGCACAAGCTCAGGAAATCGTCTTGCTGCAGCGTGTATTGAAAGAGAACAGCACAACCGAGGAATTGGATGGAGGGCGCTCATTTTGTAAATTTACAATTGAAATATTCTTTAATGCACAACTACTGAAGATGAAACACGCAATTAAGGAAGAACACCAGCACATTCTTTCTGTAATTGTTTATGAAATTAGAAACATTAAAAGATATATGCATCCAGTAGACATGTTTTTCAATGGTGTGGGAATTTTCAGAATGTGTTTGGTGAAATGATATTGACTAAATGCTTCATTTCTTGGCCTATTCCATTTATTTATTTATTGGGCATTTATGATGTGCCAAAATGATGAGAAGACAAAAAACAGTCCTACTAGGCCTTGTGACATTCGGATCGTGCAAGTGCAGTAACGAGAAGTGCGGGGGAGAGGGGTGGGGGATGTGCTGGTCAGTGCGGAAGGGCCTGTGGGTAAACGAGTGCCAGGGGAGGCCAGGTGGACACAGCCAGGGGAATGCAGAAGTTCAAGGGAAACAAGGTTCACAAGCTAAGTATTTGTTTTTGTATTTATTTATTTATAGAGCACACCAACCCCTAAGATATCTTGGCGCTTTACTTTACAGAGAATGTTACATATTACAATAAGTTACATACGTTATATGCAGTGTTGTATGAATACACATTAGATTACAAAGATAATACAACGTAAGGCGGTAATAATGAAATTGGGAGTGGTAACATAGAATAAAATACAGTAATATATATATAATGAGATAAGGGGTGACCAGAAGGAATAAAGAGGGGTGGAGGTTGCATGGGTGAGTACATCAAAGATGACAGGTTGCTAGTTCACTTGCGTGGAGAGCCACATTTTTGCGTTTTTCCTAATTGTGGGCAAGGATGGTTCGGATCTGAGCGTTAGTGGTAGGGAGTTCCACAGCTTAACTGCTAAAACAGGGAAGCTGCTGCCTCCTGCCTTCTGAAGTTTGAACCTAGGGATTTTGAGACAGTGAGACTGGGCAGCTCTGGTGGGGCATTCTGAAATATTTCGGGTGATGTCGTTGCTAAGTTAGCTGGGTGCTTTGTTAGTGAAGCACTTGTGTGTCAAGGATATGGTTTGGAGGGCAATTGTTTGTTTGATTGAGTGGCAATTCAGGTTCCGTCTGGAAGAGGAGATGTGTTCAGACCTGGCAATGTTTAGTGCTGATCTGATGGCGTTGTGTTGAATTACCTTCATTTTGTGCAGGTTTTGTTGATTGGTTCCCAAATATAGAGCATTACAATAATACAGCTTGGATAAGATTAGTGCTCTGGCTAGGGTAATGCAGTTGGCAGTCGTGAGGTATGGTCTGCAGGCTGTGATTAGTTTGCATGTGCGGGCAGTTGAGGATGCACTTGCATTGGTTTTTCTGGTGAGATTCACAGTGGAGTCAATGTAAATACATAGAGTTTTTACAGCCTTAGAAACCTTGATGTTGTTGCCATCGATGTTAAAAGAATTGAACTGTGCGTTTAGGTTATTAATTTTCGAGGGTGAGCCCAGGATGAATAGCTCAGACTTGTCATCATTTAGACAAAGACTATGCTTGGCCATACAGGCCTGGATGATGCTATAAATGTCATTTAGTTCTTTGGAGTAAGTGGCATAATCACCGGTAAGCGGTATGAGTATTTGGGTGTCATTAGCATAATTTGTGTAGTTGACGGGCAAATAATCAAGATCATCAAATAGTGGTTTTGTATACACACTATAAAGTGTGGGGGATACACAATCCTTGTGGGACACCGCATATGACTAGTGCTGGTTGTGCTGAGGCTGTGGGTGCGAATACCCTCATTGATCTATTGTTGAGAAAGGATTGGATCCACCTATTAGATTTGTCCGATAAGTGAGCTGCAGAGGAGAGGTGGTTGCAGAATACCTTGTGATTGACAAGATCAAATGCAGCAGAGAAGTCTAATAGTAGTAGGAGGAGGGCTAGTTTGCCTTTGTCTTGAAGTTTTCAATTTGGGTCTTGAGGTCAATCAGCGCCGCTTGGGTGCCATGCAAGGGTCCAAAGCCAGATTGTGTAAATCCAAGGAGGTTGTTTGCTTCTATGTGCTCTTGGATTAGCAGGTAAGATGCTCTATCCAAGATTTTTGGAAGAAATGGCACATTGGTGATCAGTCTATTGTTGGGATATTGGGGTGCAGTGTGGGCTTTTTTAGGAGTGGTAGGACCAAGGCGTCTTTTAGGTTGTTGGGAACTGTGCTCGTTTCAAAGGAGGCATTGGTGAAAGATGTGATAAATGGAGCCACATCCTTGTCTGCTTCTTTGATGACAGGGGCGGGACAAATATCACACTGGCATTTAGAGGGTTTTAGTTGTGAGATTAGATCCTTCACTTCTTTGAGAGGGGAGATAAGTTGAACGTCTTGTGAGTGGGCCTTGGTGGCATTGTTGTGGTTGGCTGGGAGATGTTGTATGGAAGGCTTAGTTTCTTAGCTTCTATTTTTTCTTGTAGCATTGAGATTTTTCCTAGTAAGGCTTTCTGGATGTTGTCACATGAGGTAGTATCTTTTATACATGTGTCAGGAGGTGAAGTGGGGGTTTTGAGATCTACAGGGGAGACCATGGGCAGGGGTAGACTGGTTGAGGAGGGCCTAGTGGCCAGTAAGACTTTGAAGGAACCAGGCAGCCAGTCAAGACGCAGAGGGGCCCATTAGCATGGGAGAGGAAGAGGGAAGGAGGGAGAAAAAAGGAGGCCCTCTTGAAGCTTCTGGAATTTAAGGAAGTTCGACTCAAGTCTGAGTGGGGCCATGAGGCTATTCCAGAGGGAGGCACCTGCGGAGGATAGAAATGTATCCTCCACTCTTTGTTTGGAAAATCATCCGATGTGCAGAGAGTTGGAACCAGAAGGCTGAAGGGCTCTAGTAGATATCATGATTCCTGCCCCTAATGTCCCCAGCCCTCCAAGATGTCAGGCTGGAGCCAGGCCACGGTCACCTACATGGCCCTCAAGGGCCTCTCCATCCCTCCAAAGACCCACTTGGAGTCAGACTTGGCGCTTGTGGCACCAGACTCACTCACTCCCATAAGGTAACATTGGGGATGTGACTTGTAGTGCATTGATGGGGACAAGATGGATGCCCCCACACATTTCGGTTCCCAGAACTGCATGTGCAGTCTAGTCTTTTGGGTGTGGTTCAGCCCAGAGACACCTGGGATACCCAGAGACTATTTAAGCCACGCCCAGGCTGAGAAACATGCTTTTTGTTTTCTGCACCTGCAGCGTAACACTCACCGTGTTCGGATCGGTCTCCAGTAGGACTGCATCTTTCTTCTGCGCTCAGCTCCTGCAAGAACAAGAACACTGTTAGGAACAGCCTTACCTTGCTGCGCTTCTGCCCATCATTCATCGCTCCTTCTGTTCTGAGGGAATCTTCGACGGTGTCATTCCCATCCCGGCACGCCGCTTCCTAAGGAAAAGGGAAAAGAGCAGAAAAAAGGCATTAGTAAGCATTCTGCAAATCTTCGCTTATTTTTAAATACTGTACGAGCTTCAAATGCTTACCTGAATTCCAGCCGCTCTGGGGGAACTCTGTCTCCGGAACTTCTCATCCATCTGCAAGAGGGAAAAGACACTCCAGGTTTGTGTGGAAACATCTAGAGGCACCGCATACTGCGCTTACTCACCGCATTTGTTCTTCATAACCGACATCCACGCTGAAACGTCCCGGCACCTAAAAGACACAGGAAAAGAACTCAGTTCAGTACAAATACAAAAGGGTGCATCGCGCATTGCGCTCTCACTCACCTTCAGTGCTACTCATCTCAGCAGCACGCCGTCATCCCCAGATGCCGGCCATCATCTAAGGAAGGAAAGGAATGAAGTTAGAGAACTGTTCAAAAGACTCATTATACTTACCTGTAGGACTCTTGCCAGTGAAGTAACTAGGCAGCAATGAGCCCGGATCAATCAACGCGTCCCTGCGCTGAAAGCAGGACAGAGAGCACACTATCCAAGAAAACAAGGTCAGCTGTGGATCAAAAGGAAGGGTTGGACACCGGGGAAGAAGGGGTTCAAGCACATATAGACAATAGGGAGTTAAACTCTACCAATCCTGTGTTTCAGGCCCAGTCTCCAGTGAATAGCCTCCAGGGATGGGATTGAGGTCGTAAGACGTCAGAACAGGCTGAGTGACGTCCCCATGGATACCAGGTGAGCGTTACAGAACACAAAGCCTCACATCAAAATCCACCTGGGCGACATGGAAACATCAGAAACCGAGCAGTTAGCCCACATGTTGGGGCAGCTACGTTCCGAAGTACATACGCCCAGGCCAGAGACCAACACCCTGAGGAGAGAGTTGATAGTAGCCAAAGAACGCACTGATGATTTAAGCCAACAACTTCTCCAGTCACAAGCAGGGCATGCACCATTGCCGGGAAACGTGCCCTCGATGCCAGCACCATCAACCAATCCCATTCAGATAACCCTTCCTGGGGCAGTTCCCTTGGCCCCGCCCGAACGATTTACGGGGGATCCCAAGAGGTTTGCAATGTTCATGAACCAGTGCCACCTGCACTTCCTTTGTAGGCCAGGGGCCTTTCCAAATTACCAATCACGGGTTGCTTTTGTGCTATCCTACCTGAGTGGCAGCGCCGTGGACGGGTCTGTACCCTTTGTGGGCCAAGACGATCCTTTGCTGCATGACTTCAGGGGCTTTCAGCAGGAGATGGAAAAGCTGTTCGCCCGTCGTACTCATGGGCAGGCATTAGACAACGAACTTCTGTCCCTATGCCAAGGGAATCAAGACCTATTAACATACATAGACACGTTCAATAGACTCGTAGTTGAAGCAGAATGGCCAGTGGAGAAGAGAACCACGTTACTTCATTGGGAGTTGCGGGGGGAGCTCAAGGATGTTCTCGCACAAGTAGTGAACCCCCCGAAAGACTGCTCAGAATTCATTGACCTTGTTGTTCAACTGGATCATAGGTTGCAGGACCGGAGAGCAGATCGAACCAGACCGGACCCTCGCCCTATGTATGTGCGTTCAAAGGTCAATACTACCCGAACAACGGAGGGTTCAGGAGAACCAATGCAAATCAGGGGGTCATATCCCCCTTGATTAAAGTGGAAAGGGATAAAAGGAGACAGCAGCAGTTATGTCTGTACTGTGGAAGGTCGGGTCATTTCCTTAAAGAGTGCCCTGTGAAGCCACCGAGGAGGACGGTAGGAGCCACGGACAAGGAAGATACCATCAAGGAATCGGAAAACTCCCCAGCCCGGCAAGTGTAGGGGTCCACTTGTCGAGCAAAGAAAGTGAACTACAGACCTCCCATTTAGCACTATCTGTGGTCTTGATCAATCACCGACAACCATCTCGGATGAACGCAGTAAGAGCGTAAAGAGACAGTGGAGCCGTTGGGAATTACATCGACCAGGATCTTGCGGCAAAGATGGGGCTTCAGTTACGCCCTAAATCAAACACCAACACTGTTACCACTGTCGACGGCACAGAAATAGCTTCTGGTCCAGTATCTCAATGCACTGCAGCTTTAACCCTTCTGTGCCAGGATGGACACCAAGAATCTATCGTTTTCGACCTCATTAAGGTACCACAGTTCCAGTTGATTTTGGGAATGTCATGGTTGGTAGCTCAAAATCCTCAAATCGATTGGCGAGCAAAAGAATTGGCCTTTCCCGAGACTTGCACCCACACATGTTATCGCCAAGAGAAACAACCAATAGACATCAGAACCTCCATGCTTGCGACTGTGGCAATCGGCACCCTACCAAGTGAATACCAGGACTTTCAAGATGTCTTTCAGAAAGAACAGGCTAATACCCTGCCACCGCATAGACCATACAATTGCCAAATCGACCTGATACCCGGTGCACAAATCCCTTGTGGGCAAATTTACGCACTCACAGAACCAGAAAACCAGCACCTGAAGGCCGATCTTGACCAATACCTGGCCAATGGGTTCATCCGTCCCTCGAAGTCTCCAGCAGCCAGTCCTCTATTCTTCGTACCGAAAAAGGAGGGGGACTAGAGAACATACATCGGCTATCGCGCACTGAACCAGATTACCATAAAAAAGCGCTACCCCCTGACACTGATCCCTGAATTGCTTGATTAAGTCAAAGATGCCCAAATCTACACAAAACTAGACCTGAGGGGGGCATATCACCATGTTCGCGTAAAACAGGGGGACGAATGGAAAACCGCTTTTTGCACCAAATGCGGCTTGTACGAATATCAAGTAATGCCCTTTGGCCTTTGCAACACGCCTGCTGCATTTCAATACTTCATGAACGATGTCCTACGGGAATTGATTGATGTCTGTGCTCTAGTGTACATCGACGATATCCTAGTATATTCCGCATCAAAGCAGGACCACGTTAAACTCGTCCGATCCGTATTGGAGAAACTCCGTCAACACCAGCTCTATGCCAAGCTCGAAAAGTGCTCATTCCACATCTCCGAGGTGGGATTCCTCGGCTTTATTCTCAGCCGGAATGGAATCCGAATGGATGTACACAAGGTAGATGCTATCCTGAACTGGCCACCCCAAATTTATTCAAGGGGGGTCAAAGTATGATGGGTTTTGCAAACTTCTACCGCCGGTTCATCCCAGGATTTTCACAAATCGTACATCCCATCACGCCATTACTAAGGAAAAGCAACAAAAAGTTCCAGTGGCCAACAGAAGCCGAGGAGGCTTTCCAGGAACTCAAATCAAGATTTACATCTGCCCCAATCTTACGCCACGCTCGCCCTGATCTCCCATACCTGGTTGAAACAGACGTCTCAGGCATGGCTATGGGTGTCGTCCTCTCACAAAAGGACCCCATAACGGGCCAGTTACACCCTGTTGCCTTCTGGTCGCGTAAATTCACACCCCTGAACTCAATTAGGCTATCACAGACAAAGAACTCCTGGCCATTAAGTCAGCCTTTAAGGCATGGCGGCGCTACCTCTTGGGAACCAGACACACAATCAGCGTAATAACTTACCACCGGAACCTCCAGTGCCTAAAAACCGCAACGGCCCAATCCTCACGACAACTACGTTGGGCTCTTTTTTTTGCTGAATATGACTACGTGATTGCATTCAGACCAGGGGTGAAAAACGGGAAGGCCGATGCCCTTTCAAGTATGGGGGTCGAAGAGCAAGGGTATCAGACCCCTGACCCAATAGCAATCATCCTGAGTGACAAGCTCCTAGGAATCACAGCAACCATAACTCAGAAAGAATTACATGAAGAAATCCAAAACCTGATGAGGCCGGAGCAATTACAAGCGTGGAGTGCACAAGGAGAACATTACATGATAAAAGATCAGTTGCCCTACTTCTGGAATCATTTATTCTTACCAAACCAAGAACTACGAGAACAAGTCATGTCCGGTTATCATGATTCCTTGATCGAGGGCCACCCCGGAATCACTAAAACCCAAGCCAAGGTAAAACAAAATTCTTGGTGGCCCAGGTGGCATAAAGACATTATCCAATTAATCCTATCTTGTGGCGCGTGTGCTCAAAACAAGTCATCCAAGCAGAAACCGGCTGGGCTATTACAACCATTGGAAATCCCACCAGCACCCAGGCACACGTTGTCCCTTGATTTTATTACTGACTTACCTACATACAAAAAGGTAGCAGGCGCCCCTCTATCGAAAGAACACAACATGATAACCTGTTCAGTGGTTATTAACCACTTTGAGAGTTTGCAGCCATCTGCTTTTTGCTCACTGTAGCTTTTACAGATGGGAAATATATCCATTTGCATATCAGTCTTTGTCCTGCCCACATGGGCAATCCAGCACCGAAATGCTATGGCAATTCCCTTCTGAACAAGAGTACCAACAGCAACCCCATACACGTGTTTCTGCCTTGTTGGGCCTCATCAGTGAGTTGAAGCTGTGCCTCTCTGAGCACAGTGAGCAGGGAGTCCACGTCTGGTTGCCCCCAGGTGACTTAGGGGGACCAACCCCAAGTTCCTTGCAAAAATCAAAAAGGTAGCAGGCGCCCATCTATCGAAAGAACACAACATGATAACCTGTTCAGTGGTTATTAACCACTTTGAGAGTTTGCAGCCATCTGCTTTTTGCTCACTGTACCTTTTACAGATGGGAAATATATCCATTTGCATATCAGTCTTTGTCCTGCCCACATGGGCAGTCCAGCACTGAAATGCCATGGCAATTCCCTTCTGAACAAGAGTACCAACAACAACCCCATACACGTGTTTCAGCCTTGTTGGGCCTCATTAGTGAGGTGAAGCTGTGCCTCTCTGAGCACAGTGAGCAGGGAGTCCACGTCTGGTTGCCCCCAGGTAATTTAGGGTGACCAACCTCAAAAGTATCTCTTGAAGGCATTGTATGGCTCCATGGGTTTCCTTCAGTTTTGGTCTCAGACCAAGGTACTCAATTTGTAGCTAACTTCTGGAGAAAACGCTGCTCTATAGCCCAGATAGACATCTGGCTATCCACCAGTCACCATCCCCAAACGGATGGTCAAACTGAGAGGACAAATCAGACGCTCGAGCTGTATCTGCGTTGCATGTTACACCAAGCTGAAGGAAGCTGGTTCGACCTATTATGGATAGCTGAATATGCTTATAATAATTCCCTACACTCCAGCACTGGGCAGACACCCTTTTATACCATGTATGGCAGGCACCCACATACTTCTGAGTTGGACGTTCCTACAACCCTGGAAATGCCAGCAGTCAAAACCTTGCACACAACCATTTCTCAAACCTTTAAAAGGGCAGCTGAACACCCACTTCAAGCTAAGAATCGCCAAAAGAAGTTTGCTGATCAACACCAAGAAAAAGGCCCCCAACTACCAAGTGAGAGACAAAGTCTGTTTGGCGTTTAAATACATGTCGATTAAAGGAACACAAACTTTCTGTCCAAGATACTTGGGTCCATTCACCTTCACCTCTGTGATAAATCCTGTGGCGGTCAGACTTGCTTTGCCGTCAAACATGCAGATTCATCCTGTGTTCCACGTCTCTCTCCTTAAACCTGTTCAACCTGGGACCCGGGTAGCAACGCCACCGCAGCCAGTAGTAGTCGCCGGGGAGCCAGAATTCGAAGTCAAAGACATCCTAGATTCAAAGTACGTCAGATCCAAATTATACTACTTAGTAGACTGGAAGGGGTATGGTCCACAAGACAGGACATGGAGCCTTGTGAGTACATCCATGCACCTCACTTGCTTAGACGATTTCATCAAAACCATCCAACCAAACCAGGACCAGACAGAAGAGCCACCTTGAGAGGGGCCTTGGGGGGGAGTGGTGTCATGATTCCTGCCCCTCATGTCCCCAGCCCTCCAAGATGTCAGGCTGGAGCCAGGCCACGGTCACCTACATGGCCCTCAAGGGCCTCTCCATCCCTCCAAAGACCCACTTGGAGTCAGACTTGGCGCTTGTGGCACCAGACTCACTCACTCCCATAGGATAACATTGGGGATTGGACTTGTAGTGCATTGATGGGGACAAGATGGATGCCCCCACATATTTCGGTTCCCAGAACTGCATGTGCAGTCTAGTCTTTTGGGTGTGGTTCAGCCCAGAGACACCTGGGATACCCAGAGACTATTTAAGCCACGCCCAGGCTGAGAAACATGCTTTGTGTTTTCTACACCTGCAGCGTGACACTCACCGTGTTCGGATCGGTCTCCAGTAGGACTGCATCTTTCTTCTGCGAACAGCTCCTGCAAGAACAAGAACACTGTTAGGAACAGCCTTACCTTGCGGCGCTTCTGCCCATCATTCATCGCTCCTTCTGTTCTGCGGGCATCTTCGGCAGTGTAATTCCCATCCCGGCACGCCGCTTCCTAAGGAAAAGGGAAAAGAACAGAAAAAAGGCATTGGTAAGCATTCTGCAAATCTTTGCTTATTTTTAAATACTGTACGAGCTTCACACGTTTACCTGAATCCCAGCCGCTCTGGGGGAATTCAGTCTCCGGAACTTCTCATCCATCTGCAAGAGGGAAAAGACACTCCAGGTTAGCGTGGAAACATCTAGAGGCGCCACATACTGCACTTACTCACTGCATTTGTTCTTCATAACCGGCATCCACGCTGAAAACGTCCCGGCACCTAAAAGACACAGGAAAATAACTCAGTTCAATACAAATACGAAAGGGGTGCATCGCGCATCGCGCTCTCACTCACCTTCAGCGCTACTCATCTCAGCAGCACGCCACCATCCCCAGACGCCGGCCATCATCCAAGGAAGGAAAGATTACTGTTCAAAAGACTCATTATACTTACCTGTAGGATTCTTGCCAGTGAAGTAACTAGGCAGCAACGAGCCCGCATCAATCAACGCGCCCCTGTGCTGAAAGCAGGACGGAGAGCACACTATCCAAGAAAACAAGGTGAGCTGTGGATCAAAGGGAAGGGTTGGACACTGAGGAAGAAGGGGTTCAAGCACACAGAGACAATAGGGAGTTAAACTCTACCAATCCTGTGTTTCAGGCCCAGTCTCCAGTCGAATAGCCTCCAGGGAAGGGTTCGGAGTCGTAAGAGGTCAGAACAGGCTGAGTGACCTCCCCGTGGATACCAGGTGACCGTTACATTAGGGAGGTATTCAGGGACAGAGAGTTGGATGTAGCATGGTCGCAGGGCCTAGAAAGCCTTGTGGATGATGCCGAGGGTCTTGACTTTGATCCACGTAGCAACCAGGAGACAGTGGAGAGATTTTAGGGCTGGAGAGATGTGTTCTCTGGGATTGAGGCCAAGTATAAGTCTTGCTGTCCTATTCTGGATTAATTGAATGGGGTGAAGGGAGGGGTTAGGCAGATTGAGAAAGAGGCTGTTGCAGAAGTCCAGCCTGGAGAGGACCAGAGCTCTAGAGACATTGGGCCTCATTACGAGGTTGGAGGTAGCCATGCTGTTTATACAGGCATGGCTACCCCCAAACTCGGGCCCAGCACCAGGTCCTGCGAAAGGGGAATTACCGGCCATTCTGACCTTGGTGGGTCAGGTAATTCCCCTAGCACGGGACCCGGAGCTGGTACGTCCCCATTCCCATTCCTTATAGGGCTCTGTTACGGAGAAATCTCTGTTAAGGCTAATTTCCCAAACCTAGTGAGTCCCCCAGCAGCTTTGCTGGATTTTTGCGGTTTATTTTATCTCCTGCTAAGAGTGAGACTCTTTTTTTCTCCCACTCTTAGACATGATTTGAGATATCCTTTGACTTTGTGATGTGTTTTATGGGCTATGGGGTCTTTACTCCATAGGGTTTCATGTGGTTTTTGGTAAGTGTGTTACACAGCACCCTCAGTGCAGGAACACAGGGGTGTCATAGTGACCCCCAAACATAGACTCCATACCCTGGGACTGACAACTGTCTCCCAGGGCATGTAAAGTCACCATTGACTTTACTAGTCTTAAATTGGGAACAGAACCAGTACAAGCCATCATATTGTGGAAGTACCAGGCATGCACCAGGCATGCAGAGCGGCACCGCGAGCAGAACTCGTAATGATGCGGCAATGCAACAACCGCGCCGGTAGCACTACCGACGCCATTGTTGCCTTACCGCCACAGACGTAATGAGGCCCATTGAGTTCTGGAAGCTGAGGAAAGGGGGGACTAGGTGAACATATTTGGCTATAACATGAACCGCCAGACTATGGCCTTCCACATTTTGTCAGTGCTTTGGTCAGAGTGGTTCAAGTCATTTGTGATAAACAGATCATGTGTGGTCTGATTTAAAAACAGTGTTCTTTAGGCAACGGGAAGACATTTCAAAGCAGTTAAGGGAATAGGTCAGAGATTAATAGGAAGACAATGGATAGGGTTTTTGAGAGCAACTTTTAAAATTCACGGGATTTAGTTGGTATTTAAGTAATCAATGAAAATAATTAGGGAGGGAGAGGAAGAAAATCAAAGTAGTATAAAGTTAAGGAATTTATATGAGATTGATAGGATATAGTTTCTGGAGAGATTGAAAGTTGGCATTGGCTAACACTGCACCACATACAGCTGGACTTTGCGCTGCTGACAATAGGTTGAATATAAGCCTCACTGCCTTAATAATTAGCAAGGCCACCCATGATCCTTGCTCTGTGCATGCACTCTACCATGTGGCGAAAACCTTGATCAGCAGTCGCCAGGCCATATAGAACATCTCATACTCCATCTGGGCCTACAGTACAGAAAACAGTTTGTCCCAAATACAGTTGCGGCACAAATTGCCATAGCACCTCTTAAAATCCCCAATTTACACACGCTAAAATTCTCCATTGCACACATTGAACGGGCTAAGTGATCATTGGCTCTGGCACCATCAGGAGTTGGCATCCGAGCCCCTCCTGCAGCACACCGCATCGCAGGTGGAGGCAGATGCTAAGTTTGTAACTATATTCCACAGAGCACCAGCTACCTTTGAAGATGGCTGCCTTCACTGGCATCTACGATTGAGCCAGAAGCAAGATGTGGCCCATGCAACTCTCTACAACAACATACTTCTTCTATGGCAGCAGCCAACCCTCCTGATTGGGAGAATCAAAAAACACTGACTGCAAACAGGTCATCAAACTGAGCCAGCATCCCCCGAGAAAGGCACCAATAAAAGGACCATGCCTGTCTGGGCCTGTCCAGGCACATCGAGCCCCTGTCCCCTTCTACATAGTATCGCCTTCAGCAGCTGCTGTCTTCAACATTTGATCACACATACCCGCATCATCATCTAGTATGAAGGTAAACATACTGTCTGCTCCCTCCTTGCTCCCTACCCTCTTTTACCTTCTCTCTTGCTCCCTACCTCCTACTGCACTATAATTGTGTCTCTCCACGTAATGTTCCCCAGGTTACATGACATCGCCACCACTCTTGTTATTATCCTGCAACTTTTGCTCCTAAAACCACCGGAACTGATGACCGTTCCTGTGTGCGACACAGGCTGCCCTGTTACCTAGCAATCTGTGACTTGGGCGTTGCAAGTTGCATACATTTGTTGCTTGTTACCCTATATAAATGGTTTCTCGTCTCACATTGTATGCATAGGCTGTTTGGTACATATGAGCTTACATCCCTCTCCTATAGTCCATCTATTGTGTCTGCCCCGCACCCTACCTGCTCGATAGCACAGTGCTGATCTCTTCTCCTGCCTGACTACAACTTAGCCCGTCCTGGCTTAGCTGCACAACTGTGTAGCCCCTTGACCATGAGGCTCGGTTACCAGACTTGCACCGACCCTAATTGTTTATACCCATTGGTTGCCCTGTGCAGCACCATTGCACTGTGTTTTGCACTTAACCCACTTGTTACCACTGGACTGTCACCTGTAGCACTGCGCTGTGTTCTGCATTTAAGCTACCTGTTACCACTGGTTTAACATTTTGCAGCACTGTGCTATGCACTGCATTTAACCTACCTGTAACTACTGGAGTGGCTTTAATTACAATCCACTGCTGTAAACTACTGGGGCCTGTATTCAGCTTAATTAAACACAGCTGCCTCCGACTGTAATCAGCTCCATCCTGTTGGCTTGTTGGCGTGTGAGGCTGGGGGGCTTTTATAAACTCACTTTGTGAAGTAGCAAGTGTTCTATCAACTGCACTTACTAGTAGTTCCTACTTTGTGAGGTGTTTGAACCTTCCCATGCTATCTCATTTTGGAAAATGATTCCTGATGTAGCTGCTTTCCAGCTTCTGTCATGTTTACTGTTAAAGCAAATCCATATTTCTTTTGGGGGCTGATTTTTTTAGGCTTATGTCCTTAGTTTAAGTGGCTGCTCTTTAGAGTACTTTGTTTTCTGAACCACATATTCGCTGAGTTTGCAGCGATTTCTTGTCTTATTGGTAAATAGTGCACTGAGGATTATGAACCACGTATTCACTGAGTTTGCAGAAACGTTTTTTCTTGTCTGTGACTAGTGCACTGAGTTTCAGGAACCATGTATTAACTGAGAGGCAATGACCTTCTGCCTGTTCTATGATTAATGCTCTATGTTTTATGATATTCCTAGAATGCTAGATGTCCACGTTTTTGTGTGGTACCGTTCCTTGCCTGCTATTCCCCGGTGCTTGGGCTGATAATTGGTCCATGATTTCCTCTATGCCAGCATTAACGTGTGCCTTCTAAGTAGTGTTTGGAGAAACTGGCCATCTCCCAGCTTAACCTCCATGCTGAATCCGTTGGTAGTCTTCATGACCATCAATCTGGCTTCAGAGCGGCCAGAAGCACAGAATCTGCTCTCCTGAACATCCGTGATGACCTGCTCTTGAACCTCGACTCCAACACTCTGTGTGTTCTCATTCTGCTCGATCTCTCTTCTGCCTTTGACACTGTCAACCATGCCATACTGCTCAACCGTCTCCGTGATAACCTGGGTATCACTGGTCAGGCTCTGGCGTGGCTGACTTCTTTCCTTTCCAATCGACCCTCCCAGGTCCAACTTGCTTCCTTCCTCTCTGACATATTCTTCTCCACCTGTGGTGTTCCCCAGGGATCTAATCTCTCTCCCTGGCTGTTCAACCAGTATCTGGCACTCCTTGCCCACCGCATCGCCGCCCTCTACCCCAACTTTCAGTGCTATGCGGACGATACCCAGCTCATTTTCAGGCTACCCTCGGCCTCCTCCTCTCCTTCCCTCATCTCTGACTGTCTGTCTGCTATCCAGGAATGGTGTGCCGCCAATGACCTCTGCCTTAATGCCAGTAAGACTGAGATTCTACTCATCGGCACACCCACTCCCTCCTTCCCTGCAGCTCTCTGGCCGGCCTCTCTTGGCCCTCTTCCTGCTCCTACCTGCAAGGCAAAAAACCTTGGGGTCATCTTCGACTCCACACTCTCCTTCTCTCCTCACATATCTGACGTCTCTAAGAAGTCACACTACCAGCTGCACCTCCTCAGAGGTATTCTTCCCTTCCTCTCCTTCCCCCAGAGGCTCACTGTCTCCCGAGCCCTCTCGAAGCTGGACTACTGTAACAGCCTCTATCTCTATCTCAATCTGCCTGCCTCCACTCTCCGCCCTCTGCAACTCACCCAGAACAGAACTGCAAGACTTGTCCTTGGCCTCAAGCCCAGGGACCGTATCTCTCCAGGACTGAAATCTCTACACTGGCTCCCAGTGGCTGCGAGGATTAAGTTCAAAACCCTCTGCATTGTCCACAAGGCCTTCTGGGGCCTGGGGCCTAAATACCTTCAACTCTCTCTTCCTAAATATCTTCCTTCCCGAGCCCTTCGCTCATCCGTCTCCAACTCCCTCAGGGTAAGCCGCTTCTCGAAGCAACGAGCTGGGGGTAGATCTCTCTCCGCGGCAGGGGCCTCCCTCTGGAACAGCCTTCCCGCCTCCTTGAAACTTGAGGAGAACCATCTCCGGTTCCGGAAGCACCTCAAAACCTTCCTCTTTGCTTCCGCTTTCTCTGTCCCTCTCCCCTGCGAAATTCTTCACTGAAACTGCACTGAATCTGCAACTGGGCCACTCTCACCGACCTCGGTCCTGGGCCCAACCACTCTCCACTTGCACTGCCTCCCTGGCAACCCCTGCACTGCGGGACTGTCTCTGTGTCCCTACAGCCCCCCCTTCCCAGCACTTGTCTGCACTTACCTTGCACTTGCCACCAGCTGGCCCTATTTATTTATATTTTATTCTACTTACTTTGTACTGCACTTCCCCCCTCCCCTTCCCCTTGCACTTTTCCCTTCCCCCTACCCCTGCACTTGCGCGGTCTGAATGTTACTTGGCCTAGTAGGATCGTTGTCTGTCTTCCCTTGTTCCCCCCTCCCTGCCTCGTCACGCCTCGAAACACTTGTGTATAGGCGTGTTACAAATGCCATATCATATCATATCATATCACTTCAGTCTACAGACTCAGTCAACAGTTTCTGCTATTTGCTTCTTTTGCTTGCCTATCCAGTACTTGGTTATTTCTATCTACTCTGCTCTTCCAGCATGATTACACATTGGTCCACTGTTGTGTCTCAGCTCTGTATTTGTATACAGAGTGACCCCTGGGTTGGTTTTCATTACTATCAGATAAGGAAAGACTTATGCTGACTTTGTCTACTCTGTTGGGGTCTTACCTGCCTCAATATATGTTCTCCAGCTTTACCATTCCAATGAGTACAGCCATTACATCACCATGTCCTATCCATGATGATGCTGCATGACTGTTGTTAAGAGTAATCCTCTGGTACTGATATGAAGTGCTGTCCCTACTCTTCTGTGAGACCCCTTATCATATTCCAGTGTGCCCATTATTCTGATCAATCTGTGTTACCCAGTACAATTCCCTGCCTTCTCTTTCTCTCTGTGTCACTTTGCTTTCAGCCAGCTCCAGCCCCTACAGCTCCTGGGTCTATCTGCTGTCTCCACAAAAATCAGCCTAGTATGTCTAGTCTTTCTGTTATATGCTAATTGTTACCTTCAGAATCCCCCAAAACTACAGTGTGTACTCTGAAATATATCTATTGCCCTGTGTGCTCCTGATACCGCTCTTCCTTTTTATTGAAGGAAGACTACTGAGACAGCTGCAAAGGTTAAGCTTAAGGCACATTTTGATGGAGCTGACTCAATTCAATCGTATCACTTGGGTTTTGGACACAATTGAAGGATGAAGAATGGTACCCTATAATGATGGACAATACACTGCAGATACTGAATCAGGGTGGGCCTGCCTGCTTGTGCTTCCTGATCTCTCACTGAACTTGGTATGGTTGACAAAGGAGCATGTATTACCCTCTTTGCACCATGCATGGTGTTGGAGGATTGAGTCCTGAAACTGCTCACTTTCTTTCTATCTGGACAATCTCACTTTGTCCAAATGGACACCTTGTGACACCAATCTCTACTTGTGCTCTAGAGAGTGCCCCATGGTTTGATGCTGTCCCTATCAGTTTTCATACCAATATGGAGCCGTGGTGAGATCTGTTGGCAGAGTGTGGGTTCTCCCTCCATAAATATGCCAATGATGGAACATTATACCTGCTGGTGTCATCTTTCGCTGACTTCAATTGCCTGAGCTGATCCCATCAGTCCCTTAAGCAATGGCACACCAACTCCACATGAAATGAAAACCTTTGAATACAGACTTCATTTAAGTCTCCTATTGAAAAAAGGGGGTTTAAACAAATAAAAAGCAGCTGCTTTTATCCCACATTAAAGAAGTGAGAATCAGCTTTAGGCATATTCATGGATCCACTTCTCAACTTTAATATTCATATTGAGAAGAAATCCCAAACTGTGTGTCATCAAATGCATCTTTTAAAGATGATCCACTCTTTTCTTCCTGTATAAAATATTTAGATCAGTTGTCCAGGTTTTAGTGATAGCCAACACTGACATGGGCAACACCTTCCTGATGTGTGTATTAAAAGCTAAAAAGAATCTCCCATGGAGAACAAATTGATATATGTTTCCACTTACATCAACTTAAGTTTTAAGATACGGAACATAATGTACAAATACTGGTCAGCATTTGACAAAAAGGGAATGAATCATGAATGACCTCTCTTCGCCTACCGAAAAAGTACCCCCATTGGTAACCTAGTTAGCAAAAGTAGGTCAGTTAATGTGAAAGAAAACAGAAACACCTTACAGGGTGCGTGGGGATGGACCCAATTAAAGGACATTTCCCGTGCGGGATGTGTGGGGCATGCAAACACACTAAAAAATCCAAAACAGTAGAGATCTGATTGACCCATTCTTGAATAGAGAATGATTTACTAACTGTAACTCTACATATGTGCAATATATGATCACCTGCACATGCGGACTCCATTACATAGGTAAGACCAATAGAAAAGTAAAATTAAGAATCATGGAACATTGAAGTTGTTTGAAAAATAAAATAGAGGTAGCCCCATCATTATGAAAATAAAATACTGGTATGACTTCTCATGGACCATCTTGCAACAAATAAATGGATGTAACATAAAAGTTAAAGAAAAGATTGTGATCTGAATGGAACAAGAACTCATCTTTAGGACAAAAAGTGATAGCAGAGGCCTCAATGAGGAGGTTGAATGGCATAAAAACTAAATGTACCTCCTGAAGAAAATAGACCGTGGCTGGGACTCATACCAACTATCAATGAACAAGCATCACCAGAAACAATAGAGTAGGCCAATTAGGTGAAATAGAGTGCCATAAATAGGAGGTACTAAGAAATACCACCCAGAGACAAGCCATTATCAGCCAAACTAATGTATTTATTTAGGAGTTCACTGGAAAATGGTCCTCCAGAACAGTTACAAATATAAGGGCCAGTATCCGCTAAATAAACTGATTTATTCTGGTGACCCCTGAAATATGGCCTCCCATTTTATAATAATCAGAATCTTGTATTACCTAATATGCCCCCAACCTGAAATACAACTGATAGGCACAGTACAACCACAATATTCAAGAGGTACCTGGATAATGGCCCACCATAAGAAGAGGTACTAAGAAAAAACAGTTAGCTAAGAGCCAATCTGCTTAATCAACTAATTTATCCTGGAGACCCCTGAAATACAGTCACCCATTCTATAATAATCATTATCATATTCTGTAGTATTAAATGTGCCCCAATCTGAAATACTAACATTAGGTACACTACAACTAAAGAGGCAACAGACTAGAGGCCATATACATGTATCTTGGGGCTGCTGGATAGTGTAACACTTTGTTTTTTGGTCCTCCTAAAATGGATGTGACAATCGAACAATGAAATAAACCCTAGAGCATACCACTGCGTGTTTCATGCTCCATATCCCTACAAAACATGGCTGCTCCAAAAGGCTGCTAACATTTAGAACCGTAGAGAATCCAAACAGGCACCAGTCGAGAGTGATAAACATTTCTATCTAACCCCCCATATAGGTCACGATAAATAGGTACAAATCATATCTAAAAGCATCCCTCCTTACATGGCACGCTCGCTTACTCCTATCAAGATGGCCATGGTAAAAAGTTGCAAGAACATAGAGTGGTTATCAGTATAGACACACATCTCGCTCTTAAAACTACGATCCGAGCAGTAGGGAACACAAAGAGTACATTCACTGGGCGTGGCGGATAGAACAGAAAGCCAGTGGAAGAAATCGCCAAAAAAATACTAAGGCAAGTATCAGAGCCTTAGAGAGGAACACTAACATGTGCCCTAAAACGTACTTTAGGTATTTAAAATACTTACATGGTTCCTCTGTTTTGAGAATAAATAGATGGCGCAAAGACATCAAAGAAGGGTCACGCCACTTGTAAGAACTACGCCATACTCCTACTAAAATCTGAATAAGCTGAAGAGTACCAACATCCCGTCTCATTGTAGAAGTATGAACTTGGAGGCAAACAGAATGCTTTCATGAAGAATGAGAGAATAATGAGTAGACATATTTGTATCACATTATATACCCCTGTCTACACACCGTACAAGCATCCATGTGAGGTTAACTAATAGAATAATTCACTTCTGTATGTTTTTGAAGGTGTTTTATATTGTGAATGTATGTGCTGTTTTTATGAATTGTGTATAATGAATTGGGATCACACTAGAGGTATTCACTTAACTAGATTTTGAATCATACTGTGTATTTTTTCTGAATAACATTTAAATGTTTCATTATTTCTCAACACGATTAGGAATTGGCAATTGTTATACTCTTTTACACATTGTGACTATAAGCCATATAAATTCTAAACCCTCAGGTCTACAAAAAGGAAAAGACAGGATAGAGTCCCACCTGAGATTTTGTGCTATTGAACCCATCCAGGTATATGTCGGACGCTACACACCTCTACAATAAAGAGAGTGATCCAGAGTCTCTTGTTTGTGAATTTGTGGATTAAAAGCTACCTTTTGCCCATCAAAAATACTACAGCAAAATGAAATCCAATTAAAAGAAAATGTGACCCAGTGTTATTAAAACAAGTAGCTTTACATTGGCTGCAATTATAAGTGTTAGGCAGAATCATATGCAGTACCCTTTGGGAACACCACACACAATTAAGACTACAAGTGTAAGTACAAATTCACCTTTGGTACAAGCCTGTACTACACAGTAAAGTGGTAGCGATGGCTGAGCAGCCAGACTTGTCTCAAGAGTAAAGTGAGCACTATCAATAGTTGCACAAAGGACAACAATTAATATGGTTCAAACAAACACTGACTCAAGGTTTCTGAGTAAAAGAATATACATTTATTTACACATCAGTTATAAAACATTTCACCATTATCAAGCAGTTGAAAAATCACAATCTTAATACACTAGACCACACCCAATAGATTCAGGATAAATTAAGCTCAAAATGAAGTGTGAGCAAAAGGGCATTCCAGTAATTTAAAAAGGGAGGGAAAGTCAAAGTTACACAAAGTTGAGCAGCACCAACAAGTAAGTAAGCAGGGCAATCTAGAAAAAGTAACTACAGTGAGGAAATCAAATCAAGGGGCCTGGGCCAAAGTCAATGGACCGAAGTATTTGCAGAGGATCAGACAGTTCAGAGTAGTTTGCGGTTAAGTCTTTGCCAAGAGTTCAGAACGAAGTTGGTCGGACGAAAAGTTACTTTAAAGAATAGAGAAGGACAAGCCCTCGGATTGGC
Organism: Ambystoma mexicanum; assembly: GCF_040938575.1. Lineage (NCBI taxonomy): Eukaryota > Metazoa > Chordata > Amphibia > Caudata > Ambystomatidae > Ambystoma > Ambystoma mexicanum. The sequence continues at coordinate 927,266,254 of NC_090941.1, forward strand.
CAGAGATTTCAAGCACTTTTACCGCGGTTGGACGGAACGAACGACCGGATTTGAACAGTACCTTAAATGGAGAAGAAGGCTGTAGCTGAGGCGGACATTCCTGGAAGGTCCTGCAGGCTGACGGTTCCTAAAGTGACTGTTGGACTGACACAAAGTAGGAAGACTGGAGACTCCTGCACTGCCCAGGGAAGAAACCAGCAGCAAAGCAAAGCAACAAATAAAAGGTGTGCTCCTTAAAACCCAAGCAGGGTCCGATCCTCCTGGCTATCCGGTTTAATGGAGCTGTGCACAGCAAATTCGACCAGAGGATGGAGGCCTGGTTTGCAGTTTGGTGAACTGGTTGTTCCCACCAGCTCAAGCGGAGAAGATTCCTTGCAGATCTTCTCTGTCGTCGAAGTTTGGAGATTCGGACCCGCAGCAGGGCTTCACCGGGAGGTTCAGTCGTGGTAGAGGTCCTCTTCTGTCAGCTTCTCTTCGGTTCTCTCGATCCAGTGGCGACTCTGCCTTCTCAGTACCAGAGACCTGCTTTTGATGCAGTTTTCTCCCATTCACAAAGCCTGGCTGTCAATCGCACAGCAGGGTGGCTGTCCCGGCGGGACAGTCACCACAGCCAATCACACAGAGTGCGACATGTGGAGCCATTCTGGAGAATTCTCCCTAACAATAAGTGTGCACTATTTTTAAACTAGGGTGTCATAAATCCTAAATTAGGGGAAACCCACTAATCTAGCATACTAGTAAAGATGTTCTGCAAGCTTGCATAGGACTCACAAATATGATTTTGTAGCATTGATAATTCCTTGAGCAAATCAAAAGAAAACAAGGTTTTGCTCATGTGTTATGGAACTACTTCCCTAATGCTTTGCACTTAAGCCCAATGCGTTCAAATGTTCATAAATGAAATTCTTTGTTTCTAAGCATTATCATTCTGGTAATCAAAAGCTTCCATATAGATTGTTTAGATGTCAGTGATTTTACTACATGAGACATTTATTGTTTTTCATGATTACTTTTTCATTTCCGGTTTAATGTATCCATCATAGTTGTTATATTTTTTGATTGTGATGTGCTTTTATGATGGATTGTTAAATTGTGTATTTTGTTATTTAATATGTTTTACAAAACTGCAGTTTGCCTTGTGATTTAGGTTTTCACCATATAAAACTGTTAAATAAACAAATACATACATATTTTGATTTTTGACGAGGAGTCAGTGGAGAGTGCAGAGCATGTCAGCAATTCGATCCCTGGGATCGAGGCCAAGGAGCATCGTGGTGGTCTTATTCTCAATATGCTTGCGGCACCCAAGCTGATTGGTCAAGCTGTGCCTTGGCCCACCTTTCCACCGCCTGCCCTCTCCTCTGCCACGGTGACCCAGAACTCCCAAGACTGCATTCCAGGCGAAGTGTCTGGCAAAGTCCATGCAACGCCATCTGCAACTGTCTGAGATGGGAGCTATTGCCACCTGCCAATTTGCTGTGATGTTCTAATTGTCTCTATGCTTTTTGTCATGCTCTCTCATTACCCACTCTTTGCCTGGCACCTTCTACCTAGAAAACTTCCATTCTTATCTGCACCTAGAGTGTTTTCATTTATTGGCCGTGTACAGGCTAACATCTTTGTGCTTGCTATTCCAACGTGCTTTCTGTTGATTGCCATTTCTTTTCTCTTTCCTGTTATAATGTCTTTCCCTATCACTACACATTACTCTTACCATGCACCCCTATGCATTAAGCCTCTTGCCATCTTTGCAACCATCACTACCCCTTTTGATTAATCTTCCTGTACATATTAATCTTGTTTTATGGAATGTACACTCCCTCTGTAAGAAGGCCCACTCAGTTCTAGATCTAGACCCTTTCTTCTTCCTTAATCTATACTTTCTTCACATTACAGAGACCTGGATCTCTCCCCTAAACTCTATTGTTCCCGCTGCTCTTTCCATCTCTTCTTATTTGTTTTTACTCTCCTCATCCCCTTAGGTAGTGGCGGAGGGGTCAGTATACTCTTTCATTCTTCCTTTACTACTGCTCCTGCTCTTCCCTCCCTTCCCCTTTTTCCATCTGTTGAGTATCACTATACCATTTTTCTGGGGCCCTATCCTCTAGCTTTTCTTGTAATCTATCATCCTCCTGGCTATGTCTGCTCTTTCTATGATGACGTTGATGCTCTTCTTTCATCCCTCCTTCCATCCCCCAATCCTGTAATCATCTGTAGTGAGTTTAATCTCCATCTGTCTTCTACTCATTCTTGACTCCTATCATCTCCCTTCTATTGCTACTCCCCGATCTGAAATCTCTGGTTCCCACCTTTAACTTATCTTCTCCTGGACTGTATCTACTAATTGTGTATAACCGTCTCCTATCGACTCTTCATATCATTATCTTCTTTCCCTGTCTATTATTCCTCCTCCCTACCAACTGCCTGCCCACTCCCTTTTTTCCCCTCCCTACAATTACTTTGCTCTTTAAGTACCTCTTTTTAATTTCCTCTAGTTCATCTCTGCCTTTTCTCACACCCTTTGCCTCTTTTTTGGCTGACAATGCAGATTCCTATCTTTCTCAAGTTTTGTCCTCTACTCTTGACTCACTTGACCTTGCCTCTGCCTTCTTTCCAACTAGCAAACCTCCTCATCTACGGCTTACACCCCAGCTTCACTATTTGCTGCTTACGCTATACCATGCAGAGCTTCTCTGGTGGATGTAAATCAAACTCTAACTTGGAGGACTCTTCTAGACCCTCTGCTCTTCACTCCTTGTATGATAGTGCTCTGCTTTCTGCAAACACATTTTATTACTTTGGCCTCCTTAACTCCTACCCTCCCCACCCTCACTGTCTCTTCCAGACCTTAACTTGTATCCTCTGCCAACCTCTGTCTGACCCTACCCTTGCCTCATCTCTTTCGGCCACAGACCAGACCTCCTATTTCTTCTTCAAGGTGTCTCTCATGTGCTCTGTTATCACCCCCTTGTCACCTTCTTCTACCACAACCCCTTCTCATCCTCCACCTGCTGCTTCTATGTCCTCATTCAAAACTATATCTGATGCTGACTCTGCCCTTTCTCTCACTAAAGCCCATCCTACCTCAGCACCTTCTGTCCCTATTTCTTCTTCACTCATCCCAAAAATCTGCCCTCCTTTATTGCCTTATTTTATGGCTTTGTGTAATGTTTTACTGCTAACCTCAACTTTTCCTTCTTCGTTCAATAATGCCACCATTCTCCCTATAGTTAAAATCCTTCTCTTGACCCTTCGCTCTCTTATAATTTCAGTCCGATATCAATCCTCTCTTATGTATCTTAACCTTTGCAACACCTTATTTATTCCCAACTTTCCTCTTTCTTCACCTCTAACTCCATTCTCTCTGATTTCAATCTGGTTTCTGCCCCTGCCCTTCCACTGAGGCAGCCCTCCTCTCTGTCTGTAACTCAATCCTTCCCACTCGCAATGCAAAACCTTGACCTCTTCTGATTCTGTTTCACTTGTCATCAATCTTCGAGACTGTTCATCACTTTCTTCATCTTTCTTCTCTTTCCTCTCCGGGTTTATCTGGGGCAGTCCTGTGTTGGGCCCAATCCAACCTGTCTGATCAAACTTATTCGGTTTCCTGGACTGGCAAATATTCTGTTACTCTCCCCCTCAGCCATGTCACCCCCAAAGGCTCTGTCCTAGGCCTTCTTCTTGTGCCCAATCTTGTTTTCACTTCTTCTCTCTTTTGGGCTCCATTCACTGGAACACACTTCCTCTTTTCCTCAGTTTATATTCCTACTGTTTCCTTTTTCTTTCAGTCCTTAAAACCCACTTGCTTTCTCTGTAACCTTTTGGGTTTATGGTTATTAAACCAAATAAAATGTACTGCCCTGTGATATATTCCCCTTGTTAAGAGCTTTGGCGAAAAGAGCTCTAAAACCCAAAATAAAATTAAAAAAATACAAAATACATTTGCTGATGTAGGTTTGAGATTATGCAAGGCACTCGTATAGGCTGCTACAATAATCAAGCTCAGCAAGTTCCATGCTCCTGAAATGTTTGACTTTAAGAGAGATACATAGAAGGAGGAGTATATGCATCAGGACATGCATAGGGTAAGATTAATATTTTGTAAGATCTTGAATATGCTTGCGGAGGAAGAGGCTGCCTTCAAGGTAATCCCCAACTTCCAGTCTGCTTGACTGGGATGACAACACAGTCCATATTCTGAGGCTTGTTGAAAAGTAAGTGTATTGGGATGTTAGTGAATGAGAAATGGATTATGTATTTTGTGGCATTTTGGCATAGGTCATTGCCAATTATTGAATAATGGATGTTTGAAAGACACATACAAATTAAATTGGTTCAGAGTTGAGAAGGCAAGCTGTGTTTCATCAACATTTCTTTAGAAGGAGGAGACACATGGTGCAATGAGGTCATCTCGCAGTTGGGTGAAGATATTATCATTATCATTGGGCTGCAACTGGGCACAAGAAGGATTGAGGAATTCGTGAAAATTCCCTTCCAGCCTCCAGCTCTGACCTCTCAAAAGAAATTCTAAAAAAGAAGAGACCTTTGGATGTTTATGGTTGTACATAGTGCAGTTCAAAATCAATCCACGTACTAGTATTTAGGAGAACTGTTTAAAATATTTGGTCCATTCATCTCTCCGATACTTTCAATTACTCCAATCTACAGATATCATTGGATATCACAAGAGACTGTGGGTTTTTTTATAACTTTCTGCTTCAATAGAAACTGATTAAAGACTAAAAAAATGTTTCACTTGAAAAGTAGTCTTCATATAGCAAAAAGGCAATAGAAAATGAAAATCAAATGTTGATTTATCCGAATAAGTTACTGAACAAACAACATCATCCAAATCAGAATGTGTGACTGAATATATTAACTAGCCATGCAGCCAATATGGATCCCTGATGGACTCAGCATGTGACAGGGGAAGCCATTGATGGATGGTTGCCTAGCATGTCTGTCCATAGCCTATAATGCAGCAATGAGGTTATCTGGTCTAGAGCAAAGTCAGCAATCCATGTGTCCTATTCTACTCTATGGCAGATGTTTGGATTTTCACGATGACAAAAACTGAGGATAGATCAAGGAGGATGAGGATGGTTGTGGTATTTTCCTCTATAGATTTTTCCTTAAATCGCAGGAGTGACAAATCTGTTCCCCAGTACAGTCTGATTGATACTTGTGAAGCATATTATTGCATTCATTGTAACCCTGAAGCTGAATGGTGGTCAGACTTTACATAATATTGCTAATGAATGAGATATGCATGAATGGCAGCAGCATCCAATCCGCTGTGGTTGCTTGTAGCTTTCTATAGGTGAGGGTTGACAGCAGTTTGCTTCAAACACTCCAGTATAGTGCCCTTTGGGAAGGTCAAATAGGACAAATCCATCCTTGCAACAGTTTTCCAAAGGAGTTATAGAATGAAATAAAGATACCATGATTAAGGAAAATAAGAATGGGGTACAGGTGTCGGAGATCTTTGTTATTTATATTTTGAGAAAAAAGTGCATGGATAATTAGGAAAATGTCTGTTGCACAATGGGGGTTCTTTTGTTTCCTTCAAATTTGGTGGTCCAAAGTATTTGTTTAGATCATTTGATAGGCAGTTATGTGGGCAGGATTTCTTTTTTCTAATGATGATTGCTGCATAACCTTGGCAGTGTCTTAAGCATGCAATTTTGTTGGTAAGGTTAGTTTGACATTAATCCATTTATTAAAGATTTTGAAAGCTGACCTCCCTTTTTTCTTGATAGTATAAGTGAAAACATCCAGAGATTTAATGTGGTTTGGGTGGATATTGTGAAGCAGATAGATAGAAGGGTCCATGTATGGTTGGGAGGATGTAAACATCTTCACAAAGCTTGTGGTGAATCTTTTCATGGGCCATAATGGTTAAGAGGTGGTAGTTGTAGAATATGGTTCAGTTGCTAGACAACAAGTTGTTTCAGGTGGGAGTAGATGAGAACATGATCAGTCCAGGAAAGAGGAATGTTGGTGAAGCTAGACATGTGGATGTTGCAAGGCAGGATGAAGTCCAAGGAATGCCAACCAGAGTGTGTAGATAGGGTGATCTATTGCATATGGTTGACGCTTTCAAAGTCATTGACACATTGTGAGGTGGGAATATTAGTGGGGACACTCAGGCCAGATATTTAAATCACATATAATGGTGATTTTAGATTAAGTGATTTGTAGGTTTTTGAGGAACTTACTCCAGAAGGAATGCAGAAGTGTCTCTAGGAGTCTGATAAATAGTGATCATGTAGAAGGTATTGTTGGGGATCAACACATAGTGACACAAAAGGATTTCATATTTGGTAGTTGGATTATTTGAAATTAGGTTGATGGGGATATTGGCAGGGAATATGAGTGCAATACAGCGGCTCCAGGTATGAAGAGTTTGCAAATGATAGTAGTATTGTTGTTGGAGAACCACGTTTTGGTCATACCAATACAGCAATATTGTGTTTCAGCAGTTGGCCATAGGTGTTCAGGGAGGGTTTAGAAGTGAGTAGCCATTAAGCAGTAGTTTTACAAGGATGACAGACATGTGAGTGACAGTAGAGCTGAGTAGTCCTAACTGTGGAAACAGTAAACTTAGCACTTGTAGGTTCTTTGGTGATATCATCCGGAGACCATTAGTAGGTGCCAGAGCTGTCCGGTCTCCATAAAGCTGTTGCATCAGTGCATTCATACAGCCCATTAGGGTATCAAAGATAAGCAAGTGCTTGTATTTACCTGGAAGTACGTTAGTGCCCTTGGCATAGAAGTTGAACCCCAAATTAGTGTGGTGATGGTGTGATGTATTAGATATAATGCATTGAATAATGGGGTTCACAAGGAGTTTGTCAAACTTGGTGAGGCAAGCTTGTTTCCAAGGATAGATGTTATTAGAATATATTTGCATGTTGGTCACAGCATTATTGGTGTACATGTGTCTGCAACCAGGGTGGTACGCTTGCATTTCAAGAACAATCGTTTCATTTTCTTATCTCACAATATTTTTATAGATCCCTTGGTGTAGCCGATGTTTAAGATTTTGTGATTTGTTGTTGATGTGCTTCTGGTGATTGCTGTTTTTAATCTATATTACTACGACAGCAATTTCAAATAGAAACCTGAGTTATACATGCAAGGCTTTATAACCATTTGTTTTTTAAAGGCTTTAGTGGATCTGGTTCTTCATGTCTATCTTAATTCTTAAGGTAGACTGATTAATTATCACACTGCGAAAACAGTGCTCTTTCTATTCACCTAATGAGATTGAATGATTGCAGGACCAACACAGGGAACTGAACAGGATAAGAGAGTACTGCAATATTACATTATCCACTGTCAGAGCTGGCGTTTCCTCTCGATCATTGACATTATTGTACATTCCAAATTCTATAGAATACTTATTGGCTTGCAAACTATAAACATAGCAAAGCAAGTGTATTCAGTTAAATCTCAGATAGTGAATCATTGCATGAATATAAGAGTTTCTTCAATTGCATACTCGCCATCGGTTTCAATAATTACGTTGCACAGTCATCAACATGATTATCACTTAAGATATTAAGGAATGCAAGAATCAAGGACCCCTGAATCAAAATATTCATCAAATGGAAATGGAAGTGAACACTCTGTTCCCATTAACACCACGATCTGCCAATTGACCTATCTTTTAAGAGTGACAAATGTCATAAGGTTCACACATTTTCACTTCAGCACAGGAAAATTATTCATGAAGCTGAAATAGATCAGAATTACATTAAAACTAATAAGAAATGTGTCCTAAAAACACTTCATATTCAATCAAGTTTAAGTACATTGATTGTTTCAGAACAGGATTTTACAGAGTAGTACAACGATTGACATATTGAAAATCACAGTTATGAAAGCAATACAACTTGGATTACACATAATAGTAACTATTGTAATCTGACTGGTATTACATATAAGATAAGAAAGCAATATCAAACAGAAAACAGACAAACGGACAAGTTGGGGAACATTTAAAAATACACCTGCATTGGTACTATTTTTCCCTTCATAAGAATGTTACCAGACACTTCTCTTGCGGTTGTCATATACAATGTAGCTCTATGAAGGGGTGGTTCATTCATAATGTGTCATGGGGAGTTCACTTGTCTCCCACTATGAAGGTGAGAAGCAAACCTAGTGAAAACTCTGAGTGCATCCTCAGTTGCAGCAAGCAACAGAGGATGTGCTCCTGGCCTGACTTTCATTGAAGGCAAAGGTGGTTTTCCTTTTACAGTATAATAACATAGCCATGCATGCCAAATATGCCATGCAATACTAGGGATGTTTTGCTTCGTGAGCCTCCCATGGCCCATTGGGGATGCAGAATGGAGTATTACAAGGGCCGGATATATGCTCCAGTGCCTCCCTGCACATTTGGAGTGCCTAGGGGCAGTAAGATAATGGAATTTCTGCTACATTATGCTTGCTTTAACCCAGGAAACCCTCTCCGCTTCTTGGTTCATCTCTGAATGGTCACAAAGCCACTGGGCCATTGTGGTTCCACGTACAGCGGCATCTTGAGTCTGGAGCTGGAGGAGGTAAGAAAAAATACCTTTCTGAATTTGTATTTCTGTATATGTGTATTTTTGCAAGTATATGTACATGCAAATGTATGTGGCTGTGTAAATGGACATATGAATCTATGCAGCTAGTTTTTGTGAGAGTAGTAGTGCGAATGTTCTATTGGGGCGAGTGTGTGAATGATGTAGGAGTGTGTCTGATGTTTAAGTGCATCTCTGATTGAGAGCAGTGCACATATGAATATGTTGTACGCGTGCCTGCATCGATGTGTGCATATGTCTGCATAGGCCTCGGAGAGAAGCTCTGATTGGGGGAGTACATTGATGCAGGAGCAGCCATCATGGACATGTTTTCATACAACATCATATGTGTTTTACTGGCATTAGCTGGAAGACAGGATGGTGAGTGTTATTACATGGGTTGGTGCTTATATTGGTGTAGGCATCATGACCATGTTTTCATACAGTGGACAGACATTTTTTGCTGGCATGATGGACATAGCCAAAAACCAGAGAAAGTGGTCACATGAGAATATAATATTAGTTGAACCAATTCAATAGACTAACATGTATGGAAGGAGGGGATAAGCTTAGTCAATAGAGTTTATACAAACATATTTTATTAATATCATAGCAACAATTGCTCATAAAATGTACACAAAAATATGAAAATACTATAAAACTGTCTGAGTTTAAGTCCTGCCTAAAACAATAATATATAATCAATGAGTAAACAGATATAACCTTAGACATTGCCCTAAAAAATAGGTACTAGAGTGCATCAATAGTGACAAGCCTTGGTTGCTAATAACATCCAGAATTCATTAGGGCTAGTAACTGTATTTCACTTCATTTAAAAACATTGAGATATATAACATCTGCAAATTTCATTGAACCAGAAACAAAAATATCACCAGTAAAGTAGAGCAAATGCTCACACAAAAATAGACAATATTAATTGTCCAATACTAATTGTCAACTACAGGTAACTTGCCTCTATTTATCCCCAAGGTATCTAGTTGTAAAGTAGTTTCGACAAATAGTCATATTTAGTTCCCTCCTGAACCAAAAACAAAAACAAAAACTAGGCAGGAGGAACTGATAATCGTCTTCATCAGGACAGAAGCAAGCCAATGTTGAACAATTAATGTGCAAACAATATATGTCTGTATGAATTAAGACTCATTTGTAGGCTTGCTTGAGTATAGACAATCAAGCAGTCTTCCTCTTGAATCTGTATTGCAATCCCCTATTGTACAGAAGTAAAAGAAAAAGAAAAACATTTTGTTTAAAAAGCTGATCGAGCTTAGCAGCCCCAAACCACCAAAGAGAGTTCTAAAGATAATTCAAATCGAGTCATTCTCAGTAAATGGGTGTGGGTTGACAAGGGCCATCAAAGAACATTGTACCTTCTGGTATTCTACCATACTGTCGCAAGGGATACAAATTGCCAACACAATTTCTCCATTATCATCCCTGTCCTCAAACAACTCTGCTTCTGTTGCTTTTTTGAGGGACACAGTTGGGCCAATACACAGCACTGCCAACCACGCGCACCCATGAGTATCTGTTTCAACCACAACAATACTTTTGGCCAACACAACCAGGCCCTGCAAATCTAGGGACAATATTGTTCCTGCCACAAGCTCTGGGGTCATCACGGGTTGGAAAATGAAATCTTACGGTATCCGTCAACACGCCTTGCCAATTTGGGGCACTGCATCAAGTAACAATGTAATTCCGCAGACAAACATATCCAGGTATTTAGGGATTCCACAAACCACCACCTCTCCTCCTCAAGCCTGAATTATGACCATTGCCCATAGGGAACACATACCTGGGCTGGCGCATACCACCATGTGGTCCATAAAGGAAATGGTCAACACACCCATTCCCAACAGATTAATGGGGGAGGCCGCTGAGTATAGTGAGGTGCATACACCACTTTCCCTCCTATTTTGACAGCTACCTTTTCTGTGTAGGGAACCATGGTGACACCCCCAGAGAATCCTTGCATGTCAAGAGTTTCAACTGATCGAGGGATATTTCCTTCACTGATACATGATTTAGTGGCACCTGTGTTGACAGTAATGATGAATTGCTTATTACCTATGTCAGTGCCCACCATGGGTTTCTCGTCAGAGAGGGTAGTCATGGACAGGACTGGTCATGCAAGAGCTCTCTGTGGGCTATCCTGGATACGTGTTGGTAACCAGAAACATAATAGGGTTTCGTCTCATAGCATTAACCCATCTTTAGGGTGCTACTGTTCCATTCAGCACTGTATTAGGTGTGTGCATCTGACCTACGTATAAGGTGTTCTTCTGGGCTGCTTGCGGCTGGGCACTAGCTGGTGCTTGGGCCTGTATGTGTGGGAGATTTGGGGGAAACTGGGTGCAGGCCTGATATTTTTCGTATGGTATGGAGGTGAACCTGGGTGGGTGAGGCTGATTGCATGTTGTATACCCTGTCCCCTGCCTGCTAATGCATTATCTTGCAAAATGTCCCCATTTCACACAGCTCCAACACTGAGACGATCTCATACCTCCTCTAGTTCCCATCTCACTGAAGCTCCCTCGTTCCCCTCTGTTCCCTTGAAACCCTCCTGTTCCCCATTACTGACCTCCTTGATGCCAATCAGGAAATTGATGTGGGGGTCCGCCAGCCCACTGCCCCTGTCCTCCAGCTGGCCAACATGCTGCTATCCTTATGTCTGCATCAGCTGCAGCCTGCTCTGCTAAATTTGTCTCAGCGTTTGTCTTCACCACGCCTTCCACTGCCATTTTAACTAGCTTTTTCTGTACAATGTTCACTTCCTCCACCTGCAACCTCTGAGCCTTTTTCTTTTTTCGTTCTTTAATTCTTTTGCAATGGTGTATTAATATAGTCTGAATCTCGGCCCACCTCTTCACCTCTATGCCCACTATCTTGTCAAGCACCTTCTGAACTTCCTTGGTCAATCCCCTTTTAATAACGAAATAGCCAACAAATCACTAGAGAAATTAAAAAACCAATCCGAAACCTAATGAACTGAAACCTGGATGCTGAAATTAAATATAGCATGTTGACAAAAAACCACCATAGACAAATATAAACCCTGGCGGACCAACATTACAGAAGGGCACAAAGTACTGACATTAGTAACTAACCCCAATAAACACGTTCCGAAATCCAATATTCTCATCCATCAAAACACCAAACAAAACATGAACACATATCTACTGCAGCAAAAACCTAAAGCCACCAGAATATGCACACACTCAGCAACACCCAACCAAACACAACCCACTATGGAAAACTAAAACAATGACACACAAATCATCCCACACACTCATGCAACAAACACCACCGCCCTTACCAACTACAAACAAACCAAGTGCACAGGGCCGTTTTTTCCCGAACTGAAGCTACCAACAGCACATCAAAGCTTGATAGCGTTTTCCGTCTCTATCACACCAAGCCCTCCTTCCTTTTTTCAGATCCACCAGAGCTCGTTGAAGATCATGAAAATGGCAGTGGTGCGCGGTATAAATCACAATAACATAGCATAACACATCATTGCAATGAGGCTGTTAATGTCTATGCTTTTGTTTTTCTCTTAGGAAATGGTTTCCTGGCACATGCCATTGATTTAACAAGTCCATGATTCTCGGATCGTAAAGAAATGTATTGACAAAGTTGGTGCAGCCTTTTCTTTTCTAGCGGCTTTTCCCAGACAGACTTCTACCCGTGGTTTGCAATCAAATAGGATAGATAAATACTATATAACAAAATAAATGAATAGATGCGTGTAGGCAAATCAAAGAGGGTGATTCCCAGCAACAACAAAAAAATCAAAGGAGGATTTTGAGAAAACCATCGTACTGAATGACCGCGGACAATAACAACTACACAATTTGTGACCTCTAGTGATATTCTGCATACAAATAAAACACGGCAACAGTGAAAAGAAGCTGAGCATTGCAACCAATAAACACATGACTCACCACAGTTGTATACGTACCAACGTAGTAAAATGCAGAAAAAATAACCTCTTGATATTTGTGAAACACATGATAAAATCCTATTCTTTCTCTGTCTCAAGAAGTTGCAGAATTAATTTCTTGACACAGAATGTGCTATGGGTGCATTGCTTTTAAATTACGGTGGAAAATGGCCCCTCTGTTAGCTTCACTGCGGTAAATCATGACCATTGACATTACCAAAAATAGCGTTCCTCTTTTAGAGATAATTGCGACCCTGGAGAAATAGAAATATAGAACATTACACATACCCTTCTAACCCCTTCAGGTGACAATTAACCCCAATGTAACCAGAGCTTTCAATTCCTAATATGGCTAATTATGTGAATTCGATCCTCCACCGAAGATGCAGATTGAAAAGGCTGCAGAAAATCAACATCTGATACAGCTCCTTAACGTGAACAAACCCATGACCTCTTTTTTAAGCATTTGAAGCCTTTCAAAAACCACTTGAACGCTGTTTTGCAGGTGTCTCCCATTCGCAAACTGTTACATTTTAGTTATGCATGAAGACAATTGGACGTTCGGTCAAGTTATGAGCTGAAAAGTACACATTTCAAAGAATTCCTTCCTCGAGGACCAAGGTAGTTGATTGCATGAGATAAAAACACACACACATCTGCATTCATTAACGAGGTGTGCGGTATTCAATTTGGAAAGCCAGGCCTAATGTTGTACGGTATTTATCCAGAGTTTGTAAATTAAGGTTTTTAATTGATTTAATTGATTTTATGCATACATTGTATGGAATACCAGGTGGTGGCAAGCGTTATAATTCTCCTATCACAATCAAGAGAATATTTAATGTCGGTTGTTATTTAAATGCAGTTGAATAGCGATAAAGAGACCCTGAATATTAGAGTATATTTCTCACTGCATATTGGTGAGAACATAGTGTTTATCATAAAATGCACCTGACAAAGGGTCAAGTGGTGCAGTGCATTTTCAGCTACAATTTTGTCACCACCACTTTGATTGGCGGTAACAGAATTACTGCCAGCTTTACTGGATCCAAGAATTCTGACATTGGAGGTCAAATAGAGGACTTCCCAGAATATAGCTTTTAGTATAATCCCTGCTGTACCTCCAAACATTAGGTGATCTACTGCAGCAGAATGACAGCCTGCAATATATATATATATATATATATATATAGTAAAATCGCCATGGAGTCTCCTGGACTCCAGAATGTACATTAACACTGCCTTGCCACAAGTTGTAATGCCAATGTGTCCCTGCTTGATCCTTTATAGGTATAGAGGCAATTGTTATGCAGAACTCTTTTTATTGATGGGTAAATAGCAGTAGGAAGTACACCAGAAAAAGAAACAAACATGCTATCCTAACATTACATGTCCCATAATCTCTTTGTAGATTACATTTTCCGCTACTCCAATCCATATGGAACAGGTCCCTAAAAATGCCCATCTAGAAACGGTTTTCATCATCTTTTCTTTGCTCTTAAGAATAGACCGCCAACTGCATAAATAAACACAGCTACATCAGCAGAACAATAGTACAATATCATGCCCTCACCAGACTTAAATCCTCACTAGAAAAAATGCTGATCCAACAATCCTTCCATAGGCTTTTCTGTGGAAAACACTGAAGGGTGGGATAATACTCACCTCGGTGCCTATGATAGATTCCCAGCACTCTGTAATAAAACTAGGAACAATCATCATTCTGTTGCATAGCACAAAGTGTTTCTAATTTGCAGAATCAATACCCTGCCAAGACAATACGATCAGCATGTAGAACCGGCATACAATAAAATGGATTACAAATAAAAACACTTATTTGGAACCATCTGCAGTGTTGTCCTCAAGACCAACCTCCTTAAAAAAGTCATTTGAAGCCCTGGCACACCGAACCAAGTGAGCCCCAAACTGAAAAAAAACCTTAAACCCAGCCTGTCATAACCACCAAACCCACCAAACACCTAGTGAATGACTGATGAATGGACCCTCTCAAGGCTACTGTTCACTCCTCATATTCCACCAAACACACCTAGTGAATGACTGATGGATGGACCCTCTCAAGGCTACTGTTCACTCCTCATATTCCAATAGGAACAACAACACACATAAAGCCAACACTGGTGGATGCACTGCAAATTCATTGAGTCGAGAACCGGTTTTTGTATGCATAGAAATATGAAAACACACTCCCCATTAGAGAAAAACCTCCCAGGTTCGTCAAGAGCACGTGCAACTCTCTCTCCCCTGAATGATACCAGACACATGGGCTTGGTTAATTTTGCATATAAAGCTTGAACAGATAACTCCACATTTCAGAGCCATGCACGGACCAGTATCAAGACCTTGTATTTCTTGGTTGAGGAGGAACGGCCACCTGATACCTTTAAAAAGTCTGCAATCCCAAGGACAATCCCCCACCGGTAGCTATATTTGAGAGCATTACAATACACATAGCTGATCTGCAGACATTAATGGTGCAAAAAACGAGCTTCAACTACAAAGAAGTCAAGAAATGTAACACTGGTAGTACCTCCATGACTGCCAACTGCTAGGTGCCCATGCCTGGAGGTCGAGTCAAAAAGCTACTGATGAAATATCCAGAGGGCTCATTTTGCCTGAATGTCACCTTTCTAACAAAAAGACATCCCTGAAAATAAAGGGCTATGTGGCAGGTAGAAAGTATCATGTCTATGCAGGCATTCCCACAAACAGGGTGATCTCACGCAGTCCCATTAAAAAACGGGATAGTGGGTCGAGCACCCAATGGCTACTGCCAATTGCTAGAGAGGAAGAGCTAAAGAGATGTTTATCCTTCCGGCTCCTAATACATTATTTTACTCTTCATAGAGTCTACAATATAATCTTATTGTATGAGATATGAAGTATGTGTGGAGTTGTCAGTAATCATTTTGGACGTAAAAACAAATAGGAGAATATTTCTTATCTATACCATTCGAGATTCAATCGAAACAATTACAGTGCCCACAAGTTAAACATGATTATACAGAAATACATCTGTTTATAATAAGGTGCATTGTCACATGAACAATCAAAAACAAGATATTTTTGTATGCATTGGTATGTGATTCAGAACCGCAGTTCTAGAACACAATTGGGATTTCAAGTGTGGGTATTACACAGAGTTCTAATAAATAGTTTATCTCATGTGTACGAATTGATACTAAGGGAAGAAATATATAATTTGAAAAGCCAAAATAACGTGAGCAGCAATTGTAGAGACAATCAAGAACCAGACATTGAAGTGAAGGTTTAACAGAGAAAAAGTAAGCAATCAATGTATTTTTTAAATGTTGAAAAGATGAAAATGACAACAGCAAACCACAGTTGCAATGTGGATTTGGAGTGAAAAAGAGGGGTCTGGTTTATAGCAAATTATAGATCGTTTAGCAGATGTACTACCAGCAACAATTGGTAGATAGCCTCACTGTCTGACATGGACGTGATTAGAACATTGTCTAAATAAATCAGCAAGTGAAAAGCCTCTTGTATGGAGATATACTGCCACTGGTTATAACAGCTTTGTCGAACTACAGGGAGGTGATGCTAACTAAACCTAACAGAAGAACTTTAAGGCACAAGTGTTTTACATCCTAAAAAATTGAAGGAAGATTCCAGTGGTCCAGACATATATGGATGTTTAAATAGGAGTCTTTCAAATACAGCTGAACCAGCCAATCCCCTCGTTTCAGAATTCACTTTAGTTTGGACAAAGATCTCCATCTTGAAGTGATGATCGCTATGAAATGATTGAGGTCTTTGAGATGTATTACTAGGAGAAACACGTGTTCTGCTTGAAGTGCAGACACATGTTCATCACCATTTCTCCAGGAAGCCAACTGCACTTTTCTATGATATACTTGTGTAAATGTTCATATGCCTTCTGTGCGATCAGGAGACATCCTTCCTTGAACATAGATATTGATCTTTTGAAGTATGAACTCACAGGATGGGGACTGACAAACTCTAAGTGTAAACCCTCTACCATTTTTAAAACCAATAAATCTTGCAAGATAACAACACTTTTGATTGACAAGACAAGAGGAAGCTTTCCTGCGCTAAAATGCTGCAAAACTGCTCAGATGATACTCCAAGTAATTTTGGGACTTTAATGTGTTGCAGTTGCTGCGACTCTGTAATTGTTTCATACCAGGCTTACATTTTGTTCTTTCTTTCTTACTTGCAGAGTTTCCACTGCTCTATTGGCCCCACCCCCCCTTTCCTCCAGTTAGCCCAGAACTGCGGCACGCACGCGCACCCACGCCCGCACCCGAATTGATCGCTAGTGAAAGCTGTTTGGCTGTTCGGGGGTGTGGCAGTGGGGCATGAGAGCTGCAGGACGCATCTTTGATTCATGTTTTAATACATTTGTTAGTCTCCGAAGTGCATCTAAACTGGACTTTTGGGCTGGGGAAGCTGAACGACCTGCCTGCTGCAATTCACCCGTGTTTGCCATATTTGTGTCCCTAGTAGGCAAGAAGAAGCCGGCCTGCCTGCCGCAACACGCTTGGATTTGACTATAAGACCTGCCAATCCCTTTGGCACCACCTCCAGCCCGCCTCCAAGCCCGCCCCCCGAGACCCCCCTTTCTTTTTGCATTTCCACTTCCTAAAATTGCACAGGTGCACGCGCATCGCACGCGCGCATCCGAAGTGCATCTAAAGTGGACTGTTGGGCTGGGGAAGCTGAACGACCTGCCTGCTGCAATTCACCCGTGTTTGCCGTATTTGTGTCCCTAGTCGGCAAGAAGAAGCCGGCCTGCCTGCTGCAACACGCTTGGATTTGACTATAAGACCTGCCAATCCCTTTGGCACCACCTCCAGCCCGCCTCCAAGCCCGCCCCCGAGCTTCCACCCTTCTTTTTGCATTTCCACTTCCTATAATTGCACAGGTGCGCGCGCATCGCGCATGCGCATCCGAAGTGCATCTAAAGTGGACTGTTGGGCTGGGGAAGCTGAACAACCTGTCTGCTGCAATTCACCCGTGTTTGCCGTATTTGTGTCCTTAGTCGGCAAGAAGAAGCCGGCCGGCCTGCCACAACACGCTTGGATTTGACTATAAGACCTGCCAAGTAATTGCTTTTTGGATTTAGCATCGAACATTTTACTTCCTTTGAATTTGCTTTGGCGCTGCGGCTTTGCCGTGGTGCGGTTACTGTCCGTTAACTGTTTCAGTGCTCTTATCATTGCCCTCTCTCTGCTTCCCTTGCAGTCCCTTTAGCACCACCTCCAGCCCACCTCCAAGCCCGCCCCCGAGCTCCCGCCCTTCTTTTTGCATTTCCACTTCCTATAATTGCATAGGTGCGCGCGCATCCGAAGTGCATCTAAAGTGGACTGTTGGGCTGTTAGGCTGGAAGGCTGCAAGGGTGCTAGTAAGTGATTTACTTCATTTAAAAATCACACTTCTGGTTACAAAACACACGCTGAAGCGAACAGCCAACTTACATGGTTGTTCTTAACTAACTGTTGCAAGGAGTAGACTCACATTATTAATAGAGACATTTTTGAATTCTTACGGCATCGCTACTCATAATGGTCGATGGGCTGGGCAGCAGTAAGAAATGAACAATGAATAAGCAAAAAAACAATGCGGGTGAAAATTCTGGGTCCAATCCCACCTCATTACCAATAACAATTCCCTCTATCTCAGAAGTGCAAATCGAAGAGACTGCTTATTCCGATTCAAATCTACCCCCCCCCTTGAAGGGCTGGATTCGAAAGCTTCATTAGAGAAAGAGGTCACTTTGCCGGTAGTTCCTGATATGAAGCCCACTGACAATGAAACCCATGCAAATCTCAAGACAGGACTAGAAACGGGCTTACCCATCCTGCCCATACCTAAAGAATTGTCCACCCTTAATCCCTCCATCAAGATAGATGAAGCTGAAGTAAGCAACTTCGATTACCTCAATCAAGAAAAACTTCTAAGAAAAGACACTGTGATTTACAACAGCAGTGTCTCTCAAAAGAAAGAGAATCCTCAGGCTCTATGGGAAAGTGAAACCCCCAAATCGGGAAAAACAACCTCCACCTTTAAGAAGGCGCTGGGGTCCCTATCCATCAAAGAGGCGAACAAAATATCCCCAAGAGGGTGGGGCAATGCAGAACTTAACCCCGATAATAGCCTAGACAGAGATGAGATTAGGAAAAAAATGAGGATTGAAAAATGTGGTATTAATCCAGCCAACTTCTCCATTTTAGCCCCTGCAATAGAATCTGAATTGGGAAAGCGCATAAGACTTTCACATGAACCCTCAACTCCTGTCAATAAAAGTACATTTGGGATAGAAAATGTATTTCTATTCAATAATCCACCTAATTATTTATACTCTATGCCTTCTCACTTCAATGCACAAAAAGAGGCCCGAGAGATAGGAAGTATCTTCTCTCCTAGAATGTCCACAGCTCCTTTAAATTTCAAACAGATCAATAGCTCCCCAATTTCTGTAAAATCAATTAGCCATGGTACACAACCTTTCCATAGTCCTGAAGGCTTTGTTGCCCCACTTGATGAATACAATGAGTACATGGTCCATTTGCAAGGGTCACGGGAGAATTATAGACCTGAAGAGCAGAAAAAAACTCTGGATGACCAACAATTATGCTTTGCATCTTTTCCTGTATTGACCCGGATTCTAAAGTTATTAGACAAAGGTCATGAGCAAACACATGAAGAGATCAAAACACTATAACTTCAAATGTGTGACCTCATCAGCAAGCAAAGTAAAATGGAGGGAATGCTCCTGACCTGTAACATGTTCTCTGTATTATCTCAGAAGCCTGATGAGAGCTCTATCACACGCAGTTACGCTACACAGACTAAGGGCCTCATTACACGGACAGCAGTAAGGGTTAACGGTCACCGTTAATGGTAACAGTGACCGTTAACCCTTACTGCCATACTACGAGGTCCCTTTGCGGGTTGGGGAATTTAACGTCTGCTTTTTGCAGGCGTTAAAACCCAACCCGCAAAGGGACCTTGGTGCTAATTATGGCACCGCAAATTTGCGGTACCGTAATTAACACCTTCCCCATTCCCATTATGCAAAATGGGGCAAAAATGGGATTGGGGAAGGGCAATGGTAGAAGGGGGAATTACCGCCCCACCAACCTTGGAGTAGGGCGGTAATTCCCCTTTCCGCCAAGGCGGTGCCGGTAATTTACTGGCATGGACCAAGGTGCTAATAGCACCTTGGTCCACCGCCTACCGTGTAATGAGGCCCTAAGTCTTTTGCAGAGGCAGTAACAGAAGGTACAACATCTAACCCTGCCTTAGAGACTAATGCAATTGCAGCTCTTGCACAAAAAGAAGATGTAAATGCTATGAATATTGTGGCATTGACCGCTCTTGTAAAAGAGATGGCTACCACCCTTGCAAACCATATCAATCCCACTCTAACAGAGGTTAAAGCCCCCACGACTGGACAGGATAATGGTCCTCCAGACAGTCCTTCAGCGCTCACTGACCTGATTGATAAAAAAAAAGGATGGCTATAGCTTGTGCAGAAAAGTGGAAAAGGATTGAGAAAAAAATGAAAGCAAAAGCGGAAAAAGAATTAAAAAACCAAGCAACTGAGAAAATAGACTGACACAATTCACATATGAGGGATATCTGCAATCTATCTGGGGGTGATGGGATTATAGATTTAAACCAACTAAATGAAGAATCTAAAGCGCTCCTAAATCTCCCTGAAGCTAATAGGATTGTCCAACCAATAATAAAAAAAATAAAAACAAAATCTGCCTGAAAAGAATGTTAAAGCAGAAACTAACGAATTGAACAAGATTAAAACAGGACAGATGTACAAGGTTGTAAACAAATCTAATAAAAAAAAACAAAAAAATGGCTGCCAGTATAACGGAAGGGGAATCCTGCGAAAACCTGGACTTAAACACAGACATCCAGTCACCCAATCATAAACAATCAGTACTCTCTAATTTCTACCCTATGCTAGGAAAGAGAAAAACAGAAAAGGTGATTATAGGTATGGAAAATAAGTTAGGGACTCCAAATCAAGCCGATTGCAGTAACAAGAAAGGAAATTCCTCAAATATGGCCCTAAATGGTTGGAAACCAAAAATCGCTGACGTACAAGCAAATGTCAATGATGTAGAATGCGGAGACATAATTGAACTAAACATCGAGCACGAATCAGAGCACCCGACTCCTTTCCCAATGAACAGCTATGCCTCAAACCCGGGGCTGTCAAGTCCCACTGCATGTGAAAATTCAATTGACTTAAAAACAGCAATTGCAATGGGGTGGGAAAGTGAGTCAAAGCGTCATGAAAAAGCACCATTGAACCGCGCATCCTTGTTATCAGTCTTACAGGAGATCTCAGCACTTCGTATAATCAGATCTAACGATATTGGTTAGGTAAAACTGGCAAATGTATATAACAACAGAATGATTTGCAAATTCACTTCCCCTTTTATATTGAAACTAATGTGGGAGCACAAAGAGGAGTTAACCTCTACAGGTCTATCACCAAAAATGTTCTCCTCCCTTGATGATGCAATTGGCTTTTTGGGGACCCTGACCCTTCCGAGGAGCTTGTATCCACTAGCTCCTCTAAAGTCGATACTACCAACATTGATGCAAATACAATGAAATATATTATGGCCTTTGTATCGGTATTGAAAGAGATGTCATGGAAGGATCCTAAATCTAACCAAATACACAATCAACCTAACACAATGAAAGATTCTTAGCCTGGTCAAACTTCACTTTATTTCGTGGAATTCATGTGGCCTAAACAACTTTAAAAAATGGTATAGTTGTAAATACCACAATAGACACAATATTGTCTTACAAGAATCGATGACCCAAACATACTTTACCTTCGAGGGCTACCACACCTATACTCAAGCAGCACTTCGGGGACCCATGGGAAGACCATCCGGCGCCTCGCTATTATGATTAATACTGCCTATAAGTGCACTACCGAAATGTTTGATAGATCTGATTCTCTACTTGCTATCGTACTCACAGATGATGAGGATCCTTCCATTACTCTCTTATTAATATGTATCTATTGGAACAAACATAAAATTTCACTCGAAAACATCCTGGATGAACTGAATCAGGTAATAGAAAAAGCAACAATATTATTCCCCTCTGCTAGAAAAATCGCTGGAGGTGACTTAAATTGCTACTGCTACGAAAAAAGTTCCCATCCAATAACTTTGTGGAACAATCATTCGACTCAATCAAAGCAACATGGGCAGTCGTGGAATACATTTTTCCTCGACTGGGATATGCAATCACCTCTAAAACTATTTCTGGAAAAGAGGTGCTAACACTTCTCTGATAGATTATTTCTTTCTGTCTTCAAATCTGTATTGGTATGTTGATTGTATGTCGATATCTGACCCTACTGTAGGAGATCACATGATTATTACTATGACTCTGAACATCCCAATCGCCCGCTACTCTGAACAGCTAACTTTAGCTTTGATAGAACCTGATTGTAATTCACTTACTGTGAGATGGAATCAAAGAGTGTGTACTACATTTATCAGAAATCTTGAATGGGACGCTGATATCATTACCAACACTGCATCTGGAGGACAGTCCCTCCTCCAAATTGAAAAAACGAATGCTTCAAGAATAAAATTCCATCTGCACAACGTGATACGAGAAAACAAGAAGAACGCTCATTTGTTATCTTGCCATGTCCACAAATTAAACCAAAACATAGCGACCCTGAAAACTCAAAAAAACCTAGATATTAGGAATGTAACAAAAGCAACTTATCTTCTAGAGGGCTGCATGGAGCAAATAAAAAGGATTAAACAAATTTATAGAAATAAGATAAAATGGATGAAAAGCAAACTGCATTATGAAGACAACCAAACTATCATTCATCACCTGTTAAAACAGGATTCAAGGCAAATTTGGTCCATGCTACGGACCATTACTTCTGATTCAGTGAACTTGATAGCATCAGTGATTTCTGCAGAAGTTTGGGTTTTGCACACAAAAGCTAAATTCCAAATGCCTGATCGCTTTACCCAGTTCAAAGGGAATGAGCCTAAGCTACAATTGGGTGTCCAGGATATGTGGTCCACCCAGGACATTATTGAGGATATAGGGATCCTCAAACCATCCAAAGCTCCTGGCCCCGATCGGATACCTGCTTGTGTATATAATTGGACCCAGTATTTTGGGCCCGTATCCTGAAAATCTGTTTTGATATTGTTCTACAGACAGGTATCACCCCTCCATCCTGGTCATCAGCATTGGTCATCCCTATATACAAAAAGGGCTCTCCAGACTTGCCCTCTAACTATCGGCCAATAGAGCTCACTGACGCATCATCTAAAATATTCTCTCTACTTCTGTTACAAAAGTTGCAAACGCCCGTTGAATGCCACCATTCTTTGCCACCTTCAAGCGAAAACATCAACCTCCAAAACCGGCCCGGTTTACATGACTAGCTTGGACTTGACCGCAGCGTTTGATTGTGTTATACGGGAGATTTTATGGAACAAAATGTTAGCCTTAGGAATTCCCTCACAATTGATTGCCTTTATTGCATTGTTAGACAGGAACACCAACAACCGAATTCGCCTAAACAAGGAAGGAGCACTTACTAACCCCATTCCCACTGAAATGGGGGTTAAACAGGGCTGCAACATGGCAGCAGTCCTGTTTAATTTGTATCTTTTGGGCTTGGATAAACAATGGTGTAGTGGGGAATGTTACCCGGTCAAACTTGGTTCCTTCAAGCTGGACTAGTTGGGCTTTGCAGACTACCTGCTATTCTTTGACAGAACCCCCTTTGGCCTGCAAAGAAAATTAGATCTATTTGCGGAGTTTCGCTCATGCCCATAATCTATCCCCAAATCCTGGAAAATCTTTCATATCTATATTTTCAGATGGAAAACTTAAGTCTCACCGTTTTCATGGTCCATGAATGGAATCAAAGTGGAATATTCTGCCATGCTTCGTTACTTAGGGTATCTGCTCACTGACTCATACTCTTTGAAAATGTGGAGAAATGTTCTAACGCAAAAGGTCAAAACTCTTTCTTCCCAAATGAAGATTATATTCCACAAATATTGTATGTTTTTCCTACTTCCGTTGATACAATTCTATCTACTTGAAGTAGAACCCATCATCCTTTACGTTTTGGACATTTGCACTTATGAACTTGACGACTTTCTAAACACTCTACAGGGCAAACTCTGGAAAAACGCTCTGGGTATGGCTTCCTCGATTCCCAATGTTATGATCTGTCATGAGATAAATCTGTTACCCTTGTCAGTAAAACACAATTGGAGAAGTATAATGAATTACATCAAAATACTAAATCCACCTAAAAATACTTCATATAAAGAGCTGAACAAATCTCTGGGCGACGCGAGTATTAAATCGCTAAATAACCTAACTCTAAAACTTAACAATCTATCGGAAATAAATGAAACCCCAGATCCGATGTGCATGTGGCTTCCCAGCCAAAAAAAAAAAAAAATCAAAGATTTCAGTGGTGCCACATGCTGTATTTAATGGGTACTTATCCCTCTTACGCGGAATATCATTCTTTCCGGGACAAATGGGAGACTAGAAAAAGATATTTGATTCAGTTTCCTTCAGCAAAAGCAAGAAAAATATTTATGCGATTTAGACTAAACCAATTTTCAATGGCTTTTAGAACTAAGCATTGGTATGGTGGTCAAAATGCCACGAGATCAGGAATGTGTCGTTTCTGCGCAGGTAACGTCTCATGTGAAACATTGAAACATCTCTTTATGTTCTGCGCCTCATTTGAGGATACACGCATTCGGATTCTTGAGAACTTTATTCTAAGTAAATCATACATTGCAAGGGAAACTCTTTGGAAACGCTGTATGGAAGGGACAGTCAAAAATTAACACTCAAATTAATTGATTTACTTGTAATTATAGAGACAAAATTGAATGAAGCCCTACCGGGCTCGTAACTGCCATCTTTAAGAGGGCACTGCCCAAAGCGAGAGAAATGGGTAATACGACCTTAAGGAGTTCCATCATCAATGAGGCCTATGCAATGTATTAATGAATTTTTCAAAGTGTATGAACTGTATGCAGTGGAAGGCAATTGATTTAAATTGTTTAAACTAGAAATTGTTCATTGGTATAGCATATTAGAGCTCAACCGAAAGACATGTAATTTTATCAGACTATGTACAAGAAATGATTAGGCTTAATTTGAATTGTAATTCAGGATGCTGAAAAGTAACTTCAACCTTAGGAGGTTGAAAGACGTATATGAATATTATAACCGGATTGTTTTAAATGATTTTCTTTTATGGAACTTGTATAAAAATGTATTGTATAGGTTTTTAACTAAATGAACCAAACACACACAAAAAAAAACATGTGTTAGTCTTATATTAACAAATATCTGAGAAAATGTTATTCGATTGGTAGATCCAAATTTCAAAACCTTCCGATTAGTTTAGCCATAAGGGTGCCATTGAACAATCCAGGTTTGCCAACATGTGCAACGTTGGTTTGGCAGGTTTTTAACTACAGAACAGGACTTCAGTGTTCCCACGTATCGGCTCGATTTGAACGAGCTCTGATAGTTGCAGAGCGGCAGGCGGATAAGGTTTCTTTTTGTCAACATCCACCATCTTTTGACTGTCTGCTTATAACCCTGCTTTTGCATATTGTCCTTTAACCAAACCCCTAGTGGGAATAGAGTTATCTCTTTTTCTACCATACTATGCAGAATAAAAGGGGCCGTCAGACAGGGAGTGTGAAGTTACAGGTGGGGCGTATTTCTGATGACATCTTATCCGCTCACCTTGTCTTCACGCCTGTAAAAGGCACCATGCATATGGCTCTCACTATGCCCCTTCCTCCTTTCCCTCCACCAATTACAGATTATTTGATGCTGGAATATGGGGAGGGGCATGGCTCACCCATTCTGACTGAGTTTGGGGTACCAGTGAATGAGGAGGATCCTTCGCTTCACAAAGTGTGCGAGGAACAGATTAGAACTCCTAATCTTGACCTTATGGACGGTTCCTTTCTCAACACCCCTACAGTATTCCAGGAAGGGAGAGTGTCTTTACTGGCCCTCTCTCAATATCCATTGAGGATAGAAGAGATGGGCGATGATCTCTCCTCGGATAAACCACATGCAAACCTTTCCAACGGTCTTCTGGCAACTGCAGACCTGATACTCATATTGTCCATCTTTACTGAACTGAGACTTCACACCTCTTGCTTCCAGCATCTTGCAACCTGCATGGATGATCTCATAGTTCTAGTTAATACAATGGAAAAAAGATTTACTGATGCAGGTCTATTATCAACTTGTGAAGTGGCTAGATGTAAACAATCGGTCATCGAAATACAACAAAGTCTCCCCTTAGACACCCTGCAACATAAAACTCCCCCAGTCATCGAATCTGAGCCTCATATCCAGGCCACTATAGCACTGGAGCCTTCTAAAAAAAAAACAAAAAGAAAAATAATAAGAAAAGAAAAACAACAACAATCACACAATTATTCTCCTGCGTTGTACAAAGGAGGGAAAAAAAAAGCAAGGAACAACTGGTGATCCTTAGTCACAGAGGAGGTGAAGGCTATTTCAGAATTCGGGGTGTGCTTGGATCTCGAATTAGAAGCCGATCCAAAAATTAATCTGGGGAGGGGTATGTGGCACGTAATACTCTTACAGATGAAATGACCCACAAAGGTTCAGCAAATAAAAAAGGCTGCAAGAGCATTAATAAGGAAAATTTGATTAACAAGAATAGGCATTTTCATATAGAGGACAAAGTTGCGAAGAGCAGGCACATACCCTTGTCTGTGACAAGGGAAACCCAGGTAACCAAAAAGGAAATGTATACATTATTTGGTAAGAAGCAGGGTAAAACCTCAGAGCAACAAATACCTAAACATCATATCAATGATGAAGATGACCTGGAAAATGATATGAAAATTGGCCCCACCACCTTTGCTGAGGTATTTCGAGAACAGATGGATGGTGTGAAAGATCGGCAAGAGTCTCAGTTCCATAAGTGCCATACTATAGCAAACCCCTTGTTAATCCCTTTAGACTTTAAGGAGAAGACTATTATAATCTCTCCTGAGGCCCCACTTATGGTACAGGGACTGGGTGTTACTTCTTGTAATGATGAGCCACAAATTGATAAATCTTTAGAGACTAACACTGCAAAAACATATTTGATTCAATCTACTATCATAGAAATATTGCAACCTTACACGAAACATCAAACAATTTCTTTGCCACTTCCATCCGTCACTCCTATTACCCAAGCTTAGCAGGTGGTGGGAATAACTAAAACCAAGACTAACCCTGCTAATCTAACACCTCCAGATACAAATGATCTAGATTTCGAGAAAGAGAGACTACAAATTGGGGAGGTATGGCCCGTGCTCCTACTATAAATGAGCAAGATCTAGCTCCCCCAATCTCGGTATCAGAAGGCAAGCATCTTAACACTGTCTTCCAGAGTGACCTGAAATCTGTGCAGTGGCGCCAAACAGCCTTCACTGACAATCCTAGGATTCTCCTTTACTATTTGTTTGAATATGGTGGACTCCCCTCACTAAATCTTGGCCTTGCTTAACGAGATTCCAGCCCTTAGATTGAACTCATCGGTCAAACTAAAGTTAATTGACATGATACACCCCACAAATTACGACCATGATAGACTGGTATTTCACACTCGATCAGTCTATGAGGCAATCTTGAAAGAGGTATCATAGTTCAATCGGATGGGCTATGATATCTTGATCTTCAGCTCTGGTTTGGAGCACTCCCAACTGCCCATCAAAGTGGGAGAGGATTAAGGAGTCCAGAGCACAGATCCCCCAAGGCAGAAGATGAACACAGCTGGCGATGGCTTGCTCTAACGCTGAGGGACTCTATTTCCCAGTTAAGAGAAAGGACCTTTAACAAAAATGCTAAATTTTAACGATTTCTGTCTGGGTTCCTGCAATTCGAAGGGGCATGTCACACCTTTCTTCTTCGGAAACAATATGATAAAAACAAAGAAATTACCAAGTGACTTGCATCCAAGAATCCTGGATGACCACAGAATATCACATAGATGTATTCCAGTGGGTTCACCAATTGGCAAAAAGGAGTACCAAAGGTCGACCCTATGGCGGACTTGTAATCACAATAAAGAGTGGTGAAGGTGTTCATATCCAGTAAGTAATCGACATTACAGTGGGCGCCTTGGAGGTAGTCCTGAAATCGGAAATCGCCTATACGCCAGATTATATCCTGGTTATGAATATTTATTGGAATCCGGTCAGCGATTTGAGTTTAACTTTAGAAAGAATTAATGCTTGTTTAACAGATCTGACAGTGAGATTTTGCCGCCTACTTATGGCTATAGCGGGCGATTTGAAGGCAGAGATGCCTTATGGTTCAGGAATACACAAAAACCTAGGATCAGTTACAACATTAAAGAGTGAAAATACCAAAACCATTGAGGGTGCTCCATCTGGTATATCTTGGAAACATACTCAGGGATTTATCTGGTTAAATTTTTCATAAATTGGGGTCTCCTACATGCTAATGTAATCTAGAATCATGAACTGGATTCCCATACCTGGTCAGAGGGTATAAGGACCTCCACTATTGATCATACATTCTTATCTCAAAGACTCTTTGACGCTTGTCACAAATTTAACATAATACCCACAAATTTTAGTGACCACTCAATCTTGGAGGTCACTATCAGGATGGAACTGAGAAATACTGTGATCAGCAGATATACTGACCAACTTATTCCTCAAGGAACAGGATCAAATGGCACAATGGAAATGTGGAAACATTGAATGCTGTTCTTTTATCAGCCTTTCACAAAAACTCTTTAGATAGCAGACATCAGTTATTCACATCTGCTGGTTTTCCTGATTACATGAAAATGCTGATTAATTATTCAATCAAACTAAGGGGTACCCCCAACCCCCCACCGGAATCACGTACGTTCACATGTTTTTGACCCCTTAGTCACTCAACACAAAAATATAAATAAAAGAGAGATTTGCAGGGTCAGGCATAGCTTATTACACTGGGAACAAAAAAGATATCAAGAATACGTAGACTTAAACAGTCTTTGAAAAATTGTCTTAAAGGATATAAGGCACACATGCTCCAGCCGACAATGAAGTTTTGTTATTAGCCCATAAAGATTGCTCATCCAGAGATTTCTGGCGCTTGATAAATCAAAGGAGTCCTCTCAAATGTGGGTTCAACCAAACTGTATTAAGGAGGGTGTATGTGCTGGCTATTTTAGCTGACTGTACTCTGAGAAATTCCACAAGTTCGACAAACTATTGGTATTAAGCGGGCAAACATGGAATGTCATATTTACGATTTCAAATTTAAAAAATCTAGTTCGTCTAGAGCATGTGGTCTGAATGGCCTGGTAAATGTTATCTTGAAGGCCAATCCTGAGGTTTTCAGATAATATGATTACCATGCAAATCCCTAAATCCTGGAAAATCTCTTATATATTTCCAATCTATAATAAAGGGGACAGGAACAAGCCCGAGAATTACTGCTCCATCTCTCTGATGGATGCTGAATCAAAGATCTTCGTGGGCCTAGTTCTAAAACAATTGGTGGAGTGGTCTGAGGCAAATAAAATCCTTTCATATAGACAGTTTGGGTTCCACAAGGCCATGGGGATGGCTGTTATTCACCTTACTTCAGGACAAAGCTTGTAGGAAGGAGGACGCCCCTAATGTGTAGCTGCAATTGATTTGTCACCTGCATTTGACCTTGTTGACCGTACACTACTATGGTCAAAACTTCAATCCATGGGTATCCCACTGGGAATCCTTTCTAATTTTGGTACATCTCCATGAATTATTATTATTATTATTATTATTATTATTATTAAGAAGATTCTGTAGTGCAGGTGAGATTAAATGCCCAGGGGCAACTATCTTCTCAGATAAAAACTATGAATGGTTTATGCCAGGGGTGTATTTTTTCCCCTACACTTTTTAACCTGTACTTGTCGGACGTGGGACAGGGCCTGGATATCGCTGTATTGATCTCTCATAAAGTTCAGGGTGCGAAAATCAATTGATGTGCATAGGCTGACAATTTCTTCCTGATAGATAGTACCGCCATAGGCCTACAGCGGAAAATAAAAGCATTTTCTGATTATGTCACCACAAATGGCCTTGTGATAAATGAGGGAAAATATGTAGTCATGTGCCTGAGTAACCGAAAAAAAACTCTTATCATTTAATTGTTTTTTGAAGAATCACAAACTTACAAAAAGGAGATCCTTGCGATATCTTGGTTTCCCCTCCTTTGAAACCCAGAAAAAGTCTTTGTATTTGAATTGTATTAAGGAGTGGACAAGTCATTTGATCTTACAAATGCAAAGGGTTGCCCACAAGCATTGCAAATATTCTATACTCCCACTGATTTGTTTCTACATGCTAAAAGTCATCCCCAAGTTATGCTATTGTTTAGAACTGTCTCCCTTTCATCTTAAATTAGACCTGCAGAATATTGAGGCCAGAATCTAGAGATCATTGTTGTTCTGTTTACCAAAATGCATACCATTGGCTGCTTTGATATATGAGTAGGGTTTACAATCCTTAAGGAGTTTGATAGAATGGAAGAGAATCTCCCTTTACAGACATTTAATCTCAGCAGTAGGGAATAGCTTATACACACATATGTGAGCTAAATTAAAAACAGATTCCCTTTGGTTCTCCTCTTTGCAGCAAATTTGCTCATTGGCCTTGAGAAATATTGGAGTCTCGTTGGAAGATCTTCTGACTAATTCTATGCGAGTAAAAGGTTTGCTCCAGAATCATGACTGGACAACCACTATAGACGTCATGCCTAATTCACCATTATATTTTCACCTGGTATCTAACTGGAAATCTCTGGGTATCCCGGAATCATACTTGATAGATTTCCTGATCCAAAATGGCGAAACGCTTATATGCGGTTCCGCTTTAATGTTTTACTAACAGGTGAGATTTTACAAATCAGAGATCATACAGGTAAGGGACAGTGTTGTGCCGATTTTGCCAAAGTCTAGATCGCCAAGAAACTTTGAGGCATCTTCTTTTAGAATATGACTCTATTAGCATCAAATGCCTAGAGTACTTTCGAAAATTTGTATCAGATTCCTTTCCAAAGTATGTGGTTTAATTACCTTATGATTCCGTATTTTATCATGTGATATATGTGATAGACTAATTAAATCACATATGCAGTTTGTTTTATATATAATGGAGTTGAGATTGGGTCCTTCAAGTTGTGAAATCTATAGCATAAACATTGTGTTTATTTTTTCTGTGCTGTTTTTTAACATGGATTAATCATATATTTTGAGATAATTATTCTTTTTCTCTGTGCTATTGACAATCTCTTTGATATTTCATTTTAACATATGAAATGTGTAAATTAACTTGTAACTGGTTGAAATGTTGTGTTTTGTATCGTAAAGATTTTCTCTTTTGAAATGAAAAACAAAACAAATGAAGAAAGTAAAGTAGAGTTCCCTGTTGACTGGAGAGAAAGGATTTTTCTCCTAAAGGTTTGGGCATTGTTGTTTGCCATACAATAGTTTACATATTTACCGAAGCAGCTGACAGCATAATCCCACAGGTTAATCCCACTATTCCAGGAATTTTGTAAAACAACCTAATTCATTGTTTATATTAAGGAGCATCCCTTTCCTCAACTCGCGTGCCATGAATTCTTTCAGATCCCCTCGGAAATACATTACCAACTGATCCCAAATTCGGACAGTTTCTGGGTCTAGCAAACACCCTCCCATCCTATCCTCTTCTGCCAAGCTTCTGCCTAGAGTCTACCACTTTGAATAGACCTTGCCATATTTGAAAAATAAAACACATTTTTTTATTTTTTTATTTTTTTATTTGATGGTTTGCAGTTTTCATAAACTTTTACCATGGTACTTCATGTCATAAAAAAGAAAAACATCATCATTTGCATTCAATCTTGCACCACGTTGTCTAAATCAACTTCCAAATATTTAAGCAATGCGCAAGACCACCTTGGGTCTTTCTCCAACATAAAAACATCCCACCAAGCTTCAGCATCAAGACCAAACAGAGCCTTTAGATGTTTACTGAAGTACAAAGGCCTCAGAGATCTCAGTTTTGGACAAAACAAGACCAAATGTTTGAGGGACTCTTCCTCCTTATCGCACAGTCTACAAATTGAATGACCGCTTAGTCCATATCTGTAGATGGTAGTCTTATTGTGGAGGATTATTTAACCAAAATCTCAAAAAACTGTCAATGTCTGGAAACTTCATCAAATAAGTTGGAGTACAGTTAAGTGCCTAACATGATCTTTGCTCCCTTATGTAGCTTGAAAAAGATCTCTTAGGGGCCGATTCATGGAACAAATGTGCGCCGAAAATCCCAGCGCAAGCTGGTGCAAGCGTGAGAAAGCACGTGCACGTGTGCGATTCAAGGAAGGCGCTGCGCGTGTTTTCCACTGGTTGTGCGTCAAATCCTTGCATGGCGCATGCGGGCGCACACGTCATCAAACGGCGTACGCTACACGCACAGGGAAAGCGCACATAGCGCGGCGCACACAACAAAAGTGGGCGGAACAGTGGGCCTAACACGCAGAATGAGGAATAACGCGTGAAAAAGAAGGCGTAACTGGAGTACTGCAGGAAACTACAAAGGAACGCCCACACGTACGCGAACAACCCGTATTCATGGATTTGAATACGGGAAACCCACGCACTTCAAAAGACGCGCACAGGCGTCAACGCGTCCGCCACACGAAGGCAGGCAGAAGCATCCCGCGCACAGTATAAAAGTGCGCACAAACAACAAACACGTGTATACAGCTATGCTGAATGCCCCATTTGTCGCAGCACTGATAGTGGGACACCGCAGGAGGAGGAGAATAGCCAGGGCCTGCATTTTTTCACCCCGGACAAGCCTTTTTGGGATCCCTGACGACCAGGTCTACGGCAGGTATAGGTTTCCACCTCGTATCATCCTAGACTGGTCAGGGAGTGGGAAGATGACCTTACATCCCCCACCCTCTGCTCCCAAGCATTGAGCCCCTTGGAGAAGGTGCTCAATGTCCCGCATTTTTTGGCCACTGGGTCATTTCAGCAGTCTACTGGCATAGTGGGGGGGGGGGGTCTCACAGGCCATGCAGTCACGCTGCCTACACCAGGTGTTGGCAATCATCACTGCACGCCCCTCAGTCCGCAGGCACATATACATACCCAGAACACCCGCAGAAAGGCAGGCTATTGTTCAGGACTTTTACAGGGTGGCACACTTCCCCAAAGTGCTTGGTGCCATAGATTGCACCCATGTGGCCCTACGTCCACCTCGGGCCACTGAGCTCATCTACCGAAACTGCAACCACTGGCATTCCATCAACGTGCAGGTGGTATGTGATGCAAAGGGAATCATCACCTCTGTCTATGCAAACTACCCTGGCTCCACCCATGACAGTTTCATTTACAGAATGTCCGCCCTAAACCGGGCCCTGGAAGCTGGGCAGCATGGCGACACATGGCTCCTGGTGAGTACAAATGCCCGTGCACATGCATGCATGTCACACACACACACAAATACACAAACCACAATAATCACAACCATCATCACCTCTCCAGGGGACAGTGCCTACCCTTTGAGCAACCAAATGATGACGCCAATCCGGAACCCCACCACACCACCCCAGGTAAGATACAACGCGGCCCATATTGCAACCAGGGCCATAGTGGAGCGCACATTCGGAGTGCTCAAGTCACGCTTCCGCTCCCTTGACCGCTCTGGCGGGCAGCTACTCTATGCACCCCCAGTAGTGTGCAGGATCATTGTGGTAGCATGTGTCCTGCACAATGTTGCAACACGGCAGGGCGTACCGGTGGACATGGTGGTGCCCCCACATCCCCAACCACAGGCACAGGCGCTGCCTATGAGAGGGGATAGGGCACATGGCGAGGAAGCCCGGACCCAGCTTGTGGCCACATTTTTCACCTAAACTCCCACCCCTGCAGAGTGCACACAGGCCTGGCACATACCAGGTGACAATCGATGATGACAAAGAGACAGTCAACTGTCACAACCTTACCACTCTGAGAATGTTGCCATGGAAGTGCCACATTGTGTGCATCCCTAGCTATTTAAACATAAGCAATCATGTGTGACCACAAGGCACACATGCAAGTTGTGAATCACACAGACCTGCAAAACAGGCCATGACTATCTCTGTTATGTCACCTAAACCCTCCCGAACCACAACAGGACATGTCAAGCAATAGCTATACACCAACACAGTACCAATAAGGTACACATTGACATGTGAAAAATGTAAAGGGGCATCAGACAATGATGCCTGACAAGGAATCAGATGCAATGATGGACCAACAACCTCCCACACAAAAGAACTCATACCCAAATGCATTCCAACAGTTGTAGTTGTAACATAACAATGAATGCCTGCCTACATGCACATTGTGCATAGCAAAATCAAGACTGCACCTTATGTGTGCCATGTCCACCTCATGCAACACACTGCTCAGCGCACAGCATATTGAACAGCTATTGTGTGCGACGCACATCCTAAGCATCACATCTAAGCGACAAACTACATCAAAAAGCAAAATACGCATGTACATGATCCACAATTGGTCATAGATCATGTGCTGCAGGGACACAGTGGGCACCAGAAGGCAAACAGAGTGTACATGTGGACATGGAAGGGTGGTTGTACATGTAGTGCGAGTGTGTGGGTCAGTAGGGACATGCACTCAATATATGCATGTGCAATCAAGTGACCATCAGTGTCCTCTACACATCACATGTGAACATTCACCATGTGTACACCCCAGCATGTCAAGCCACGACTATTCCCTCACACCTGAAAGCTAAACACAACACATGATAAGGCATTGATCAACAAAAACATCATGTACATAGGATACCGTAGTTACAATGTCAGGGTGCGCATCACACTGTAGGGCAAGGCAACTGTCAACAACAAAACACCCCCCCTCCCTCACAAATCACCATGACCCACTGAACAACAGCACCTGGGTTATGTAGCCTTCATCCTTGAAGTTCACCTGGCCACAGGATCACCCTTCCCCTTTGTCAACATCTCCCACCTTGTGTGCAAAAGTGTCCAGCACCCTCAGAGGCCACCTTGACTTGCAAAAACACCAAATCAAAGAGAACTGAAAGCAGGCCAACACAGAAGCCAAGCAAAAAGCCTGCAGGCAGCAAAACAAACCAGAAGATGACTTGAAGTAGCAGTACGTCACAAATCCCAAGTACTACCACAATGACGTAACAACCAAGGTAGCACAGTAAAACAATGTCACAACAGGATGTGTACCATGTGTGGTACATAACACAGAATAATGCACCACAAACTGATCTGTACTGTCACAGCTCCCGTGTACAGGTGCAGGAGTGGCACAAACAAACCACCCCCACAGTGGTCGGGGTGCCTGCCAGGTCAAACTCACACAGGCCTCTGAGAGCCTGGTGGGAAAGGAGGGTCAGGGATATGCAGTCGGGACAGGCATTGCTATGCTGGATAAACGGAATGAGGGGCAGGAGAGGGGAGTAGGATTCACACGGGAAAGTAGGAAATGCACAAAACTGTACTCCTTTTATTTACACATACACACGTACACCAAACCTGATCATCATGCACATAGTAACAAATTACTCAAATGGAAGACAAAGAGAAACTTATCTCTGGGGTGAGTGCTGGCCTCCTGCCTGCGCACTCTCAGGTCCGGTAACAGGAGCAG
The DNA here is from genome assembly GCF_040938575.1 of Ambystoma mexicanum. Classification (NCBI taxonomy): domain Eukaryota; kingdom Metazoa; phylum Chordata; class Amphibia; order Caudata; family Ambystomatidae; genus Ambystoma; species Ambystoma mexicanum. Next base: position 927,301,610 of record NC_090941.1, read on the forward strand.
TTCAATGCTGCAAAGAGAGCCACAGTTCCTAATCTGTGCATGCCCATAACACACAAACACACCACCATATATGCCCAAAGTAACAAAATACTCTACAAACATACAATCTGGTGTGGATGCTTCGTACCCATACGTAACATCACCCCTGTGATGGTTCATACACAGTCAATGCAGTAAGTCATGCGCCGCTGGGTGCGTTGCAAATGGAAGACCAATGTGTCACGAATCACACAACATGCAATGTTCCCTGGGTAAGCAGCCAGATGCAAATAGCAAGGTATGACTTCAGAACAAGTCGTGTTCCACCATGACCCAAATAAAGTAAGCAGTGCATGTGTCAAATTCTAGATGGTAATGAAATGCACTGCAAACAAGTCAGTCCCTTGCTGTCTGTCCCTGTGAGCTGCTTCTTTCCATGTCTTGCAATGCTACATGGCTAATACAAGTGCCTCAATGCACCATGGTGGACCGGAGGGTATGTGCCACTGGCCCTTCAGGTGCCCCAGACAATTTACCCATCAACTAGCCATTAGTCCACCAACACATCTCAGCTGTATTGTGCGCTTCAACACCAATATTTGTCCAAGCCCACCGTCAGTGCTGCTACTAAGCATGCATGTGCAACTGGCCAGGTGGAAGGTCTTCTGCGTTGCGGCCCGATGTGCTGCTCACCTTGCCTGGAGTCCCTTGAAACATGTCAGCTGTTTTTGGATGTATGAGCGCAATCCCTGTGCCTCTACTTCCGCACACGTGCGCATGTCGGCACCACCAAACGTGTCCATCTTCCAGATGTCCAATGGCCCATGTCTGCTGGCAAAGGGGGTCTGGAGGCTCATCCCCCTGCAGAAAGTGCATGAAACACATGATTAATGCTTTAAAATCATCTGTGTGTGTCTCTTCAGGCATTACATGACTGGACCATGTCAGAGACGTACATCACAAATCACACCATCAGTCCGTCTTTCACAGGCAAACTGTTGAACACACCATCTACGCCATGAATTGCAACAAGCACTTGTACAATATAGATAATAAACATACTACACAATGAATAGCAATGAATGTACACATCAATCATGATACCCCCCATCTAGCGAATGAAGAACAGTAGTCAATAACATCCCTATCATCCCCACTAGGGGTGTTAACACAAGTTTCACAGCAGCAGACATGCCCCAGACATGACAGTCCAGAGCCTTTATATAATAGGCTGTTACACCGAACCATCCTAGTTAGCCCATGGATAAGGGAAGCAGGAGTGGCATATGTGAGTCAAGGACCCCAAGCTGCAAACACATACACAAGACAAGCTTGAATGGCCCAGCTGGAAGAGACAGTGGATGCTCTCAAAACCCACAAAGCACCACACCGTCACATGAAAGCACAATAGACAAATAATGTTAAACTATATTAACTAATTACACTAACTATGAAAAACCTACATTACCTATTTAAACTAATTATCAAATTGAAACTAAACTAACTAAACTAAAAGAAAAATCAAAAATGGCCACATACGACCTGGGGGGGGCACCCAGGAGGGGGGAAGTACAGGGTGCTGCTCAACACCCACATGCGATGATGTTGAGGAAAAACAAAACCTCCATGGGCTCAACGCCTGCACAGCCCGACCTATGTGGGAGATAGACTGTCGTCCGAGTCTGGCTCTTCCTGGAAAGGAGGACGTGGCACAGGAGCCTGACCACGCCTAGCCGCAGCTTGACCCTCGTCGGCAGCAAGTCTTCCGGACGGGTGAGCCTGGTTCTGTGCGGCGATCACACGTAGGTCTGCATGCAGAACCTCACGTGATATACATGCTTCCTCTTGCAAGGTAGCACGTGTAACACGGAGTTCCTCCTGCAAGCCCTGTCTGGACAACTGCTGCACCTCCCGGCAAGCATGTAGCTCAGCCGAGATGGTACGCTCAAGCTGCGCAAACCTCTCCTCTGCCTGCTCCCTCTGGGACATCAGAAGGACACCCAGAGTGGATCTGAGGTAAGCATACTCTTGCCTCAGGGTCTCCATGTGTGCCTCTGCGTGAGCAGCAATTGCTTTACGCAGAGATGACATTTCAGCCTGGCGTGCCCTTTCTGAGGCTGCCATGCCCAGCCTGAGCGAGCGGCCCGTGGACCATGCCGCCTGCTGCTGGAGAAGCACCTGCCTAGCAGGGGGGAGCACGGATTGGGCCACACGCTCCATGCTCTCAGCGATGTTCTCCATTGCTGCCCCCTGCCGTTCAGAATTGGCAGTCATGTCTTGCTCCCACTCAGTGTACTGTGGTTGTGCGCAGCGACCGCGTTGCTGGGCTTGACCCCTGTGGGACAAAAGGACTGGGTGTCCTCATTGTGTTGGCACCGCCCACGGCTGCACAACTACATGCCCCTGTTTACGTGATCGCCCAGGCACATCAGTGACTGGTGTGGAGGGTGACCCTGTGTCCCGATCCACCACAGGCAGAGGTTCCAAGACTGTTTTACCCCTCAGTGCAGGTGTCGCGGACAGAGGAGTGCCCATATCAGAATCACTCACCCCTGACATATGGACCTGATGCTCGTCCAACTCGACATGGACGTCAGAGTGGTCATCAGGGCTGGACTCATTGCCAGCCAGAGACAAGATGGACTGTAGCACAGGTGGGTTTTCGTGGACTTACACCCCACGACCCCCACTTGTGCCGGGTTGCTGTAGTGATAACAACCCTTTGCCTGGCATGACAACACCATCCTTTGGCTCCATTTCGTCATCATCTGAAAAGTAGAGAGAAATAAGGTCACTACACATGTTAGAAGCACACAACACACACACACAGACACCAAACACATCAAGCAGACATGTCACACACAAAATAGAACCTGCCATGCATGCTGGGTCAACTTGAAATTGCTTCTGTGATTAGGCTTGTCAAAAAGGTGTCAGTTTGCACTGAAGTGGGTCAATGCAGTGCAGCAAATATGTACGTTACTCACTATCTACATGTATAAGAACTTCATGATGTGTGTCATAAAATGTGAAGGCAGTGCAAGGTCAACTTCAGGCATCACGTGCAATGTGCATTCAATGTGTAGCATGTCTACAAGCAAACCACCCCTCTCCCCAAGTGCAAATGCAGGGATGCCTAGCATGGTATCAAAAGGCCGAACATAGAACTGTGTATTGACAGACAGTGTTGACTAGCAATAACAGCATCATGTGAATCAAGTGACAACACAGCAAATGATGATGGGACAGTAAGCAGGACACATGATGAAACCTCTGGGGTACACCCACGTGTGAAGAAGATACTACACCAGTTGGACAGAGTCATTGGCCATTAAACAGGATGAGGCCTGTGACCCACACAGACTGTCAGGCCCAAAACATGTGTGCAACGCAGTACTGAGCCACAGTGGACATGGGAAGGCTGATGAAATGCCATGCAATGTATGTCACCCAGGACTTGTATTACAGTGATCATCCAGTCAAGGACACATAGGGGCATGCGTGGAATGCATATGGAGCATGAATGGGCACTCATGTCCCTGCGGGGCATCAGACCTCTGCGCAGTACAAGTGAGATACCCTGCATCAAGTACTAAGGATGTACCACACAGCATATGTCTGGCAGATTGGGCGCTGTAAGTTAGCATGTACACAGGATGCATGAACAGGGAAGTACCCAATGGCAATATTGAAGCAGACCAGTGCAAAGGTGGAATTGAGGTGCAGAGCGGGGGGTGGATGGGCAAGGGAGCATGCCTTCATGGAGTACCTGCATGCAGTCAGAGGACACATGCACGTCAGTCATGCTATGACATTGTCCCTGGGCTGAGAGGAAGGTCACCCCACGCTACATGCAGAAGGGCCAGTGAGCTGGAACATGGACCGGAGGGGCATACTGGTAACCAGCATGTGAGTAGGGTGCAATAGTGGTGATGCGGACAGTCCCCGTCTGCTCCACATGTCCACCATCCAGCAGAGCAGACATGCATCAGTGAAGCATTGCATTACTTGCACATCAGAACCATGTACACGTGACATGTAGTGGCAGTCATGCACAACACATCACACAAGTAAAATACACACGTCCTCAACAAACACACATCAACACTCACTGGACTGGGCATCAAAGTCCGGCATCTCTCCCACTCCTTTGACCGATTCAGATGGTATGACCTCCGCAACGAGTGTCTCATGCGGAGTGAGGTCTTCCTCCTCTGGTGCAGGCCCACTGCCAGTCACCAGAGTCAAGTTTTAATTTGAGGCACTCTTAGCCTTAGCGTTGAGTTTGAGGTCATTCTAATGCTTTTTGCACTCTTGCGGCGTGCGCACCTCATGGCCGAATGCACGGACATGTTCCGCATCTTGCTTCCAGTGGGTATCACGGTGGGCAGCCGTAGTCTGACAATTAGCACCCACTAGCATGTTACGGCTGTGGTCCGGCATGTAGTCCACGAGGAAGTCCAGTTCCTGGTTGCAGAAAGACTTCTTCCTCGACGTGCAGGAGGTCGTGGCTGTGTGTGAGGTCCCAGCCTGTGCTGCAGGTGCAACCTTCCTCCTTTTGGATTGTGACGCAGACCCTGGCTGGCTAATGCCACCCTGATCAGTATGGCCAGTGAGTTCAGTGGATTGAGCCAAGGGAGTGGCAGGTAGAGGGATGACCAAAGGCCTGACTTCTGTCAGTGGCTGCTGGGTGCCCTCTAATGGACCCTGCGCAGCAAAATCCGCAATGGCAGGGTCATTGACCGCAACTGTCCTGGTTGGCAGACTCACAACCGGGGTGTTTTTGGGTGCATCTGCCCCTGCAGTTGCCAACACCCGGCTGTTCGGGGCATCAGATGACATAACTGCCCAGGGACATGTGTCTTGGTCAGGGCAGCCCTGCATGCCCCTACGGTTTCCCTCCTGGCCTGTTGGAAATCTTCCAAGGGCTCTTCAAGTGCCAACGCAGCCTGCACTGGCAGACCCTAAGCCTGGGTGGTGGTGTCCAGAGCTGCACCTGCAGCTACCACTACCCTTGGGCCCGTGGCAGTTGCTGAAATGGACTGCCGGGTCACACGGGCGCCAGTGCCAGATGCAGAAGCTGCATCTCCCAGAACCACAGAGGGTGGTGGCATGACTGCACCGAAACATGGCACAACATCATGCTCAAGTGGCGCACCCCTGCCTCTTCCCCCTCTGCGGCCACCCTGGACACCCTGGAGTCCCACTACTCCCTGGTCACCCCGGCCACGTCCCTGACCACGCCCGCCAAGAGGAGGACACCCTACTGAGTCACCCATCACCTTTGGTGGCCTCCCTACCATGGCACAGATGTAGTAGTGCCGGCACAGATGGAGTAGTGCCAATGGGAGGTGGACACCACAATTGACCTGGGCAATTGGGATGAAAGGGGTGGGATGCAAGATGTTAACAGCCCCCCATGCACCTGTAAGGCTCTATGTGACCACGGTGATGTAGTGACGGGTCACACAACGCTCAGGCACACCAAAACTGCACTCAAACCGTGCATGCAACCCTGCAGCCTACGTGCATGGAATCAACCTGCCGCATTAGGCGGTGGCACCAAGTAACACGAAAAACACGTACGCATGGGACACACAGGCTACTATGACCCCAAAAACGGGTGCGAAACACAGGGGCACCCACAGTGGGAAAAATAGCTTGCGCGACTCACCGTCTGACTAGCGCGATGCAGAAAAACACGCATAGCCAATACCCCCGCCAAAAGAAGAGATACGTCCTTGATAGCTGTGAAGTTGTGATGGCGCGCAAAACAACACAAAGCAGCAACACACGTCGGTCTCCACGAAATGCACGTACAGCGAACTGCTGGCCCCGCTCACCTTTAACCCGTGCTGAGGGAAACGCCCGCGTGCGTCACGTCACTTACGCGCGTAGGCCCTTTCCTCGGATTACACACATTCACACGCGGACGTGCAGTTTTTTCACGTGCGCTGAACCACTATGCCCTCGTCACGAGGTAAACGCCTGCGTGCGTAATGTCACAGAAGCGCTTACGCGCTAAGGGCCTTTGGTCCAATGAAATCGCGTATGTGTGTTGCACGCTTACGTGTTAAGGGCCTTTCCTCCAATTACACGCTGACGTGCAATTTTTTCACGTGCGAAATCACTCCGTATCAAGCTGGCCACGCAACAACACATGGAAGACCACGCTCCTGCTCAGAAGGCCGAATTACTGCCTCCCAGAGCCCCGAGTACGCTCCCACCAGCCATCTGCTGCTGCCTGACTGCCTGCTGCCCACGTGACCTGCTATTTGCTGCCTGCACATCAGCCAAGGGTGCAGTTGCTGTGACCACCCCTGCTGGAACCAAAGACTCCCGACTGGGATACCATCGCTCCACAGCCCAGCCCCAGGACCCAGTTGCCCACCCACTCCTGCCTCTGGGGTTGCCATGTCGGCCACAACACCATCTGGCACCACTGGCATCCCCCAGCCAGAGAGGCAGAGGGCAACCAGCTTCACTGGGAAGTTGGTGCCCTGGTGGAGCAAGTCCTGGGGCAGTATGATGCCCTCTTTGGAAGTTTGCGCGCCGACTATGAAGGACGGACCAGGATCCGGATGGACCAGGATCTGGATGGACATCGTGACTGCCATCAACGCGGAGGGGGTGGCAGTCCGCGACTTACAACATGTCAAGAAGCGCTGGGAGGACTTCAGGTCCAGGACCCTCAACAAGGCCCGGCGCCTCTTGAAGGCAGCGGATGCCAAGGGGCCCCCGGGGCCACCTGTCTGACCACCAAATGAGGGTCCTGGAATGCATAGTCTCAGCGCTCCACATCCAGGTCCTTGAGAGGCAGACCCGCCTGGAGTTGAGCAGTAAGTGTACATGCATACTGATTGGACTCTGTGCGTGTCGTGGTGTGCCAGTAGTGTGCAGGTTGCACATGTGTTTTTGTAGGGCCATGTAGGGATGTGTATGAACAGGGGCGTGTGGCTGCCACATGTCAGTCCTCTCAGGTGTGAGACACATCGATGGTGTATGTGTTGGTAAGCATGCAGGCCAAATGCAGATGTGGGAGCACACATGTTTGAATTTCTGTGTATGTACGTTGGCATGGTTGTGGTGTCACACATGGATGGTGGTTCCAGCTGCATGTATCTGCAGTGTGTACATGTGCATGTTTGTGTATTTGACAAGTGTGCAACTGTGATGCAACATGGATGCATGTGACACTGATATGTAGAAGGCTGAATGCCAGATGTGACATGGATGGCGATCTCATCACTGCGACAGTTGGTGGAGATGTACACATGTATGTAAGTGTGGTGGCGTGTGTGCATGTCTTGTGCACTCCCCGTGTTTCATGTGATGTAAGGCTCACCTTCGGCTGCTCATGCTGTTGTATGTGTATGGATGGTGCTGCCTGGTGCAATATTGCTGTGGGATTGCTCATGTGTGTGAGTTGTAATGACATGTGTGTTGGGGATTGTGATGCCATATCTGAAGTGTGACACTGCCACTCATGTGCAACTGTCATGTGTGTATCAGTCCATTGTACAGTGCCCTGATGCCTCTGTCCTATCTCTCCCTGTCTGCAGCGGCAACTGATGAAGAGGGCGGATAGGGTGCTGTGGAGCAAGGCGGCAGAGATCCCACCGCCAGCCGGAGACGCAAGGCCCGGCTCCCCTCCCAGGTTGTCATCTCGTTAGGGAGTGAGGAGTCCGGTGCCGCATCCAAGGCCGCAGCTGCCGAGGGTAGGTCCAAAAGCCGGAGGTCGGAGTTGGACTCCTCGGCAGCAGAAGGGGCAGCTGAGACCCCACAGGGTCCGATGGAGGAAGATGGCACGGAGTCATCCAGGTTGGTGGGGGGTTTGTTGGAGGAGGAGGCCGTGGAAGGGACAGACACAGGGTCTGGAGGTGGGGATTCCACTGGTGCTAGTGGTGCAGTGCAGGGACAGGAGGCATCACAGGCCGCCGTGGATGGTACCTGTGTGTAATCATGTCCCCGATCCTGTGACTGCATCATCCTGCACCAGCAGGGATGCCTACGTCTAGACCCATTTTCAGGGAGGGGATCCGCTTACAACAACTGGTCTTCCTTTCCCTGCGGACGTGGCTATCTGGGACCGGGTTGAGCCTGTCCTGAGCGGGATGGCGTTGCGTCAACGGGGCATGCGAGGTGACCTGCAGTGTTTTCGTGAGGACACTGCAAGTCATCTCAAATGCCTCGTTGACCTACTGGGACGGGTCACCAGGGCCGGTTTCCTCCGTTTGCTGGATCTTGTTCCGACCCCCTCCTCACCTGAACCCCCTATGCGCCAGTCGTCCTCCATGCAATCTTCCCACCCATGTACCACCTGGGTACCCTGTGGAGCTGCCTCTGACCCTGCGGCCAGGCTGGTGGAGGACACACCCTGCCACAGACGGGAGTCGGACGTCCAGCAGGGGTGGCCATCTCAACAACTGCACCCCAGCTGGAGGAGGACGTGCAGGCAGCAAGAGCCAGGGCACAGGCACAGGCACAGCAGCAGCATTAAGGTGGGAGCCATGATGGCTCGGGGCCTTCAACATCGGAGGGGCAGGCATCAGCCAGAGGGCAGGAGGACCCAGGATTGGAAATGTCTTCCATGTGACAGCGGTTGGGCCACGCCATAGCTGCGGAGCGGCAGCGGGCGGAAGAGGCACGGCTCACGATTGTCAGGGCAGAGAACTCCATGCGGAGGGCACTGAGGGAGACCGAGTGCCTCGAGGCAATTCGCAGGGAGTTGGAGGTAAACATGTCATCGTCCCTGCGAACCCTCGGGCCATGGAAGAGGACAGCCTCCAGGACATTTAGCGGAAGTGCGATGATGCCCTGGCCCGTCGGACTAGCCCGCTGCCATTTTTAGAGTTAGGTTTCCTTTTCCTTTTCCTTTGATTTGTGGTGAATGGACTATGTCACACACATTTGTATACATTTTTTTTATTAGGTAGTTTCTTAGATAGGTTTCATTTCTTTCGTTAGGCTCATGGACCCTTGACAATGGATTGTACATAGTTGGAAAATGGATTTATTTGAAGTTTTTATTTGATTTTGAACATGGATTAATGGATTTTTCTTTTAGACAATGAATTGTACATAGTTGGACACTGGATTATTTTGAACTTTTTCTTTTGATTTCACCATGGATCAATGGATTTTTCTTTTTACGTTTCCTTTGGATTTGCGTTGGTGGAGGGAGAGTTTTGACTATTTTTCTTTAGGATTACTTTGGATTGGTTGTACTTTTCATTTACTCATCTTTTGCACATGCTTTTCATTTCATGTTTTCTATTTTGTTATGCTTTCATTTCATTGCTTTATTTTTGTACATAATACATTTTTATATTTTAGTTCCATGTGTGTGATTCGCTCATTGGGTTAATGAATGTGAAAATGTGGGTTTACACAATCAATGACAACCAGTGTGTGTGTGTGATGGACATGTGTTGATGTACATAGTTGACTTTTGGTTTGTGTCTTGAGATAGGCATGTCAGTGTGGGGTGGATTGGCAAATCTTTGCGTCTCAAGTATGGGGTGGCGTGCTGTGGTATTTTGGTGTAGAAGTGGGCCTTGATTGTGCATCTTTACTTCATGTAGGGGGGGGACATGAGTGGGTGCCTGCTGGCAGGTGCCCCTCACTGCTGGGGGATGGGGGTGATGGGGGACATGAGTGGGGGCCTGCTGGCAGGTGCCCCAAACTGCTAGGGGGTGGGGTGCTGGGGGACATGAGTGGTGGCCTGCTGGCAGGTGCCCCTCACTGCTGGGGGGTGGGGGTGCTGGGGGACATGAGTGGTGGCCTGCTGGCAGGTGCCCCTCACTGCTGGGGGATGGGGGTGCTGGGGGACATGAGTGGGACATGAGTGAGGGCCTGCCTGCAGGTGCTCCTCACTGCTGGGGGGTGGGGGTGCTGGGGGACATGAGTGGGACATGTGTGGGGGCCTGCTGGCAGGTGCCCCTCACTGCTGGGGGGTGGGGGTGCTGGGAGACATGAGTGGGACATGAGTGGGGGCGTGCTGGCAGGTGCCCTCACTGCTGGGGGGTGGGGGTGCTGGGGGACATGAGTGGGACATGAGTGGGGGCCTGCTGGCAGGTGCCCCGCAATGCTGGGGGTGGGGGTGCAAGGGGACATGTGTGGGACATGAGTGGGGGCCTGCTGGCAGGTGCCCCGCAATGCTGGGGGTGGGGGTGCAAGGGGACATGAGTTGGTGATCAGTAGTGCAAGGAGACATGTGCCTTTGCTGGGGGGCATGCCCATGTTGGGTGGGCTGCCTGCGGGGCATGACCAGGGATGCAGGGTAGTCCCCTGTGGTGTGGGATGCCTGCAGGGGCCGTGGAGGGTGTACAGGGAACACCTGGGAGGACCCACACTGCCAAATCACATGTATGACTCCCCGGCACCCCTGAAATACACGTACCCTGCTGGGCTCCCCCAGGCCCGATCGCGTGTGGAACTTCTCGCGCACCTCTGAAATACACGCGCCCAGGCCAATCGTGTGTGGAACTTCTCGCGCACCCCTGAAATACACGCACATGCTCCCCCAGGCCCGATCGCGTGTGGAACTTCTCGCGCACCTCTGGAATACACGCGCCCAGGCCAATCGCGTGTGGAACTTCTCGCACACCCCTGAAATACACGCACACGCTCCCCCAGGCCCGATCGCGTGTGGAACTTCTCGCGCACCTCTGGAATACATGCGCCCAGGACAATCGCGTGTGGAACTTCTCGCGCACCCCTGAAATACACGCACCCAGGCCATTCGCGTGTAATACTTCTAGCGCACCCCTGAAATACACGCACACGCTCCCCCAGGCCCGATCGCGTGTGAAACTTCTCGCGCACGCATGTTCCCGAAACCCTTAATACACGTTCCCCGCTTTGCGTTTGCTGTTTGCCAGTCCGGTAAACTGGTACAGGGTCGGCGCAGCCCTTTGCAATGGTTTTGCGATCTTGATGGCTTTTCCTTGCGCGAGGGCGTTCTTGGGGGCGTAACTGGCGCTGCTGCATTGTCGCTGCGCCACTCTGCGCCACGTCTGCTTTTGGAGGCGAGAATCCATGAATACGCTGTGCGCGGAAATTGATTTTATCGCACGCCGCTTGCGCAGACATTCGCATGGGCACGCTGTGCGCCAGCCGCGTGCAACACTTTTGTGCGAATTTCCATGAATGACCCTGTGTGTGTGTATTTGGCGACTTTTCTAAATTAGATCAATTTATGTATTCTCACTGTTATAACGTTTTTGAGCTCACTGTAGATAGTGTTGTTAGCGTATTTGATGTTTTATTGCTTCTGTTCTACTATTCCAAAATTATGTATGTCACACTCATTTTCCTTTTGATGTTTTGCTTGCTTTCAAATATGCACTTTTGAGAACTTTTGATAACACAATTTTGAATGTAGAATGAAAAATGAGTGTGCCTTATAACCCAAGAGCTGTGCTGAGGAATGAGTCCTTGATGTCCCTTGAAACTAAGAAACAGTCATCGCTTTACCCGGTTGACTGCATTAATATACTATATGCTTTAGACTTCATTAAATACAGTTCCCTTTTAGTCTAAAACAAGAAACTTGTCAGGATTATTTACAGAGATATGTGGTGATTTACAGTGGTAGTGTTGTAACATATCCATGTACTTAGGTAGGAGACAGGAACGTTGGCCCTCCCCAACAACCGCGTTTCACCTCTGGGTTAGGAATGGCTCTGGTTTCTGCCCTGGTAGGCCTTCCACCTCGGGCTTCCAGAATGTGGTGCCCATCCCCTCTTGGCAGAGTTAGACCACTGAGCTTGTCAGAGAAGCAAGATGTTTAAGGAGAAATCTGCCACCCTGGAGCCTGGCTGATCTACAACATTGCAGTTGTACATCATCTGCATCAGGAGGGCCACAAGTTCTTGCAGCAGAACCACAGAAGAGATGAGTGGGAGGTGTTACACTGTTAACTATTTTAATTGCATGGTGATTTGACTGCCTCACGCTTGCAGATCAAACAGTAAAGTTCCATTTCATTCATGCTTCCTGAGTTTTGGCTCTGCCCTGCGTCTGCATATCTTTGAAGATTAATGTTTCTATTACCAGATCTATTCAGGCTACACCCTAATAAATACAATAATTTCTAATTGTGTACAAAATGTTGCTCTTACAGTATATTGTGTGTTTTTTCTTAGAAGAGCTGCTAAACGTCTGATTAAAATTAAGTTGGCAAGTGAAGCTGCAAGCCACCAGGACATTCTTTATTGTATCAGCAAAATTATCATTTCATTCCAGGCTTTTTTAAGGAGGTGCATGTCAGTGTGGCTATAGTATTCCCACTCAAAATGAAAGACCTTTCTTAAGCATTGATTTAGCAAGCACATGGTTCAAAGAAGGTCTCATTTAAGCATTTAGTTAGTCATACCCAGGCATGCAGAGATTACTCTAATGGACTTAACTCAGAGTCAACAACATATATGTGCCGACAATGTAAACAATATAAGAGGAGTTCACATTATGACATAAGGTAAATCTGGCAGGGTTTTCCCCTGGGATATCCCATTAAATGCACACAGATTAGGTGCACTTACAATATTAGGTAGATTAGGTGAACATTAATATTATACTGGAAAAGGCAGGGCAGCACCTACCTCTGTCTTAAGGCCCAGTCGATATAAAAATGAGTTCCCCACCTGGTATACTCAGGATTGCAACAAAATTAAATCCTTTCTATTAAAAAGTGTATAAGAACTCAATAGAGATAAAGAAATTCTGGCCAAGCTAAGACCACTCTACAAACGAACTGAAACAAGCTAAAGATATTTGGAAAAACAAGAGCTGGAAACTGCTAGAAGCAGCAGCAAAAAAGAAAAACAAAAGTACATTCTGGAAAATTGTGTCCAAGGGGGTTGGAACATCTCTGATTGTTGCCAATCTACTACCATCGGCTAAAGCTTGGGTCAATCATTTTTGTCAGCTTTACAGTTGATGCCGAGAATTCAGCTCAAACAAACACACTGCCTTGGGAAACAGTTGCATCTAATTATTCATCAATGATTTTCAAGGTCGCAGAACTAAGGATAACTTTGTTCTCCACTCCCAGGGAAAGCTCCTGGTCTGGATCAAATTGCACTGGATCTATTTAAGAATAATCATCTGATACGGATGCCTCTATTTAGTAAAATATTGAACGCAATAATGGCAAATAACAAAATTTCCCTTAGCTGGAAAGAGTCAATAATAATACTCTTCTTTAAGAAAAGTGACAGATTGGGCCCAAGATGCTACCATCCTATCTCATTAATAGATTCCACAACTAAATGGCTATGCATGGTGGTTTAAAACCGAATAATTGACTGAGCACAGATTAATGACATTCTATAAGAAGAGAAATATGGATATAGAGCAGGAGTTGGGAAGGTCGACAAGGTCCTTACCCTGAAGGTGATACTGGACAAGTATGTCCAGGGACAGGGATGACAAGTACACCTGGGATTTATGGACCTGAGATCGGCATTTGACAGTGTGAACTGGCAAAAACTGTGGCACACATTGAATTCTCTTGGCATGTCTTTGCCACTTTTAAATCAGTTAATTGCTCTGTATAATAATCTCACCGATGTGGTGAGACTAGATAGTATGGGCAAGGCTACATCATCAGTCTGTGTGTCCTTGGATTCTGGCAAGGTTGTATGCTTGGTCAGTTATTATTTAACCTGTATATCAGCAAACATTTGTTTGTTCTGAATGAATAAAATATCGGACACACCTAGTATCGCAGCTAAAAACATATGTATTGTATCCTATGCGGACAATACTGTTCTATTGCCCTGTACCCCAAAGGCTCTCCAGCAACTTATCACTGGTTATGAAAGATATATGGACTCGAGAGACTTCACCCTGAACACTGATAAATCTAACCTTATGTGTATGGGCAAGCAGTGTGGCAATTTACCATGTATTTCTGCATCTAGTCGAAAATTAAAGAGGGTTCCCTAATTTGCATATCTCAGGATCGTGTTCAACAGTGTGCTGTACTGGCATGATCATTTTAACAGTTTGGCTACTAAATTTGCTCAGGCAATTAGTTCAGTTAACCGGGTCAGGTCTTTTCACAATCAATGTGTATGATGCTGAAGTGTGGGGGTTCTCCCCTCTGGCATCAATCCAAATATTTAAAAAAGACCTTCGTACAATATCTCTTTGGAGTTGCAAATAACACCACAACATATCTGTCTCATTAGAATGCTGGTCTGGATTATATTAGTGTTCTAATCAGTCTTAAACTATTACTATTGTGGTTTCGACTATGTTGAACTCCAACGCCACATTTAACACATGACATTACAAAATAATTACTGGTTTCTCAATGCATCAGTTTCATCTACAGCCTACACCTGTAAGCTAATTACCACTTGCAGACCCTTTCTCTCTACATAATTGCATTACCATAGCTAGAGCGTTAGTACTCTCTAAGCTAGATTACTGTAACACACTCTGTGCCTCATTGCGAGGCTTGCGCTCCCGTAATGAAGGGTGCCGGTACGGGACCGGCACCATTCATTACGGGATGCGCAATTACGAGGTTCACTTTGTGGTATCTGGTAAGGACAGCTGGTAAAACCAGGCGTGCTTAGCGGGTCCTGCGAAGGGAACATGGAGCTAATAACGGGCCATTATTAACGGCACCGTTATTAGCTCCCTCCCCATTCCCATTGAGCCCTATGGGGGCTCAAATGGGAATGGGGATGGGTTCCTTCAAGGAGGAATTACCGGGTCCTCCGAGGTAGGAATGACCCGCTTATTCCTCATTAAAGGATCCCGGTACTGGGACCTGGTACGGAGGCAGCCATGCCCTTACTAAGGGCATGGCTTTCTCAAAACTCGTAATGAGGCCCATCTTGGAACTAGTCAACAGAACTTGAGAAAAATGCAAGTTCTATAAAATAACGCCACCAGAGCAGCTTTAAATTTTCCCAGATCCCATTACATTTCGAATGCAACCTGAACTGGCTTTTGATCAACCAAAGGATGGCCCACAAAACCCTCTCTCTGACCCACAAATGTCTTGCCGACCTAGCTCCCACATACCTGACTAAAAACAGGCAGGCTACCTCCAAACTTGCAAAAAAATCCAGTACCAGTGAATGGGCAATTACCGGGCCATGGCGAGTTTGGCGGACCCCATAATTGCCCATTCGCGGGTGCTGGTAATTAGGGACTCCCCATCCCCATTCGCCCCATAGGGCTGAATGGGAATGTGGAGCTTGTATGCACCGGCACCGTTCATAACGGTGTCGGTGCATCCACGAGTTGTGCTCGCGGGTGCCGCACTGCTCGCCAGGTCCGACCTGGCGGGAAGAGCGAGAATCGCAAGCACAACTCGTAGTATGGCGGTACGGTAGCAATGGCGCCAGTAGCACTAACGGCGCCGTTGTTGCCTTACCACCATACTTATAATGAGGCCCATTACATTTGTAAGAGACACATTGGCGATATAAATGTTACCTTTTTTGTGGCATTCCAATACAGATGATTATCTACTTGAAAACGTGCATTCCAATGAGGGTGTTCACTGGGCTTGACCAACACTACAAAGGTATGTAGCGCTTTGGCCTGATTCACAAAGCGGTTTTGAATGGAAAAATCCCATAGAAAAATTAAAGATACACACAGTTATATACTTGCATGTACACATATTTCTTCCTGGTCTACAAATATTATCACTGCATTATAAAAAAATATCACAACGCCAATTTAAAATGTGTGCTATAAAGTTCTGCAATTGCTAATTATGATATGGCTCTTGATACAGACACTATTCATGCATTATTACTTCTATTACAAGTTTTGGAATGTTTCATCAGTTCATTGACCTTTTCTTTTTTTGTGTTGTTTCTGACGTCCCCCTGTCTCCTGGGCAATCCCTGCAATTACCACTGCCTGTCCTTCAGAGGAACATCACACAGATCAATGTTAGAGTACAATTTTCCCAGGAAAATATTCCTATAGGAGGTCATAAACTTTTCCACAGATCGGTTGGTTTGTCATGTTGCTGTGACGAATATTTAGATAGCCTGGAGTAGCTTTATGTCATATCTAGAGTTCTTTTAGATCTAACAACCAAAGTATTATTTTCTTAAATGATAGTGTTCGTGTTTTGATTTAGTGCTACGCGCTAGTTTCCTTATCATTCTAAGCGTTGAAGCATAGCTGTAGTAACTAATCGATGTGATAGTACTTAATGTACTGGACTTGGTAGGATAAGGAGCTGAGCCAGCCTCCAGAGGGATCAAACGTGCAAAGCAAAGCAAGCAATTTAGGGACTGGATTTTTTTTTTTTTTATAATCCCAACATTGGTGTGTTCTTTATATACCTATTACTGCATTTGTATGACATTTGAACAAGCACATGTTCATGTTGATATACAATAAGGTCACAAATACACAACTAGCAGGGAATGTTAACAGTAGTTGTCGCCCACTTTGGGCAGTATATATTACAATTGCATACAGGCAAAACTACTGTGTCTAACCATTCTTTTTTTTCTTGATTATAAAACAGTGCCTGGAAAGAGCAAACCATTAATTGACAAAAAAGCTACCACATAGGATGGCTTGCATGCAATGAGCACTAGCAGTGTGCTGCCCGTTTAAGAGAATGAGTCATCGAGTTAATAAAAAGGGGCTCTGTTCACACGTGCAGACAATGCATCCAGATAGTGTATACTTTGTGTCCGTGTTTCATTGTATGCTTGGTGAACCGTGTGATCACGGCTGCTGACTAAGCCTTGGCCTGTGTGCCCATAGTGCCAAGTGTTTTGTGTGCTGGGTGCCCCCAGTGCCTGGACCCAGTTGGGTGAGCCCGATCACTGTAGGGTACTGCACCACCCTGATGGAAGCTGTTGGATTGCACTGAACCTGACCCGGCTGGGTGCTTCCCAGGGGTTGCTTTTTCCAGCCCGGTGCCCCCGAGCCGGACACAACATTGGTTATGAGGAGTTTGAGCCCCTGTTTCTGGTGGAGAGGCTCTCGTTGCCAGAGTAGATAGTGCATTTAGCCTAACGCGGGTGCTCGCAAGTGGCCTGGCTGCCATCCGGTAGGTCACTGTGCCGGCAGGCCCTAGGAAGTACCTGCGGTGATTGATGCAAGTGCTTTGTCTCAGAGCCTGTGGCTGGTGGCGTTCCTGCTGTGCCAGAAAAGAGAAAGATTTGCATGGCTGCCTGCACTTATCCCTCACCACATGCCAGGAAGAGAAATTTGGTGCGCTCTCTGTTTGTCATGATGCCTACCCCCGGGGACGCAGACCAAGTCCAGCAACCCCGGAAGCAGGCATCAAGTTACCCCAAGCAAACCCAACAACCCCTGCTAGGGGCTATCTGGGTGTAGTACTGGCGCCTCTGGTGCCAGGCTCATATGGAGAGTCAGTCCTGGCGCCATAGGCGCCAGGCTCATAGATTAAAACTTACCTGATGCAGACCATGCTACAAACATACCTGATGCAGACCATGTTGCAAGAGCTCCAAGCCAAACGAGGCTTGGAAGGGACTATTTTACCTATGGACTATTTTTTTACTCGGGTGGGGCTGGGGAGGAATACTTACCTGGGACTACTTTGGAAGCTGTTTAAACCACGCCCAAAGAGCAGCACATGCTTCGCGTTATTCTGCATCCAGCAGCATAACGTTCACTGTGCCTGCAAGTCTGCATCCAGTCTTCTGCCACGCCCGCCTCAAGTTTGGAGCTCCTAGAAAAAGGGAGAAAGAAGGAGAAAAGGTTAGAACAAGAGCAATACCTTTGATCCTTACCTGAA
This sequence comes from Ambystoma mexicanum, assembly GCF_040938575.1. NCBI lineage: Eukaryota > Metazoa > Chordata > Amphibia > Caudata > Ambystomatidae > Ambystoma > Ambystoma mexicanum. The sequence goes on from NC_090941.1 coordinate 927,319,356, forward strand.
TTCCCGATCTATCGCGCCTCCGAGCTGGAAGAAAGACGTTATTTTATGCGCGTCGCCTCACCTGCTGCAGCACCACGCTGAACTCACCGGCCTTCGCAGCATCTTCACATTTCACCGAATCCTCCAGCACGTTACCGCCGCACTCCGGCACCTAAGGAGAAGACAAGAACAGCAAGGTGAGCCAAGGGAATACACACAGGAATACCCCCATAGACTTACCTGATTTTACCACCGGGGGTACTATTCTTCTTCACGGGTCGGCGCAGCTTCCACTGCATACTAGCCGAACCCCGGCCCCTAAGGGGAAACAAAAGGACATCAAGGTGATACAAGGGACTAACAAGGGGAACCCTCCTCACCACAAAAGACTTACCTAATTTTACAGCCGGAGGCATTATTCCCCGAGACTTCATACTTTCTCTCAGCGCCTGAATAAGGGAGAAAGCAACAGGTTACATATGGACATTATTTTATCGAACTGTTTTGGATAATAAAAATCCTTACCGGAACATTACCGGTTGCCACGAGGGACTCTTCAGTAGGGTCAAGCTGCAACCTGCAAGGAATCGGACAAGAGTGAAAGTCAGGCATTTGAACTCTTACGAACTACATACTTACGGCGTCTTGCCGGGAATATCAGAGTCAATATTGTCCTGGAACTCACCAATTCCTTCGAGCCAGTGAAGCAACTGGTTATCTACGTGCCCCTGCGCTCAATGCAGGATGGAGAGCTCATCTTTTCAAATCATCAGGTGAGACTATAAGAGGGAACATCCAAGGTGATCAGTGGGGAGAACAGTGGGCTGAGGGGATTTATGCTCAACTCCACGGGTGGTTAATTCCCTTTCTCCACTTGCAGAAGAATATTCCTACGGGCAAAGCGAAGGCAGCTTGGTGGGCCAGTCCAGTCCGTCATCTCGGCCCTACGTGTCACATTGGTGGAGACCGCAGCAGTCCAGTCCAGATCGACGCCTCTGTGGGAGCCAGGTGAGCGTAACACTGTCGAAGAGAAAGGTTGCTGAAAGGGGACCTCCTGTGGGATGCCGGGCCGCCACGCTGCCCGGATGGTGACCTACTGCGACACGCCTAGTGCCGAAGTCACAAGGAGGGCAGAAAAGCTGCTGCATATCCTGGACCTGGCACCCGTGAGCAGAGGTGATAAAGAAAATATTTATACAGTTCTCCACTCTAGTGACTCACTACTCCTGCAGTACCTCCTCATGAAATAGTTGATGGACAGTCTCTGTGGGACACCAACGTGGGTTGTGGTGAGCTTTCCGGTGACACGGGGTAAAAGAGTGCTGGATTTGTGAGACAGATTTGCACCTTTGATCTGGTAGTTGGCAGGCAGAACACCAGGGGATTGCGGATCCCAGTGAGTGCTTGTGCGCCCTTTGTGTCAAGGTACATTTTGGGTTACAGTGGTACACCTGCCTGCACTTGCGCAGGTAACAACTACATCTAATACCCGCCATGGGATGAAGAGGAAGGTTCCCAGGTGGCTGGTGGGGCGTCCCAGTAACACGGACAGCTAGCGCCACTTTATGCCTTTGTTGTGGTGGGAGCACATGGCAGTCTACAACCTCGATGGACAGCGTGGGTGGAAAACCTCAAACTTTATTTTGAGGTGGTGGAGATTATCAAAAGGGAAAAACGGCCAACCTTGCTTTACTCATCGTGCCCTGCTGTTCAAAAGTTGAGCAAAACTTTGCGCCCCAGGGAGCAAACATATGCTGCCGTCATTGAAACACTGAATGAATACTTCAAGCCCTTGATCAACCGTGATTACGAATGGTTCAGGATGAAATGTGCGAGGCAAGAAGACGAGATGAGCTTAGACGCATTTCATGGCAAACATCTGAACAGTGCACTCTCCTGCACATTGGGCAACTTCAAGGATGAAGAGATTAGGGTTCAGATAATCTATGAGAGCCCAGCCAAAGGACGCATATGCTGTAGGTGCGGGATGTAAAACCATTTTGCAAGGGTCTGCTGAGCCCCATCACCAGCCATCCCAGTTGTGCCAGCAGCAGGGAGTACCTCAAAGAAAGACACTAGACATGCATTTGGAAAGAGACCACTCAGACCAGCCGTGGCCCAACTGGCGCAGCCAGAGAGATGACACTCCGGCTACATAGAGAATGATGATGACGAAGATGTGTTCTTCCTGTCCTGCACCCAGGAAAATGCTCTGGGGCATCTCAAGCAAATGCGGGAGGACCGGAGTATGGTTCTCTAGGATTATTAAGTGTGTTTTTGGAGTGCAGCGCCACTGCACAGGATGAATGCATAGCGTGTTTTTGGAGTGCAGCGCCACTGCATGGGATCAATGTATTGCTATAATGCGGTACAGCAAGCCATGTGTTGCCAGTGTAACATATGGACATGCAAATGAAGACAGGTTACACATTGTAAAAGCACATCATTTTTAATGGTGTAACATATGGACATGTAAATGAAGACAGGCTACACAGGTCAGAAACAAGCCATTTTCTCATTTAAAAGCACATCATTTTTTTTTCTTTTCTCACCCGAAATGCCTCTATTGCAGGAGACACATTAGATAATTAATGAACTAATATAATTAACAAGTACTAACACGATTTTAACTTCTTAAGGTTGTAATGTGTTCTCCATGTGCAAAATGTGACAGGCTGAAGCTCACTTTAAACGTGCATTCAGATTTGTTTCTCTCTTTTTCTCTGTGCTTTTCATGGTCCTTGCTCAGGAAACAAAACTCGAATAAGCAGGAAATCAATTTTGGTACAGTTGCTTACTGTAAAAGTGAGCTATTGTTTGAAGAAGGAGGGTATGATATGATGGATTTTTATTGGACAGGCGTCACGTTAGGGGCTGTAACAGAGGTTTCTTGATGCACCTCGGGGAGGAAGAAAGGCAGTGTCCATTTTGCATAGCTTTGGTGAGGACTTGGCTGAAGTGGCTGTGGGGTTGCCTGGCTGAGAGGCGTCGTTCCAGTGCACTGTTGACCTTCACAGGCTGGGGATTCTAGTCGAGCACCGGCTTGAGAATAGAAGATTGCAAATTGGAACTGCATGTTCTTCTGCATGTTCTCGCTGAGGTGCTCTAAAAGGAAGCCCTGAGCCATCTAAAGAAAGCGACCAGCCCAGAGATTTCGCGTGCTGAACAGCTACAAGTTGCTGGTAATTATCTGATACAAAGTGAGAGTGCAGTGTGTGAATGAAATCTATTTCAGGCAGGCAGCGTAGCGATAGCTTCTATTGAAGAAGCACGGTATTTAAATGCTACACTCTAAAGTTGCCATCTAAATGCAAGTCCACTGATGCATTGTTTTCTTTACTGTTGCAAAGAATCTAATGAAATGCCATGTATGTTGCAATTGTTTCTCTTATGTTTATTTTAGAAAATACTGCCTCGCAAAGCTGGTAATGTATGATTTTTTAAATGAAACTGATGTAAATCACAACCTGTGTAAAGGCTTCTTTCTGCTTCTGTTTTCTCTGGTGCAGTTAGCCCATATCACATGATAAAAGGGGAGGTTATTAGGTAATATATGCCAAGCATCCTATGTGGAAAAAGTTATGTTATGAGTAATTATAAATAGCTGTGTGTGTGGTTCCACTCAGTGTATATATGTGTGTGGCTTCTGAGTGGAACACAATCAGATAGTCTGCTGGAATCAGCAGAGAGAGAGAGGCCTCTGAAAATAGTTTCACTAATGTAAATAAATTAGTGATAATACCACATGTTATTGTGAATACTCCATGGAAACATAATCTCACTTATGTAAATAAATTAGTGCTAATACCACATGTTATTGTGAATACTTTATGGAAGCATAGCTCGCTGGTGTAGATAAATCAGTGACAACAGCCATAAGTGGCACTCCATATGAAAATGTGGTGTTATTGAATAATGTAGAAGCTTGAGGCCTCTAGAGATCACAAGAACAGTCTAAACAAAAGAAAGGGGTTTTGTATGTTGGGGCCACAAATAAAACAAAGAAATTATGCTCATTACTATACCACAACAAAATGTATGCCAACTGAATGTATCTGTGTACTGAAATAATGCATAGCTACTATACCACTATAATACCAAACCCAATCTAAATACAAGGAGTGGTTATTACTAAACTATTTTTGTTTTTGGTGGTAAGAAAATACCACTAGGCTCCAAATCTACACAAAATACCCAACGTATTTATGGTGCATTGCAGGCCGGGAAAGTGATCATAGAGCACCTACTGGGCGTGGCAAGTGTGTCTCACACCGCCATCTTTACATTAAAGGGAACCCATTTCATAATAGCAGTGTGTCACTAAAAACGAATTTCAGAATGTCTCAAAGGGAAACCACATTCTCAGACCTAGTGCAATATTTAGAGGCAAAGTTATTTGCACATGGGATGTGGTCATCGAATAGTACCTCAGAATGGCATGACCGCATTCATGGTGAGGTGCAGAAAGAAAAACTAGACAATATTTTTGCAGAAGGTGCATAATTCAGGTCTGCCTTCTAAGGTTATTAAATGCAGCCGATAAAAATGCAGAGAAAGACTGTTTGATACGGCTACGCGCCAAAAAGTGGTTTATTTTTAATAGGTCCCTGCGAATGCAAGAAAATGACACCCAGCTAATTAACAGGTTGAAGACTGGCTTAGATGGGGCAAGTAAGAAAGAGGAAATGTTAAGAGCAGAATTGAATGTATGCCAAAAAGACATGCATTTAAAATGCAGAAATTTTGATATTCAATTGTCCAAAAGCAAGAAACAGTTTGAGGACAGTGAACAAGAATTGACACACTTAAAAGCATTGGTGGACCACATTAGACAAGATAGAGATGAGGTTGTGTCAGAAATGCAGATTTTACAAAAAGAACATTATGAGAAAGAAAGTGACCTCCAAAATGCGGAACAAGAAATTGTTAAAATGCTTCAAGAAAGAGACAAGAGAAATAAAGAATTTAATGAATGCCAAATGCAAATGTGTGACATGCAGAAGGTAATTAATAAAATGAGTGATGAAAACAACTATTTGCAAAACGAAGCAGACAGGCGCCTTAAAAAGTGTAAGGACTTAGAAAAGCAAATGTGCATACCCAGGTCCCAAGAGAGGCGGCAAGGTACCACATTCAATGGAGTTGAGGTGAATTCTATTTCTACCCAAAGGGCTAGTGCCCCAGTGACTGGGCAGGTGACTGAACTTGGTTGCAGCGCCCTTTGGGGATTTGAAACTCCCATTGGGGACAGCCACCAATCCCATAAACCTGGAACCAGGGTTGAGTCACCAAGTAGTGCAATTCCATGCATTGCAACAAGCAGCCCCATAAAGATAATGAAATCCATTAAAGCCCTGATAAAACCATTTAAAAAAGGAGGGGAATGCTGCATAGAGGATCACTTAGAAGCGGTTCATGACATTTTTAAAGCCCTCCAGATACCTAAGGAACAGTACAGGCAGTATTTTCATTTAACTTTAGATGCCCCGACGGCCAGTATTATAAGAGGATTGAATGAGCAGCAGAATATGACATGGGTGGAGTTCCAAAAAGAGATTAGGCGTCATTTTTATCCATTCCAGTTCTTGCAGGAGGCAAAGAAAGTCGCTTACACAATCACTGCTGGGCCTAATACATCCCCTCGCCAGTTTTAACAAGACTTAAGAAGAGCGTTTTCTTGCTTTGATGTATCCTTTGACCCCAATTCCAATTAGTTTAAAACTGCCTACTTCTATGGGCTACAGAAAGACATCATATCCCAATTAGTCCGTGAATTTGACTGTGACAAGTCCCATGAATGGATTGTACACCAAAGCACAAAATTATATGAGGTACTCTATTGTCAGGGTAGAGAAAGTGATAAAATGAAAGATACTAGACCTAAATCCAAAGAACCCTCAGCAACAGTGATGGAAATCAGGTCAGCCAAAATGTCCAATGAGTCTGCTCAAAGTCCAAGTAAAAATAATTTGGCACCTGAACAGAGGGGTAATCAACAAAGGTCATCACACCCTGTACCGATGTTCCAATCAAATGATCCTAGTAATAGGGAGAGCTACATGAGCCCCAGGTACTTAGGAGATAGGCCCCGGGCAAGCTATCGACCTGATATGTCAGGTATGAACAATAACCAGAGACAAAATCAGGATCAAATAAATGATGGTCCTTATCAGACATTGGGTACACAAAGCAGATTTGATCCCAATACCATGATATATGGTAATCAGGATAGACCCCGATATGTGGATCGATTTGCTGATAATCAGAATCAACATCGGGGCCAGTACCCACAACCTGAGAGACAGGACATGAGGCAGAACATGAACTACACTTCACGTCAGTAGAATGATTCCCCACCAGGGGACTACAACCAAAGGATGGGTGCACTCCGCTCCCCTCCACAAATGAATCAAGAGTTCAGGAACCATCCTAATAGAAATCATTCTCCTGAGAGGTATCAGAATAGATCCAATCAGGGAGAAAATAACCAATATCGATCTAGGCCACAGAGAGAGGATTCTAGAGAGATGGAAATATTCCAGTGCCTCGAGGCCCAAGTGAAAATGTTAGCTGAGCAAATAGGAAAGCTCTGTACAGCACAAAAACAGTCATTAAAGGAGGGGGCAGAAGGCCATAGCAATGACTGGGGGGCTTCTGAAAAGTGACTAAGTACTTATGATACCTGCAGCGCGAAAAAGACAGTTTGCTCTGATGTAATTTGCATAATGACTCTGAGATGCCTAATGATTTAAAAGTGAAAATACCAGTACATGAACATGTAACAGAAAATGCAAATACTTCTAAAAGAGATGTACGGTTTAACCTAGATCAAACATTGGTGATCTGTACAAATGAAATAGGAAAACCTGAAAATCCAAAAGAACAAAGACAGGTTTAAGAAAAATGACTCATGCATGGGGAATACCAGTGAACCGGGAGTAAGTGGCGATGCTATAACTCCTTCCCTGGGCAATCAAAACAATGACCAAACATAGGCAGGAAAAATAAATGCTCAAAAGGAGGGTACCGGTCAATCACCTGAAGAATTCTTTGAACCACATATTTTTGAAGAGGTTAAAAGGGCTGGTACCATACTGAATAATCACAAATGCACAGAATTAGACAATGACACATTGCCAAGTGATGTTGTTACACATGTTCAGTTGGAGGGTTGTAGTGTGACCTCTGATGATACCTGGATGGATGGGCGAACGGTGGCCACACTCCAAAAAACCTCTGAACATGGGGAAATGAATAAAGTCTCTCACACAGGAATGAGCAAAAAGGAGGGAAAAATGTCTTTCCATTTACCAATGTGCTTATCCAAAAGTAAAAAAGGCCTGAGAAAGGAGAGCCCTGAAATCAGTAAGAATTCACATTTCTTATGTGTGTTAGAGGAAGTTGAAGACAGGTATTATGCTCCCATCATTGTGGAAGAAAAATGCCATACATTTTCAATGATTGACACTGGTGCACAGGCCACAATTATGTCTAAAGAATTAGTAAAGAGTATCAATGAAGAGAGATCCCCGCAGAATCAGATCACAGTGAAGGAAAATCAAGGTCCAGTGCATAATTTTAACGGGGAGGAAGTGCCTATCATAGGCGTCACCGAGGTTGACATAAATATAGGTAAACACAGAATGAAACAGGAGGTATTGGCCACATCCATTTGTGAAATACCATTTCTGATGGGAATAGATTGCCTAAAAAGATTGTCTCCTCTAATAGATGGGGTGAATGGAGTACTGTGGTCCTTAACTAAAAAACCATTGAGACCTAAGAAACTAAAATCACAAAACAGCAATATAAATGAATGTCACACCGTTGCAAAAACAAATGATGCAGTGGAGGTGTATCTCCAGAATAGTTGCATACCTAGCGTCACTGTTATATTAATGTGTCAAGACAAAATGCATAGTGAAAATGAAAAATTACTTGTACAAATATACTTAGACCCAAGGAAAGAATGGCAAACGGCCATAAATGAGCACACCTTAGGTTTTTATTTAAAAGAGAAGACATCAAACAGAATACTGCTCCTAGAGCAGGTTCAGAAAAACAAATTACCACTCTTGCTGAAATACACATGGAAGATGAACAACCATGGGTTCATGTTGGAATAAATGGCTATTCTACAACAATAAAAGCGCTTGAACAGGAAAGGAGCTTCATTAATGAGAAATTGTTGCAAAAAATAATGGAAAGGGAGACGATCCCGAAATTTAGGATTAAAAACCAGTATGTCTCTGGTTTGGACAGTCCAGACTTTGAAAACCGAATTGTAGGTAGATGCATGTTGAAAATTGACATTGGACAAAAAGCAATTTACCATAATGTTTGGATAGTGAGTGGAACCCAAAATGACTTTTACATGGGCAATGACATCATGCACAGAATGTGTATGGTGTTAGATTTCCTTAATCAAAAGATATGGTCACGCATAGGTGGGCCTGCACCTGAATTGAAGACAAAAGAAGGGCTTATCATCGCGCACAGCTGGTCCCTTATGCAATTGAATTACAAATGCGGAAAGATACTATTATCCCTGCATTCACAAAGCAGTTTGCAATAACACTGAAATGCAAAAATGGACAGCAGATAAAAGATGTTGATGCATTTGTGTGTCTGAATGAATCCATGAAACAGCAAGGCCTGGATTATGAATACATTCCGTTGGTAGATGTGGGTGAAGGGTCTGTAAAAAATATGGTGAATAATAAAGGTTGTCAGGAAATTCATTTAGAGGAAAACTCCCCAATAGGAATGGCCATTCAAAAATCACATTACACAGCAGATCTAAATAACATGGTGATTGGAAATATCCCTGAAAAGTATGTAGATGCTAAGGGTGAATTCCCAGAATACCTGGACTCTCAGCCCAAAGGGATATTTAAGATTCATTCTGTGTACCCTTATGATTCAAGCGAGACAGTGTGCTGTCATCAAGAGGATTGCATAACATTTACCTTAAATGAAAATGAAATAGAAAATCAGCCCATTGAAGTGGAAGCTGATATGCCAACACAGTTAATAGTGGCAGCTTTACAAAGAGACACAGCCACACAATTAGAGGAAAGCGCTGAGATTCCCATGCCAGAACATTTTCCAGAATTCTCCATAAATGGTACAGGAGCAGATTTTATCAGCGGATGCATGTGAACACGATGCAGATAGAAATGAACTGAGGAGGATATTTATGGAGTTTAAAGATGTATTTGCAAAAGATGCTTATGATTGCGGTCTAACTGATTTACATGTGGCCACGCTACCGGAAGGATGTAACAGAAGTCCAATATTTGCACGCCAGTGTAGACTACCATTGGCGTGTTTAGAGTCATTGGCAGAGATTATTAAAAATTTGGAGTCGCGGGGAATCATCAGGCCCATTTATAGCACATCTAATACACCTCATTTAGGTGTGTTAAAGCCAAATGGTCAATGGCGTCTGTGTGCAGATTTTAGGGAGTTAAATAAAAGAGTGCCAGTATCCAGATGGCCACTGCCATTCATTGATCAGGGATTAGCTCAGGTACATGGTTCAAAAGTATTTACCACATTAGATCTCACCTCTGGGTATTGGTGCGTGCCATTGGCAGAGGAGATACAGAATTTATTTTCCTTTTCATTTGATAAGACTCAATACGGATCGGTTAGAACTCCATTCGGGTACGTCAATAGTGGGAGTGAATTTGGCATATTTTTGAGGAAAGCTATGCCTGATGCAGCAGAAAGATGAACCATAGTTTATGTGGATGATGTGCTGATAAAAAATGAAAGCTTGAAAAGCCATTTTGATGAAATAAGACATGTGCTTGGCCAATTGCAGACGGCAGGTGCCAAAGTGTCTTTCTAGGCCATGAAGTGACTGAATATGGACTAAATCCACAAAAGAAAAAAATAGAGGCTATACAAAAACTAAAAGACCCTAAAAATGTGAAAGGGGTAAAAAGTGTATTAGGAAAGACAGGCTATAACAGAAAGTTAATTTAAAATTATGCTGAAATCACTCAACCATTGACTAAACTACTTAAACTGCATACACCCTGGAAATGGGAAAAAAGAGCAGTCTGAGGCAGTGGCTAAATTAAAGGAATGTCTTGTAAAGGCATCATGTTTAGAATATCCCATAAAGGACAGGGATTTCTTTATAGAAATGGGTTTCTCTGAACATTGTATGTCAGCAGTGTTATGACAAAAACATGATTTGAATCACAAAACCATTTCCTATGCAAGTAGGCTTTTTCCCAAGTTGAAATGAAATTCAATGAATGTGAAAAGGCCATATTAACCACTGTGTGGGCGCTACAACATTTCCGCCCCTTTGTTCAGGGAGAAAAGGTGATTATTGAGACAAATCATCAACCTTTGCAGTTTTTAGAGAGTTAAAGAATTAGGTCAGGTAATCTAGCACAATCCAGAATCACTGCATGGACGCTGGCATTGCAAGGCTTTCCTGTAGAAGTGAGATATGGCCAAAATAAGAGAAGCCCAATTGCTCAAGGTTTAGTAGATTTACATGCCTGTGCAGCTGAACAAGTATCAAACGAAATGGAAGTAGAACCTAATTTGCAGGAATTTGAACAATCACCACACAAAGCTTTTGATGAAAAATCATGCAAGGACTTGCCAACTGTATATGTTGATGGTTGTGCTTTTCACATTGAAAATGACAGTAATAAATAATTAGTGTCAGGAATAGGAAATGTCTGGTTGAAATGTGAAGGCGTCCATAGTATAGGGATGAGAATTGGAGCTAGGAGCAGTCAAGTAGCAGAACTGGCAGCCATTTATAAGGCAATTGCTACTGCAGTTGATAATAAATTCAGAGAAATTGTCCTGGTGACTGATTCTGACTATGCACGAAATAGCTTTGTGGAATATTTACCGGGCTGGAAAGCGAGAGGCATGACTACATACAACAAGAAACCACTTAAACATGGAAAAATGATACAAGCCATAGACAAATTGGTGTCAGAAAATGATTTAACAATATACTGGAGAAAAATTCATGGCATTTAAAAACACCAGGAGAGGATAAGGAGGGGAATGATAAGGCAGATCACCTGGCTAAAATTGGGGCTGTGATGGGAGAATTGCTACCTATTGAACATTTACTTGGTGAAATACAAATTGATGCAGTAACACGTTCTAAAGCACCAAGGAGGTAGATCAACCAGTAGCCCAGTGGAGTTATGATACACCAGACCAAGATCTGATTGAGGCACAAAAGGATGATCTAATTTTGGGAATATATTATAATAATTTGATAAACCTTGAACAAAACCCTTTAACAGAAAATGATTGTGTAGGAAAAGAAGTGTTGAGGGTGCTATTAAAGAATAAAAAACGAATTAGACTACAGGATGGACTTATGATTAGAGAGTCCATAACAGGACAGATACAGTGGGTGGTACCCCTTTCATTCAGAGGGCTAATGCTACACCATGCACATGATGCAATAACTGCAGGCCACAGAGGTTCACAAAAAACATTGGAAATACTAAAAGATTATGCTTACTGGTCACATATTTCCCAATGTGGAATTATATACTAGAGGATGTCTAGTATGCGCCCAAGTTAAACCTGCTTCACCAATGCATAGAGCTCCTTTAATGAAAAGAGGCCTAACTCTTCCATGGTCAGATTTGCAAATAGACTATGTAGGGCCTGTAAAGAGGTCGAGCAGGGGAAACCGTTATATTTTAAGTGTGGTGTTTTGGATGTTGAAATGGATTGAGTGTATTCCTGAACCAGATTGTAGTGCGCAAACGGTAGCCACATTACTGGTGAATCATGTGTTTTCAAGGTTTGGGTTGCCACAAAGAATAGAATCAGACAGAGGAAGTCATTTCACAAGTGCTCTAATG